>NW_003852413.1:4531392-4537457 GCF_000181295.1 Otolemur garnettii
AAAAAAAAAATTAAAAATAATTTAATTAATGGTCTTTTAAATTTTTCTCAGCACACCTGCAATCCTCTAGTGGCACACCAATGTGGCACCCCAGTTGAACATCGCTGCTCTAACAGGTATTGGAAGGCCAGGGGTGATATCTGAACCCTGGAAAGGAACCAGTTAGGAGAAGGCAGAGGGACTAACAGGGAGCACTCACCCTGGCATCCACTGCCCTGTGGTTTCAGGGTTGGGATCTCCCCTCCGTCCTGTCCCAGCAGGACCAGTCTTGCCTCCCAATGCCCCAGCCCCTACCTGTTGTTCCTCCTGAGACAATGCCCTGCAACTCTGCCCTCTGTACCCCTCTGCTGCTGGTAATCCCTCTCTGGGGGGCCATCCCATCCACACTCAAGCACACACCACGTTTCACGTTCCAAAACCCAAACCACACTCTGCCCTGACTTCCCCTCTAGCTATTGCCCCATTTCTCCCCTCTACCTTCACAGCAAAATGTCCCCAAAGAGCTGTGATCACTCACTATCTCTGTCCCTCCCCTTCTCTCCAGCACCCAGCTCAGGCTCCCACCCAGCATTCCATGGAAGCTGCCCTGGTCCAGGCAACAATTCCACCCTAGGGACGCACCCCCAAGGAACTGAAAACAGAGACCCCAACAGAGTCCTGCACACACGTGTTCACAGCATCACCGTTCACAGCTGCCAAAGGGTGGAAACAGCCCGGGCGCCATCTGTGTCTGTGGATGAATGGCTAAGCGGTGTGGTCCATCATTACAGCGCAACATCATTCAGCCTTAATAAGGAACCACCTCACCAAGAGAGTCGATTTTAAGTGTTCTCACCACAAATAAATGATAGCAATGAGGCACTGCATGTGTTAATTAGCTCAATTCAGCCATTCCACCATGCATAAGGGCTTCAAAATAGCATGCTGTACACCGTAAATATGCACCGTTTTTATTTGTCCACTAAAATAAATAAGTTCAAATGCAGAGAAAGAGAAAAAAAAAAGACAAAGCACCGGTGCAGGTTACAACATGAATGAACTTTAAAAACATTATGCTCTGTGAGTGTCACAAACACTGAATGTTGTGGGACTCCATTTACATGACACATCTGGAAAAGGCAAATCCATAGAGAGAGAAAGCAGCAGGCCTGGGGAGGGTTGAGAAGGGGCTGCCGGGGGGCAGAGAGCTTCCACTGGGGGGGATGAAATCGTCCTGGAACTGAAGAGCGATGACAGTTGCACAACATTAACGCACTTAATGCCGTGGACGTGTACTTTTGAAAGTGGTTAAAAGGACAAATTTTATGTTATATGTATTTTACAGTTAAAGAGAAAAGATCACCAGGGGCCACCACACGGCATGTCCAGTGGTCAGTCCTCAGTACACCTTTAGACTTCACATGCCCCTGCTCCTACCTGCCCGCTGTTCCATGCCTGTACCCACTATGCTCTGCCTAAATCTTTCTCACCTCAGTTAACAGCTGCCCCAGTGAAAAGACAAGGCCTTGTCCTCGTCTGCTGTGAGTCCCCATCAGCCCCCAGCTGCCCCATCCGCTGGGGCTGCCAACTCTGTCTTCTAGATGAGCCTGCATCCAGCCATCCTCACCTCCAGCACCTCCAGCACCCTCTGGGCCACCGTCTTTCACTGGGGCTTCTTTGAGAGCCTCCTACAAGTCCACTTGCAGCCACCCACGACCCCATAGTCTATTCTCCAGCATTGCAGCTGCATTTTAGCAGTAATCAGATGTCACCACCTGGCTCCAATCCTCCAATAGCTTTCTTCCCTCCGAGAGAGGAAGCCACCATCCTCACTGTGGCCCAAAGGCCTCACCCAGACCTACCTGTTCATGAAGCCTCCAGCCCTCCCTGGTTGTTCCAGGCTTGGGCCCACCTCAGCGTGGCCACCCCAGCCTCCTGTAGTGTGCCCCTCGGAGCCCGCGTGCTTGCCTTCTCTGCTCTTCTCCAAACACCTCCTCATCACCCCCAGGCCTGTGCTCAGACTCCGTGTCCAGCTGCCCTACACCCCCCACCAGTACACACCTTGCCCCAGCCCCAGATCTGTTCCCTTTCTGCTCTGCTTTTCTGCACGGAAACTACCTCCATCTAAAACACACACAATTTCTGCATTTTGTTGCCATCTTCACCCATCTCCTCCCTCTAGAATGTCAGCTCCATGATAATAGGAATTAGGGAGAAAAGTCCACTTAGAACAGCACTGGCCAGCACAGACATGTCCTAAGGAGTGGTTGAATGACTGACTAAACAGGTGGGTGGATGGAGGGATGAATGAATAAATGAAAACACTGGCAAAGGTGTTCAAGTCTGCTTATTAAGAAAATGCTTAAGTGGGGGCCCTTTGGGCTCTCCCGTGGAAAGCAGCATGGTGCCCAGAGCTCAGCCCAGGCCTCTGGAGACCATCTCCTGACTTGATTAGGGGTCTATGCCTCCTTACACTGGACTGTGCAGCCTGGCACAGCTAACCAGCTCCCTAGGCAATTGCTGTCCACCTTCGCGCATGTCACAGGGAGCCCCTTCACCAATTTTGCACAGGCCTTACAGATGACGCCTGGGCCTCTTGCTGGGAGGGTTGTCCTCAGATAGCTGAGGTCCACTTGGCAGGAGGCCTGGGAGGGGAGTTAAGTCTTTGCCCCATGACTGATGGGGTGAGTTCTACATTCCCACCTCCCAAGCTACCAAATGGGACCGCACTGGGGTGGCTTGCCTCTAAAACTCACCTGTGCCTGACCCAGCCACTCCCCTGGGCTCGGCCTAACACTGTCCCCTTGTGTGCCCCCACCCCAACTGGTCCCTCTCAGTCCCTACTCCACTGCTGTGCTTTCTGGGAGCACCTTCTAATACACCTCTGTTACTCTCCTCTCAGGGTCTGCTCCCGGGGACTGCAACTTAAGACAATTTCCATAATTCTCATGATTAAAGTTAGATATGGAGGCACATGCCTGTCAGGCAGTAGCCGCGTGCAGCCACACACTGAGCCCTTACGGTCCTCCAAGGGGCATCATTCCACCCATTGAAAAGACCAGAAAGCTGAGGCCCAAGGCCACGTGGTAAAGGGCGGTGCCAGCCTGTAAATGTACGTTTTTCTGACACGAATGTCAGTGCCTTTCTCCACTCTCCTACGCCCCCTGTAAATGGCAGGGGCCAGGCAATGCCATTGTGCTTACACTACATACCCACTATAGTGTGCATGGTAAAACTTAGTGTGTGCACGACAGCAGGGATGAACGGCCACTGTACTTACTTGTATACGAGTGGCAGAGATAAAACACCCGTTACTTACTGGTACCCGCTATTATGAAAACACACGTGCTTACAACTTTTCAGACAACACATTTTTTTAAACTTCAACTTATTCACCCTTTTCAGAATGAAAGGGACTTAAAATTGGGCCCCATCCCATCCCTGAAGAATTTCCTACAGGAGGAGAAAAAATCATCCTGCCGTATTTTTAACTGATGGCTGGCTTGTGCCTGTTTGGTGAGATTTATCCTCTCATTAATCACTGCCCTCCCTTCATTCACGTTAAATATAAAATTGATTAGGAAAGATTCCCATCATGGTTTGAAAAAATAATTAGCTGCTACATCATGTTGCCCAGAGTGCGACAGAAAGGAGTGATTAAATTAGGAATATTAAAACCCCATTAATCTGCACTCAACTTAAGCTCTGCTTGTTCATCTCACGGTGGCGCTTATTATTTCTGACACTGAAAGATATTTGAATTACCAGCTGCAACAAGGTCACTCGCTGAAAGATGTCAGGTCAGCCATTAGTCAAAGGCGGGAGAAGCCACCAGAAGTGAGGACTGGCCACGTGTCAAGGAGGTTGTCACTCGAGGACGCCGTTCCTGAAGTGGGCAACCCCCTACACTCAGGTGGGCTAGGGGTAGCAGTGTCCCCAGTGTCTGGACAGACACACACTCCTCACGGAGTCACCTGTGCCACTGGGGACATCTGTGACCCTAGGGCTGGCCTCCAGGGCCTCCGCCTCTTGCCTGGGGTTCTCGGGAACTCACGGTAAATGTCTCCTGTTGTATACTTGTTCATGCCCAGCCCCCCACTGACCACTTTCCAACTTTTATCTTATTCATTTCGTCAACAGCCCTCCACGTGGCCAGCTGTCCTTGTAGAACAGGTGAGGGAGTTCAGACCCAGATCCAGAACTCAGGTAAGTGCACACAGCTGGCGAATGGCAGGGCTGGCATTCAGCCCCCAGGCTGTTGAGCTCCAAAGGGACACCCTCTGTCACTCTCTAGATGCTTCTGAAGCCTAACAGGGACCAGAGTACATAGGCCGACTTCCAAAGGATGCTGCAGGGCACAGGCGAGTGGGTATAGCCTGGGGATCGGCCCTAATTGGCACTATTTAACCACTAAATCCAACAGCAATGATGGATCACCTACCCCTGCAGGCTTCCTAGAGCCAGCCTGAGCTGCCCACCCACCCCCCAGCCCCCGTAGTGCTCTCGCCTGGAGAACTGGGGACGAGTCAGTAATAAGGAATGAAAGCCTTCTCACCACCTCATCTTTCCTCAGAGTAAAATTGCAGCTGATTTGGGCAGCGCCTGTGGCTCAAAGGAGTAGGGCACTGGCCCCATATACCAGAGGTGATGGGTTCAAACCCAGCACCACCCAAAAAGTGCAAAAAAAAAAAAAAACTTGCAGCTGATTTCCACCCCCAGCTGACTGTGTCTCCATTTATTTCTTCTCCTGCCTCAGCACCACCTGCCACCCTGCCACTCTGTTCTCTGACCACAGCCAAATGCAGTTAATGGCAGTTAATGCTCTGGCCCTGGAAGGAAAGGCAGGTCACTGTCCTGCCTGTGTCATCCATGCCAGTGTCCCATCCCCTGGGCCTGGTGACTATCTTGGGGTCTGTGCTCAGGGTGCACCTCAGGGCCTGGACTAGACCAAGGGGGTGTTTCCCCAGCAGAGTTGGAGCGGCACTGCCTACAGGGTGACGTGAGTAGAATGCTGGGCCTGCCATGGGGCTGCTGTGGGGTCAAGGTCCACATCAGGTCTAAGCAGAGGTGAGGTGCCTGAGCACCCTGGCACCACAAGGGCACGGACAGGACTTTCCAGGGAGCAGGAGCTAGAGGTCAGGACTAGCTCAGGAAGGACAGTGAGGGATGCCCAAGGCCAAGGGTTCTCAGGAGGAGCGGGGGCTACAGTGTCTCACGGAGTCACAGCCACAGGCTCCAAGGCCTCCAACTCTCTAACTCTTCTGGGGAAACACCCCCTTGGTCTAGTCCAGGCCCTGGGGTGCACCCTGAGCAGAGCCCCCAAGTACAGGCCTCTGACCACCCCCTCAGGTGTAGACCTGAAGTGTGTGCCATCCCTTCACTCAAGGCAAGCAGAATTGCCACCTCCTCATCCCTGTGAGGCTCTGTCTGCACCTCCCAGGGGACTCTCCCTCCCTTCGTAGGGATGAGGGATGTGGAGTGTGGATGCTTTCCTGTCATCTGGTATCCTGAGCAGGACCAGCCCTGCCTTGACCTTTGTGGCTTCTCAGCACCCCTGACCACACCACCCTCCCACTTCTGGTGCCTGCTCCCGAGAGGCCCCCACTCCCACAGCTGGACCTGGCACACACAGGTGTGCATTCAGGTGGTCGACTGGATCCAGGTGGGGCTGGAGACTCCCCTGGATGAGCAAAGGAGACCTGGCCCCCCGCTGCTTTTTCCCTGCTTGCTTATTCCCTGGCAGGTCACTGGCTGCTTAGAAGAAACGCTCGTGGGTTACTCAAGAGCAAAAGAGTTCAGACCTCATAAAAAGGGTTTCTCTGTGAGCGACTCCTGGAGTGGCCAGAGCTGGTTCCCATTACACAGCACTCTCTGTCTTGTGGTGATGCGTACCAGATGTGTGGGCAAAGGCCAAGCCCAGGGGAGATGCACTTGGACTTGGGCACCACTGCCTGCCCCAGATAGCAACAGTCACGTGCCAGCCACACTGCCAGACAGTCCAGGAGTCGTGAGCCAGGCGGGTCGGCAGCCCCAGCTCCATTGTCCCTACCTGAATGGCTGGGCAAGAGCTGCCCCACCCCTCGCAA
>NW_003852413.1:4537698-4552879 GCF_000181295.1 Otolemur garnettii
GGACAGAATGTGGAGGACACCCCCATGTGAGCATGTACTCCGCAGGACGAGGCTCCGCTCAGGTGCAGACCTCGGGCTCCTGGGGAAGCTGGGCTCGTTCAGGGTAGGGACCAGACTCCCCATATTTCAGAAATTTGAGTTTGGGTCCCACCATCAGCAGCACAAATACCAGGGCAGCATTTAAAATGACCTGGCCACAGTCTCGTTTGATTTTATGTTGTTAACAGCATAAAATATTCTAGAGAAAAAGTATTTCATTGTGACTCTTAGACAAAGCATATTACAAAAATAAGAGAAATCTCTTCTTCATTTAAAAGGTTCCTTGCAATTGGCGACCTAGACTCTGGATAGGTCCAGGGAGGGGAGGAGTGTGGGCTGGCTGGACGCCCCCTCCCGCCCTCCACCCCCAGCCTTCCCCCTGGAGCACAAGGCTCGCCTTGTGTGCTGGCCCTGGGACTGTGCACAGCTTGTCACATTGCAAGAATCATGAGGCAGCCAGAAGGGAAGGGCAAAGAGGCAAGGGTGAGCCTCAGAAAAATAACCCGCCCTCCCTGACGGGGCCTGAAGTCACTGCGTTAGCCAGAACCTGAGGGTGTAAAATGAAACTGATCTTAGCTTGCTCTTGGCTAATGACCTCTGAAGAGGATTGAGAATTTAATGCACCCATTTTCTCAAGAGGGAGGTGACCAGGGTGGGGAAGGTGAGGGTTTGGATTTGAGAGGGGCAGGAAGGCCAGCACTGTCACATTGAGTGGTGACATGGAGCAGGAGGGGGAGGCATTGGGAGGCTCTAACTCCCACTGAGCAGGCAGGGCCTCAAAGAAACCCTGAGCCAGCTAGGGAAGGGGTAGGAGAGAACCACCCAGCCAGACTGGAAACGCAGCGGGAGGACAGCTGGGGCCAGGTGCTAGTCAGAAGGTCCCGCCTCAGCTGGAGGAGACCAAAGGAGGCCTCAAGCTGTTGCAGTTGTCGTCATTGTGTTAGCTGGCCCGGGCCGGGACAAGAGCCTACACTCGAGCTCCAGTCCCTACTCTGCCATTTGCTAGCTATGTGGCCTCAGTCTCCACACCTGTAGAATGGGGAGTGGTGCTTCTTGCACAGGGCCACCGTGTGGTATGAGTGAGTCAGATACACAGTAGGTGCTCAATGAATGCTTGATGAATGCCTAGATCACCCCTTCCTTGTGTCTTTTATATACTGGGAGGACTTATGGGACAGCTGACAGGGGACTCCTTCTGCAGATGCCTGCCATGGAAGCATAGGTGGCCCTGTGGGGCCCTTGCACCTCTCAGTCCACCTGCCCCAGGTGGGTTGACCTCTCTGCCTTAGCCTGGGGTTCCCCAGAAACACCTGAGACAAGGCTTCGGCTATGGGTAGTTTAGATGAGAGGTAACTCCAGGACACTGGAGTGAGAGGGCAGGGCCGTGAGACAGGGACAGAAGCAAAGCCCCTGTGGCCATGCTCTTGGGCTGGTGACCACTGTGGGCAATAGGGGAGCCCTCTGTAAAACCTGTAGGATCTGCCCCCAAGTTGTCCTTCCACTGGGCACAGACTCTCGTTCCCCATTGACAGAGGGTTCTCCTGGGGGTGTTAATTCCCCTGGGTCCCCCTTCCCTCAGCTTTGGAAAAAGCCCTGAGTCAGCGCACAGGAGGACAGGTGAGGCCTACCTGAGCTACTGATGGGCCGAGAAGATTTGGACCCAGAAAGTGTCTGCTATACCCCCCCTCAACTGCCTACCTGAACACTGGCCCATACGTCCAGCATATTCTGTGATTGGCACAAGTCTCTCCAGCAACCTGTTGCAGAGAGGCTGCTTTTCAGGTGGTCTTAACATTGGTAAGACTAAGGTGCCAGGGTCACCGTGGGATAAGAACTCACGTGAGAATGAGGCTAACACAGGAGATCAGTGAGAGACAGACAGACAGACAGACAGACAGTGGGTCCTGACCGTGTCATCTGAGCAGCAGGATCCCACCATACCTGGAGCTCTTGGAGGCAGGGAACTTCCTTCTCCTGTGAGTTTGGGATTTGGGTCACTTGCAAGTAAAAGATTCCTGGTTACTATAAGCCCCTGCCACGAGCCACCAGCTTCATCTGCAGCATTTCACCTGCTCAGCAAGAACTGGACAGAGCCAGGGCCAACAGCCAGGCCTGGCCTAACTCACAAGCTCATAATCATTCTCTGTCCCTCCAGGTCTGAGCTAAGAAGACGGCTGATGAGACAGCGCGGCAGTCCCGGGCAGAGTTTACGAGGAATGCTCTGAAAACCCCACTTTCTCCTAACCTCAGTCAGTGACTATGGTGCTGACTACTTATTCAGTATCTCTTTTATTTTAATAAAACACAATTCTGATTTTAAAATTCAAGCTCAACCACAGTCTGTCCTGAGGTGTTAGTCTTTCTTGCTGGTGGAGACCTAGGGCCTGTGGGTCCCTAGCTGACACCACTGTAGGGGTGGCAATAATATCCCAGACTCCCATGGAGGGCGCTGCAGGGACCAGGCTGATGCCTCAACCTCCAGTTAGGGGCAGGCTGAGATCCCACACACTCTGAAAAGGGACATTTGCTTCCCCCCACACACTCACCTGGAGGGCAGCCCACCTACTCTGCTCCAGGGTGACAACCCCTGCCTAGAAGCTTCCATCAGGGGCTTCCCTGAAGGCTGGCTTGTCTCAGGATGTCTCACAGCTCACCCATCACCCGATTCTCTCCCAGAGAAGAACATTGCCCCTGAGGTCTCAGGAAGCAGGGGGAAAAGATAGAATCTAGGCTAAATTCATAAAAACTATAGAGCACTTTATTTTAATTACAAAGGAAGGGGGCTTTTGCTTGTTTGGGGGTTTTAAAATACAATATTTAAAAGTGATAAAATGAGGTATAGATGGGTTAAGAAGCTCCACACTGGAGCCCCGAGCTCAGCCCCTGTGGTCTGTGCACTCTGGGCCCCCACGTTCCCTCTCAGCACAGGGGCTTCTTCTGAGCAGTGTCAGGGAAGCCTTTAGAACATCCTGTGGGGAGTCGTCCCCAAGGCCACATGGACAGGCAGACATCTGCTGCAAGGAACCAGGGGACAGACCAAGACCGTGAGCTGCCACCCCTGCTGTCACCTTCGGCTCCCTGGGGTCCCCACCGCTCCTGAGGCAGGAAGCTCATCTTGGGAGCAACTGCCCTCAGCCATGCTCCAGGTCACAGCTGTCTCCAGTTACCTGAGTCTGCCTGAGCCCAGTCCTGTCACTGGGCAGCCACATCCTTTGCAGCCCATTCTAGGCCAAAGCCTCTGATGCCAAGAGGTGCCTGCAGGCCACACTTGCTCACCTCTGACCCAACAACTCTGGGCTCAGCATTGCCCAGGAGCTGGGGCGTTGGCTGCACGGTGGAGCCCGCAGTGCTGCTGAGGGCAGGAGTTGGACACTGGACTCCCCAAGCTGGAGGCCGTGGGCAGCAGTCGGCATTACTCCATCACCCAGAAGGACTCAGTTAACACTTGACTGACTGGGTTCTCAGAGCTGCTTCAGGTTGGGGACCTGATTGAAGTGGTACCCCAGGAGGGTTAAGCAGCCCCTGCCCACACTCTGGATAAGGGGTGGCGCCATGCTGGGAGGGCCATAGTGCCATCCTGGATAATGCATTATGACAGAGAGCATCAGACCCTGCAGGGATGGGGAACTGCATGCTATAGCCCAGCCTGGACCAGGACTCACCAACCCAACACAACAGGGAGCCAGCAGACTGGGGACAAGGAGGGAGAGGTCAAGGTCAGCGACTGCAGGGAAGTTTCCTCCAGTCTCACAGGGAAGCTGGCCTCTCTTTGCCCAAAGCAGGAACAGCTGACTGACAAAGCCCACAGAGACCACTGCGGGCCTGTTTGCACTCCCACTACCACCCGGAGTCTGCTCAGAGGAGAGCGTTGCCCTTGCCCTCTGGGCAGGCAGGAAAAAGTGATAACTAAATCATTAAAATCATGTATGTTTTGTTTTATGGTTCCTGCTCACCTGTGTCTCCATCACCTGTTAGCACAAGGCCAGGTCTGTCAGCTGATGCCATCTCCCTGCTCAGGGAGGAGTGACCAGTGACAACTCACTGGTGTCAGTGGGCAGAAGAAATCCCAAATGTCCAGCCATCTCAGGCCAGAGCCAAAGTTTTGAGGCTCGTGCCTTCTCCGTATTTCAAAAACAAGACAAAATGAGCAAAACACATACCCCACCCCTCCACCCCGAGGCTTTGCTGTCTCCTGACCCCACTCATCTAGATGCAGCTGGCTTCTCAGGCCAACAGCTGATGTCACTGGACCACCTCAGAGGCGAAGAAAGTCTGATCAGGCCCTTTGCCATCCTTGCGGAGGTTTGGGGCCTGTAGTCACCACGTGGGCAGCTGCTGTGCTCACGGGGCTGCTGAGTGAGGTCCAGCCCACCCCTCTCTCCATTACCACTGCCTGCCCAGCCCCCTGGGAAGCATCTGATTTTCAGGTACCCGTGTTCCCTGGCCTCATGCTTGCTGGAGAATGTGACTGTCACACAGACCCTTCTGCACCTTCTCCTGCTAAAGGAAGGTACCGGTGGTGGAGGGCAAAACTATTGGCTGAGGGAACAGCCAGGGCCTTGCGTGGGGCACGGATGGTTAGGGATGCTCAATCTCACGTCTCGAACCAGCCACAGTGCAGACCTTCAGTGTCCTTATCAACGCTAATCCCACAGCTTTGGCTCTTGCTGGGCCCAATCCCCCACTGCACAGCCTGTGCATGTGAGGATGAACCCCAGACTGGCTTCCTACTGCTGGTGAACCGGCTCTTCCCTCCTCTCCTTGTCCTGTCCTGCAGGCGCGAGCGGTTTCTGCAGACAGCCCGGGTCTGGGTGGAGCAAGAACTCTATACCGAGTTCCGTCAGAAGAGTCTCCCGCTCTGCAAGTGACCAGCTTGATGTGGATTCTTGTGTGTCATCCTCTGCTTCCTTCCCGGCCTCAGGCCTGAGTCTTTGTCCCCATTCTGGCTTAGCCCCTTTGCTGTCTCCTCTCTAGCAAGCCATGCAGCTCCCTCAGGCAGGTGTCTCTGGTAGTAGACAGCATCTTCCGTACTACAGTTCAGGTGGGAGTTGGCTGCCCTCGCAACGTGCCTGCAAATTTCCTTTCATAAGCATCCCTGGGTTCAGGGGCTTGGGGGGTAAGGAGGGCGCAGGGCAGGTGGTGGGGACTCTGCAAAACTAACCCATACTAAACACAAGCAAAGCCTGTCTTGGGGGGCGGCATCTGTGGCTCAGAGGAGTAGGGCGCCGGCCCCATATGCTGGAGGTAGCAGGTTCAAACCCAGCCCTGGCCAAAAACTGCAAAAAACAAACAAACAAAAAATAAATAAATAAAACAAACAAACAAACAAAGCCTGTCTTGGTTTTTTGCCTGAAAAAGTGGAGTGGGCATATACTACCGCTGTAGAAACAGCGGGACTAGCATTTATTTCCTCCCATTTTTGCAATGTGGAACTAAGCAGAGAAGCAGAATGAGAGAAATCTGGGGGCAGTTGCATTAGCCACGTGCTGGAGAAGAGTCATAAGGAGGATCCCTCATGCTTCAGAGCAGCCCGTGAGGCACCCACAGCCAGAGGCGTAGGGGGAAGGAAGACTTTGGACTCTGGATATGACACCCCAGAGACCGGCAGAGCCCCAGGAAGGTGAATGTGTGCAAACAGATGCTGGAGGCAAGATGCTGTGGCAAGACCACTGAAATAGGACCCGGCCTGCCACAAACTGGCAGTGTGGCTTGGTTAAGCCATTTAACTTCTTTAAGCTTCATTTCCTCTGTCCAATGAGACAGTTGGACTCAACCTTCTGTTTTCTTTCCAGCTCTTAAGTCTTTGGTTCTATGACTAGGAATTATTGGAAAACAAAGCTATTCAGAGAGAATGCATGATAAACACCTGTGTATTTCTTTAAAGCTTGCTCTCCCCGTGTGATCTCATAATTTGAATAAATAGGAGTGTCTGTCTCATCTCTGTTCAAAGCTTTTACACTTGGGGCAGTTTGAGATGAGTTCAAGCATCCTCACCATCCTTGCCTCAATGCAAAGGACCGGTGGTTCCATTTCAGGCACAACATTGACCCCAGAAGAGAACCAGAAAGAGGCAATCTTAGCTGTTCCAGGACAAACTTGGACACAGTTCCTGTCACTCCACCAAGCGGAGTTATCACCCGGTGCCTGGTGGGGGAGGGACTGACCAGCAGAGCCACCCTATTATTTATAACTTGGATTGTATTAATTTTTTCCTGAAATGAACAGCCCAGCACACCATTTCCAGGAATAGCCACTCATAAGAAAGAGCTCTACTTTTAAATAACTTGGCCTTATTTGTAATCTTTGATCTAGTAACTCCAAATTTATTTGGAGTCTATCCAAATAAAGAGTCCAACATTTGAACAAAGATTCATGTACAAAGACATGCCATTTACACTTACTAGCAAAGAAAAAAGGACCCAAAAAAACCCAAAATAAAAATAATCAAAATAAATTATGCTATATTCATTTAAATATTTTCATTTAAAACCATTGAAAAGTATTCATAGTGTAAACACACACGCAGGTGTACACACACATATACACGGGAGAAATTGCTATTAGTACACAGTATTTTTTCCTCTTAGAGACTGGATTAAGGCTTGGGATCCTTCCTAACATACCACTCTGAACACCCAGTACCAATCATTACAGTTAGCATTCCGATGAAATGTTTGAGCCACCTCGGCGTGGAGGTCCTTAAGCAACAAGTATACCAGTTAAGGTCAGGATAAAAAGTGGCTGGATAGAAGCTCAGTAAACCAGAAAGCCAGAAGCAGGACAGGGCAGGTCCTTGAAGCTGTGATCATTTCTCTCAGACCAAAGACTAGATTGGAGTGGAAGAGCCCAAGGGGTTTGGAATATTCCAGCTTGGGAGGATAAGAAGACACCCAAGCATGAGGCAGAGAGCCAAGGATCAAAGAACATCTAGTGGAAATGAGCACAAGGCGATGACAGAACCACTTCCAGGGATGAGGCTGTCAAACATTCAATGCATTTACAACTGCTTTGCTTGGAATTCTAGGAGCAGAACTCTACTATTGAGACACACAGTTTTAGGATTTGCCTACGTTAAAGGAAAAACAACAAAACTATGTAAGATAATTTAAAGAGGTTTATTCCTAATCAGTACCAGTGACCCGACCTAGAGATCCACAAATCTAAAAAGCCTGAGTAAGAGGTGTCAAGGCGGCTGGGTTGTACATTGTAGGGAGACAGGAATTACAGGTAAACTCATGAATCAATCCATGGAAGGTATACATGGGTTTGACATGGAAAGGGGGGACATCTTGAGGAATGGGGGCTTGCAAGGAGAGGTGGGTACAGACATTCTTTGATTTGTAGTTGGTTAAAGAAATAAAGCTTTGTCTAAAGAGTTGGAGTCAGTGGAAGGAATGCTTCAGTTATAATAAGGGGTCTGATAATTAAAGAGCAAGCCATAATATATTAACTCAAATGATCTGCTAAACAAAGCAGTGGTCTGCAGGCATGACTCAACTTTTGCCTTGCCTGGTCTTAGGTCCAGCTTGTAATTAGTCTAAACTTCAAAAGGGAGGGGGTATAATGAGGTGTGTCTGACCTCTTTTCTATTCATGGCCGGTAACTCATTTTAAGGTTCTTCTGGAGTTCCCCTGGCCAAGTGGGAGTACATTGAGTTGGGGGGACAGAGTAGGGTTTTATTTTTAGTTTCCCCAGAGGGAAGAGTGACCAGAGTACACAGAATAACACAACTACTTGAAAACACCTGGCCCCCAAGAATGAATTCTTAGTTGTTGGAGAATTTATAGACTTTCGAGAAAGGTTTGATTAGATCTTCAGTCACCCCATGGCCAAGCATCACCGTGGCGGCTCAAGGCACTGCCCAGGGCTCTCTGGGATGGGCAACAGATCCTGAGAAAGAGGCTGGACAGTGATTTGTGCCATCCCTCTTTGTGTGTGGGGGGGAGGGCTGATGCTCTCAGGATAGAGAGATTAAGAGTCTGAGCCATGGAAATGTACAAGTCACCCAGGGGGCAGAGGGAGGTAATCCTGCAGCCAGGTGACACTTGGGCCCCATGGCCACCATCTGAGATGAAAGAGTGACTTCTCTCAGTGGCCAAGTGTCCCTTCCCCCAATGGACACCCCCACTGCCTATGTCAGACTATTTGATCCTAGAGTGAATTGCCTAGATTAGGTCCTTTATTGGCCCTGGGTTAGAGGGGGAAAGGGACAGGGACAAGAGTCTTCTTGGTATCTTCATTTCTTCTCCACCCCCAAACTCCGTAAATCCATTCTGAGTCGATGATATTTGCAGAGTGTATTTTCATGGGTCTCCATAATCCCTTCAGAAAATTAAGGCTGCATTACTTTATCTTTGGTTACATTAACTTCAATTTTCCTTATGAGTAAGTATTTGGCTAAAAATTAATATAGTGAAGTTGAAAAGAATCTTATGATAGGAAAAAGACTAATTTCATCTCTGGCTGCTCAGATCCCGGAGTACACCAGGGTTAATGTAATTAACTTACAATTTGAGCCCGGGTTGTGTACATACACTGAATCTCCCCGCTGGAAACGAGATTAGATTTTATTACTCTATATATCCTGGTTCTCTTCACCGCGCCTCCAATATTACTTCCCACAATGACTTCAAGGCTCTGTGCTGCAATGAAAATGCAGAACCATCTGGTACTGAGCCCATGCAGTTTATTTAAGGATTTAATTAAATGCTCTAAATGGAGAGCTTCTCTGAATTAACATTTTAAATGTGACTTATTGCAGGTTTAATATTGTCTTAATGCCAACCTGGGAAACTCCATGCAAGTTGTTGACGTTCAAATTGAATTCATTTGGGTGGCTCCGGGGGGACCCATTAATTAATCTAAACAACTAATGGGGATTGGTTCTGACTTTTGATGAAGATTATTTACTGAGACAATTTGCGATGAATAAAGAGTCACAGTAGGCAAATGCTTAATTGAATTCAAAAAAGTCTCATTGTGTTTAATATCAGGGATGCATCGTGTGAGTAAGCTTTGAAACACCATGAAAGGGCCGATTGCTACAATCTTCTTAGCTGTGCGCTAATAACAAAGCCAATGGGTAATTACATTTTCCCGGGTAATTTGCTGCTTGCAAAAGGACAACAGGTCTGGCTAGATAATCGCTTCCTTGGAAAGAAATTTCTAAAAGCGCAAACTTTGCCCTACTGGTTGCCCAAAGGCAAGAGGACCCCACAGGTCACAGTCAGCTTGCAGACACCCCACTGTCCAGGGCTACTCCTTCCCCACCCTACCCCACCTCACCAAGCAGGAACTGCCTGCCTGAGAAAGCTCTTCTCCCACCCCCAGCCCACCCCTGTATTGATGCTGGACTCTTCAGTGGCTCAGATGAAGTTCCAGGTGAATTAAGTGAGGGCGAGCTTCCTGTTCAAACATCCTTTGGTTTTCACCTCCTGGGTCAATACCTGTCAGATCTCTGCATTCGGGAAAATGGAAGGTCAAGAAATAAAAACCTCTTTGCCGAATGAATGCAGCCTATGTCCTCCTGGGGGACGCCCCTTCTGCCCTCTCCAGCCCCACCCTGCCTGATGGCATGCTGGCTTCAGCGGCCAGTACCACCTCCAGCCTGTCCGGGGCAGCCCCCAGCTGCTGGCAGTGCCTCTCCCAGTCTCAAAAGTCTAATCAAACCTTTCTCAAAAGCCGTGGATGAGGCTTTGGCTACTCGAAGGGCAGCTCCAGACCAGCAGCCCTGGCATCACCTGGAAATGAGGAACCCAGGTCCCACCCAACCCACAGAATCGGAATCTTCCTTCTGACGAGACTCCCAGGTGACTCGCGTGCACCCTGCCTCAGACGCAGGGATCACAGCACCTTTCCTGTGGGAGTGATTGTGCCGCCTGCTTAAACAGTGTTTCTTCTCGTGCTCACCTGATGTCAGCTCCCTGGGAGCCGCAAGGCTCTGTGTCTCTCACGCCTACAGTGGCAGCTGGGTGGGGGAGGTCACTGAATAGGACGGAAGCAGCAGGTATTCCTTCCACGCCTCTCTCACACCTGGCCAGGTAGGGTCTCGGGAGCAGGCTCTGCGGCACTGGACACCACAGAAAACATTTCTTTTTAGGCCACCAGTGTCTCAACCAAGAGAGGGAGTACTGTGTATAAAGAAACAAAGCTAAAGTCTTACAAAACCCAACAGGCCGCAGCAATGGAAACCATCGGGGGAGTGAAAAGGTCCCCTATGGGGGAAGGTGGTCCCTGTACCCCAGATGCCCAGCACCTCCCAGCTGAGCAGGTGCTTCACTATTCCAAAATCAAGGACAGTGTGGGCAGCAATTGCCATGTGCAAACCACACATCTGGGAAGGGGCTCGACACACAGAGCATGGAAGAACTCAACTTATGTTATACCAAGAAAACTAAACCCAATTTAAAAATGGGCAAAATACCTCAATAGACATTTCACAAAAGAAAACATACCAACGGCCAACAGGTACAGGAAAAAATGCTCAATGTCACTAATCATCAGGGAAACACAAATTAAGCCACCACGAGCTACCACCTCGCACCTGTTAGCATCACTCTTATTAAGAAAACAAAAGCTAACAGGTGTTGGTGAGGGTGTGACGAGGAGGGAATCCTTGCACGCTGTGGGTGGAAATGTAAATTAGGACAGCCATTCTGGAAAACAGTATGGAGGTTCCTCAAAAAATTAAAAATAGAACTACCATATGATCCAGCAATCCCACTACTGGGTATAGATCCAAAAGAAATGAAATCAGTATGTCAAACAGATATCTGCATTCCCACGTTCATTGTCGTATTATTCACAGTAGCCAAAATATGGAATCAATCTAAACGTCTATCGATGGATGAATAGATTGTAAAAGTGGCACATACATGCCCAAAATTGAATACTCTTGAGCCGATTGTACGCTTGAAAATTGCTAAGAGAGTAGTTTATAAGTGTTCTCACCACCAAAACTGACAAGCAAATAAGGTAATGTGCAAATTAATTAGCTCAATTGAGACATCCCTTAATGCATACGTGCTTAAGAACGTCACGTCGTACACAGTAAAATATATGCTTTTACTGTCAATTAAAAACATACATTTTAAAGGCAACCCACAAAATGGGAATAAATATTTCCAAACCACATGTCTGATAAGGGGTCCATATCCATAATATATAAGAAATTTCTGTAATTCAATAGCAAAAAAACCAAATAACCCAATTAAAATGGGCAAAGGACTTGGTAGACATTTTTTCAGTGTGTACATACAAATGTCCAACAAGCATAAGAAAATATGCTCACCATCACTACTCATGCAAACCTGAACTGCAGTAAGACACCACACACCTGGTAGGGGAGCCATTATAAAAACAATAACAGCATCCCAGCTACTCTGGAGGCTGAGGCAGCAGAATCGCCTAAGCCCAGGAGTCGGAGGTTGCTGTGAGCTGTAATGCTCCGGCACTCTACCAAGGGCAATAAAGTGAGACTCTGTCTCTAAAAATAATAATAATAATAATAATAATAATAACAGCAGCTGTCGATGAGGATGTGGAGAAACTGGAACTCTTTTGCATTGTTGGAGCAAATGCAAAATGGTGCAACTGCTGTGGACAATTGTCTGGAGGGTCCTCCAAAACACTGAAGATAGGGCCGGGTATGGTGGGTCATGCCTGTAATCCCACTATTTTGGAAGACTAAGAAGAGAGGATCACTTGAGGCCAGGAGTTCAAGACCAGCCTGAGAAAGAGCGAGATCCCATCTCTACTAAAAATAGAAAAACTAGCTGGGCGTTGTGTCAGCCACCTGTAGTCCCAGCTGCTTGGGAGGCTGAGGTAGGAAGATTGCTTGAGGCCAGGAGTTGAAGGCTACAGTGAGTACACACCACTGCACTCCAGCCCGAGCTAGCTCTTAAAAAAAAAAAAAAAAAAAGATAATTGTAATTATTACCATGGGATCCAGCAATCCCTTTCCTAGTATTTATTCAAAAGAACTACTGAAATTAGCGTGTCGAGGAGCTATGTGCACTCCCGTGCTCACTGTAACATTAATCACAACAGCCAAGACGTGGAAGCAACCTAAAGGTCCCTCAGCTGCCGAGTGGATGAAGGTGGGGCACATACACCCGATGGGACGTGACTCACCCTTTAAAAAGGAGGAACTCCTCCCCGTGCCACAGTTTGGCTGGACCAGCAGGACATTATGCTACAGAAAGGAAGCCAGGAATGGAGGGAAAGTACTGCGGGATTCCCCATGCAGTTAGGGGGTCTCTAACGTACAGGGATCCCAAAGTAGCCCTTAAGTCACCATACACGGGGCAAGTGGGAAATTGTAACTAAGTGGACCTTTTTCTTTGCAAAATATTCATTACAAAATTTTATGAAGAGGGGGCCAACACACGGAGAATACTGGGTAAGGTTTGGTACGTACAGGTACCTTTAGCTACAACTTCCCATGTTCCCTATGTGTGGTGCCCTTAGGGGCAACTTCAGGAACATGCTGTGATCAACCTCGCAGAAACAGAGAGTGGAATGGGAGCTGCCCTGAGGGGGAGGGGAGCTTAGTCTGCAAGATGGAGAAGCGCTGAGATCTGCCCTGCGCTGGGTTTAGAATCCCCAGTGACATCCCGGACGCTTGCACACTCGTGAGAAGCTGGTGTGGTCCACATGCTCGTGTCTCCCCAAAAGTCATACGAGGAAACTTAATCCCCAGTGTGGCGGTACTAAAAGGGGGGACCTTTGGGAGGTAAGCAGGCCACGAGGGCTCTGCTCTCACGAATGCGATGTGTGCCCCTCCACCCAGCGAGGACAGCGCAGACACCAGCCCCTGCCAGATGCAGAGCCTGCTGGCGCCTCGATCTTGGACTTGAATGCTTCCAGTCCTGTGAGCAATAAATTTCTCCTGTTTATAAATTATCTAGTCTAAGGAATTTTATTACAGGAACCTGAATGAGGATAGAGGTTGTTTTTTTTTTAAGTCAATGATAATAGTATTGCCTCGTTTTAATTTCTTAGTTTTAATAAATGTGCCATGGTTGTTGTAAGAAGTTAGCATTAAGAGAGGCTGGGTAGGGTATATGTGCCAAAGCTTCTCAGTCCGGACACTGTGGCTGTGCTGGCCTGGGTCATTCTTCATTGTGGGGCCATCCTGTGTGCCTCAGAGTGTTCAGCAGCCCCCCTGCCCTCTACCCATTGGACCCAGTAAGAACCATGCCCCTCCCCAGTTGGAAGATCTAAGAAAGTCTCCATATATCACCAAGTCGGCCAGCTGAGAATCAGGGATTCACTGTACTATCTTTGCATTGTTTTATAAACCTAAAATTATTTCCAAATAAAAAGTTCATCACAAAAAAAGTCAACTGAAGTTAAAGCATCTCTGAAATAGAGGTGTCTTACAAGCCGACGAGAAAATTACTCCAATTATCAACATTATGTGAACACAGGAATTTCAAATCGTGCAGCCCCAGATTCCTACTCATCTTACCCCGCTGGGACACCCCTATTTGTTTGTGTCCACTCTATACACACCCCTCATTGACCAGGCTGAGTTGCCTGTCCCCCTCTGTCTCTCCTGCTCTAGTTACTTGGACTCTGATGTGTAAAACTGACCTCAGAAGTGCGGGGCACCTACATAGGTGACCAGGAAGTCCCAGGGCACTAACTGCCAGTCTCAATTATTTTTTAATCATTTTCCATATTGTGCATTTGTTGCTCTCGTCATTTAAAGAGACCCCCCCTGACAAACGCTAATTGAAGCTTAATTCTTTAACTCCGTGATTGCACGTCTGGGGTTAGTCCCCAGTAATGCACCACTGCAGAGAAACATGTGTCTGAGTAGGGATTCTCAGTGTGTCACCACTTCTTACAGAGACGGTTAAAAAAAAACAACTAATTAAATAAGTTGGGGCCTGATTCACGTACAGGAGTGCTGTGCCCATCAATAAAGCTGAGATAGATTTGCTTCTGGACGAAGTTGACCAAGATTTATTACTATTGTAGAGTGAAGCAGCCCAGTTCACAACCGAAAAGATGTGGAGGCAATCAGACGCCCTTCAACACAGGAAGGAGGTGAGAAAGCCCACACAAGTGTGCCGTGGAGTACTACTCAGCCATAAAAAAGATGGAGATGTTGTGTCTTTTATAACAACCTGGATAGATTTGGAGAACATTCTCCTAAGTAAACTATCCTGGGGATGGAAAAACAAGTGTCACATGCGCTCAATATTAAATTAAAACCAGTAGATTAACCATTACTGCTCACCTGAGAGAAAAAGTCAATTAAAGTCAGGAAGTGGGGCCGGGGTGAGAGCAGGAACACCTCCCTGGTTGGGCTTTACCCCACAAACACAAACAACGTAACCCCATCGTGCGTACCCTTGGGCGAATCTGAAATTTTACAAAGTGAAAATAAAAAAATGAATAAATGATAAATTGTAGAGATGGGGAAAAAATCATAGAGTGAAAACAAGCGCTGGAACTGTAGACATGGTGTGATCCTAACTGTGTTCCTAACGACCCAGGAAACACACATATTAATTATTGGTCGCTCGCAATCCCTGGAAGGAGATTCAGGAATCCGTTCGTCGTAGGGCTGAGAAGTGTGGACGGTGGAAGAAGAGGGTGGCGTCCTCTCACCCTTTACGCCATATCCGTCTGTATTCTTCTATTTCTGTGAGTATGTTATTTTTAAAAACTAAGGAAACATTGAAACTTCCAAAGAAATTGTAACCCACAAGATAGCCCTCATCAATTATTATTTTGGAAATTCAGTGGATTCGATGACTTTATCTAGAATGGCCCTAACTTTATCAAGTGAAGTAAGAGGTCCTCAGGATGTAAAGCAGCTTCTTGTCAGAGCACAGTGATTTTTTTCCAGCCATTAGCCTGTTGAAATGCAGACAGGCCAGCCTTTAGAAAAAATAAGTTCCAAATTAATGATATGGGGAAATTGAATCAGAGGCAATAGTTCCACCCCCCTGAGAAGCCACACGGCCTCTCTCCATCCCATCCCACCACACAGACGGGCTCATCGTACGTGGTCCTGAAATGACCAGGACTTCTGATCCAGTTTTTTTAAATGCAATTTATATACAATTCATCAAATACAGCCATAACAATAATATAAACAGAATCTTATCTTTGTTATTAGAGAATG
>NW_003852413.1:4552974-4567369 GCF_000181295.1 Otolemur garnettii
GGTGGCAGCTGGGGAGAATGGCATGTGTCTGCCTGTAAGTTAAGAGAAACCCAGGCGACATTCCCCACCCAGCAGAGCCTGCCTACCCTCTCCCCCACATGCTACGTTCAGGAGAGATATGTGAACCCTTCTAGTAGGATTACTATGTGCAAAAACTAAAGAGGAAAAATTACTTGCCCTGGCCAGATCGGATGTCTCGTGTATATCTATCCAAACTCTGTAGTAGCTAATGGGATACAGAGAAAAGCAATAGCCCGTAGCACAGTGGTTACAGCACTGGCCACATGCACTGAAGCTGGCAGGTTGGAACCCAGCCCAACCAGCTGAGCAACAATGACAACTGCAACAAAAAAATAGCCAGGCTTTGTGGCAGGCGCCTATAGTCCCAGCTACTAGGGAGGCTGAGGCAAGAGAGTCGCTTAAGCCCGAGTTTGACGTTACTGTGAGCTGTAATGCCATGTCACTCTACCAAGGGCAACATAATAAGTAAAAAAAAAAAAAAAAAAAAATAGATGCCTGTCAGCTGGGAGCTAGCTGTGAGTGTACCAGTGGAAACAGGTGTGCATATGGCCCACCCGGGTGACTAAGTTAGCAACAGAAGCTCTGCACCATTAAGAAACATGAAAGCTTCAAAGCATAAGGCCCTGAGGGCTGAGAAGACAGTTGGGGGGCACCAGCCTTTAACAAGGGTCCAGAGACTGAGAGTGGTCTCGTCACCCCACTGGGCACAAACCTTTGCACAAACATCTCACGAGGAGGCATCTTGTGCCTGCCACCTCCACAGACTCCCCTGGCTGCTCACATCACCTACAGCCCTCCCAGGACCGGAGGGTGAGCAGGCAGGAAGCAGGGGCAGAAGGGCAGGAGGAGGGATTGTCCCCTCCCTCTCCAGCTGTTTCTCGAGGATGTGGAGCTAGTAGGTGATGGGAAGGGCAGGAATAAACAACCTTTTGCAGAAGCTGCAGCCTCCACGGGGGTCTACGGTTCCTGGTATATCTTGGATAAAGCAGCCAAAGAGAAAACCAGTAGAGAACCTGGTCTAGGTTGTTGTCACTTGGCCCCCGTGACCACAGTAGGGGCAGGCAGGTGGCCGCTGACACATCAGAGCAGCCAGAGGCTGGGATGGTTCTAGGAGTTGGCCTCAGGCGGGGAAGGGGAGGGAGAACATTTAGCTTGAATGTGGCAAAGCCATTTGGGAAGGAACTGGCTGGGCCTGGGACCCGGCAGAGGCAAATGCACACAACCATCGGCAAGTGTTGTCTGGGTCTTGGAATTTCTTTCTTCGTGCAAGGATGAATGAAAAGAAAAGAAGAAAAATTAAGCCTGTGGAGAAAAGGCAACACGGGCCAAGGGAAAATGAGCAACAGTTTGCAGACGTGGAGAAGCAGGGATTCCACACAGGTCTGGGGACGTGTTGGGAGGTTGCTCGGCTCCCTAGGACCCAAAGACACTGTCGCTGTGAAAGGGAGGCCAAACACCCAAAGGCCAAGGACGTCCTGACCCTGGGGATGCGTCTCTGAGAAAGGAGAGATCCCGCAGGCCGTGTCAGCACAGGGAGCTTGGAGGAGGATTTCACATGGGCCCGTGGGCAGGCATTCAGGTGTGGAAGACCGCTGGAGAATGGCTGGATTCGAGTCCCTTATGGAAGGGGACCCCTCTGCTGAGATTCGCGGAGTTGTCCTGGAAGGTGACTGTGGGAGACCCTTTTAGGGTTCGTGGAGATGTGAGACAGGCAACGGGAGGCAGCCTGAGAAGGGTGAGGTATCAACTCATTTCCTCTGCAGGCGAATGGAGCTCAGTCCCACTGGGGAACTCTGGAAAGAGGCCCATCAACATGGGCCTCGGAGTTACCACACCAGGGTGGGAGGAAGGCAAGGTGCTCATCCACTGACTCCCGTGGGTCACTGGATGAGAGCTGCTCCCTGAGTGCTCAGGGCTGCCACTCTGCCCCCCACGGGTGGTGAGAACTCCAGCGGGGCCAAAGCCTTGGGCCATGTTGGAAAAGACAGGCCAAAGGTGAGGCCCACAGGGATATGGGCAAGGGCTCCCTCAACAGGGCCGGCAGGAGAAACCAGAGGAAGCACCGCAGAGCAGGGGAGCACGTGCCAGGCGGAGCGGAAGAGGGAGGTGGCAGGTGGGAAGGAGGTGTCTGTGAAGTGTTTGCCCAGGGAGCCTGGACTTGACGCACAGGAACGGGGGACACAGCACAGCCCAGTCTCTGGTAGGTTCTTAAACAAGGGCGTACCAGGCTGAATAGCATTCTCCCAAAATTCGTGTTTCAAGAGCCAGAATCCATGAATGGGGCCTTTGCAGATGCAATTAAAGATGAGGTCATACTGGGTGGGTTCTTGTGGGCCTAAATCCACGTGACAGGTGTCCTTCTAGAGGAAGAGAAACTGGGTGCCCTGTTAGTAGAGGCAGCTATGAGGGCAATTTGGGGAAGGAAGGGAATGGACCCAGCAGGGTTTTGGACAGCAGCGGCCAGAATCCTCGAGAAGGGAGAGCTGTGAAGAGCCATAAGGACTGGTCTCGGTGGGGGGAGACCTCGAGGCGTAGGCTGACTTCCATTCTCCTGTTCACTACAAAGACCTTCCTTTCTACCACCCCCATTCGCAGGTGTGTGGACCCAAAATAGAGGGAGAAATGGAGCAGAAATGTCACCCGAGAGCCCAGATTGATTTCTGCTTCTCTTGTGGGAGTGGGGAGGGTCCCGCCAGCAGGTCCACAGAGCTCTCTCTGCCTCCTGAGCACAAGGCCCCAGCCTGGCAGCCGCCCTGTGCCTGAGGGGACCTGGGTGCACACCGGTTCTGCGGAGGGCAGGCCCTGCCACACTGGGGTCTGTCCCCATCTTCCTCCTGTGAGGGCCACGTTCTAGAACATTCCAAGGAAGCTTTGCATGAACTTCTGCTTCCCTTCATTTACCTCACTGCCAACCTTTAAAATGCCAGACGCTGCCCTGGAGGAAGCAACCTTGTCCCTTACTCCCGAATGTTGCTGCAGAGGCTAACTTCAGTCCCACAGGCAGACCAGCTCCTCCTTCAACACGGACGGACAGAGATCGGAAGGGAACGCAGGAGACAGAGACAAAGGGATTCGCCGCCCTGCCTCTCGCTCCGCGCTGGGCTTTCTTTGGTGTTAAAATCACAAGCTGCCACCTTCAGAGACTGAAAAAGACAGGGGAAATAATTTATTCGCACGAAAAAAGCTTAACTATGCTATATCCACACTATAAAATATGATACGGCCACTTAAAAAAAAAAAGATGCTTGACGACTATTTAAGGAAATGGAAAAAATGCTCACACTATGACGGCAGCCAAAAAAAGCAGAATACAATATGATCTCAAGTTTGTAAAAATAAAATAAACACACAGAGAGAGAGACCAACAGAAAAGCAGGAAAGGATTATCTTTCATCTCCAGATGGAGAGAGTATAGATAATTTATTTTCTTCTTTGTACTTCTCTATAATTTTTCAATTGTTCTATATGAGCATGTATTACTTGGATAACATTCAGTTAAAAGTTTGTTTTTAAAACAAAACATAAATCTCATCACTTTCTTTAGGCCCAGAGCAATATTAGTAACCCCCTCACTACAAGAAGCACCCAGATCTGAAGGCACCAGCTCCTTTCTCCCCCAGTTTATCCTGAAGAATTGCCCCAAAATTGGCCCACAAAGGACATCTTCGGGGGGCTTTTTGTAGTGGTCGGCTGGGCAGGTGGGGGCACTGAGAGCCACAGTGTGACTCACAGTCATACAGCCAGAGGCACCAAAGCAGTGCTCCAGGGGCAGGTAAACCACTTCCCACCAGAAACTCCCAGAACCCAGCTAGCCTGCACGAGGCTCCCACAGGAGTACGTCTTAGACCCAATACAAGAGCTCTGGCGGGGTGTCCAGTTCCTAGGAGCAGCCCTGATAGGGCAGTAGCTGTCGTGGGTCGCTCCTTGGAGCCTCAGACCGTGGACTGTGAGCACAGGAAATCCACCGGCAGGTTCCCCACCGCCCTCAGCCCTCCCTTCCAGAGCCAAGGCTGGCCGGGGGCAGGAGAACACTTTGGGAGATTGTTTCCCCAGCCCCGTTCATTCCACATTTATTCAGCACCTACAACCAGGAGGCAGGGGTGTGGCTGGTGTGGGGAGGGACAACAAACACCAGGGCACTGCCTCTCCTAACCCAGCGATCCTACCCTAACCTGCAGCATCGCCAAGGGTTCCTTAAAATACCAGCTACTGAGCCCACCTTCAGCTTCTGGTTCAGTAAGTCTAGGCTAGAACGCCCCAATTTTGCATTTCTAGTAAAGTCCCCAAGTGATCCTGTGGCTGCCACTGCTGGGGATCCCACCTTAAGGACCTCTGAAGAAACAACAGGAGAAAACAAGGTGGGAGCCTGTCAGTTTGCCATCCTCCCTGTGAACAGGGACACCATGTGGGGCTGGCACACGTCCCCATGGGCCTCGCTGCCCCCTGGGTATGGAGCCGACCTGGCTTATGTAAGAAACTCAGCGCCCACAGAGGACGAATCCATCCCCCGGGAAGCCTGTGTCTTAGATGCAGGAGCAGGACCCGGCACTGTCCCAGCCCTCGCTCCAGAGCCTTTGTTTCTCAGGGACATCTGTGTGCAGAGATGGAGGCATCTCCCAGCCATCTCCTTGGAGGCCAAGTTGCCTGAGACTCATTAGAATTCATCTCGCTTGTAAACACCTGGAGGCTTTGAGATTACTCTGAGTCCGGAGAGCGGGGATTCTGCTTGGGGAGTTTATCAGAGTTAAGTCGGTGTAGGTAGAAGGGGGGACGCGTCTGGTGGGGGAGGAGGCAAGCATCAGTGAAGATTAGTAAATTATTCACACATCTCTTTCTACCAGGACGAAAGCTTGCCTTCCCCTCAAGAACGCTTATCAACACCCGTAGATTTTGTTCATCCATTTCTAAGGGAGCAAAAGGAAAAACATAATAATTTTTTTAATTAAGAAATTAAGCCATCCTCTTCCTAAATATTTAGTTCTGCATGTATCGCCTCCAGGAAGGGGGAGGGGAGAGTCCAGCCGTGGCAGGAAAATGATTTTCATCGCCCGCAAAATCCAATGCCCAAAATAGCCCCCTGGTTGCCCTGGCAACCAGCATGGGCTCCCCCTCCCCCGCTCCCCGCCCCTTTGCATATTGCCGCATATTTCTATCTTCTCTTTCCAGGCACAGTTCATAAACACGACGGCGTAATAAAGAACGTTATCACCAGTGACTTACAGCCCAGCTGCGCCCAGCGAGATAGCAAGTGGCAGGCAAATACAATTTCATGCAGCGAGGGCAACAGATTGATTGGGTGCCCTTCAAATGTGATGCCACTTCTTTCTTTAAGTCAGGCCAAATTCAGAAATAAAGTTGGTCTCGCCCTTTTCCTGGCCGCAGAAGACAATGCAGGCAGGGAAAATGTCCGGGAGTCTCAAGGCTGCGACAATTTTGCCCCGAGACAGGGATTATTCCACAGACTTTCTCTCCTCTTGCCTCCCCTCCTCTCTCATGGCAAAGGGCTGAGGGCCTGGGATGTGGCCTTTTTGAATTAATTGTCGCTCTTCCTAAGGATTACTCAGGCTCCCATTGCTAGGGGCGGTAGGGGTGATGGGGGCGGGAGGCAATGCTGCCTCGAAGATCCAAGATCCGGCGAGATTTTCTGTATCCTTGCCAGCCCCTCCCATTTCAGGGGTGGTGGTGCTAACTGTGGGGCCACAGGGTTCACTCCTCGTTGGTTAATGGGAGGAGAGAGGGCACTCAGCAGAACCATCGGGAGCCACTTCAGTCCAGAGGAGCCTGCAGGGGTGGGGACCAGGCTTGGACAGCTCCTTCCCAAACCCCTTCCTCTGGCTCATGCTCCAAATGGGGCCAGAGTATGCTGGCCACAGTGGAGGCTGGACCTGTCCAGCAGAAGAAGGAAGCGTCTCTGGCTTCAGGGCTCCCACCAGTCTCCTTGGGCAATGACCAGGAGACCAAGGGTCAGGGCCAATATTGCCTACCCTCTTGGGAGCCTATTGACCTAGCCAGTCCTCTCCTAGGCAGTGTGGCCACCACACACTGGGCCCACTGGCTCACCAGATCTGGTGGACCACCCCACTCAGGGTCCCTGAACCACCCTCTACCCGCACTGCTCTATGTGAGTCCCTCTCAGGCCACCCCTCAGGATGGAATCCAGGCTGAGCTCAGGTCGGCCAGCAGCTACCTCCATCTCCTCCTGGAGGCTTCTGGCCAGGGATGCGGAGCCAGCCAGAGCCGTTTGGAGGAAGGAAGGGGCCCAGGGGGCCCCAATCAGGGTGGGGAGGAGGCATCCAGGGTGGGCAAGCAGCTGTAGGTGCCAGCAGTTAGGGTGACCCCTGCCTCCTGGTCCCCGCCAGCAGTACATGCAGAAGGTGCACACAGCCTTCTTGGGGCAGGAGAGGCCCTAAGCGGACATGGGGCTCCTCGCAGACCCTCAGTCGGAGCCTTCCCAGAGGCCAGTCCACAGGGGGATTTGGCAAGAAGGAGTGTGCCGAGGACTGGTCTCTGGAAGAACAGAGCTGGCTGAAGAACATTCGCCATTCCCGCCGCTGCCTGGGACCCAGATGCTGCTGAGAACCTTCTCTCTCCCCTCTACACCACTTATGCAGCTGGTCTGAGGGACCGTGCCTGGGAACCAGGTAAGGACCGACCAGGCCCTCAGAGCCCACCCACAGGTGTAGACAGACAGACACACGCCACAGCCCCCTGGGGGCCACAACTGCCTCCCCCGTGCTCAGCGCCTGGACCCCTTTCCCCGCTGCTGCCAACACTCTCACCTGAGCCACTTCCACTGTCCCTCGTGTCCCCTGGGCGAGGGGCCTGGATGAGAGGGCAGGTGTTTTATAGGGCGGGGGCTTTGGTGGAGAGAAGATGAGTAGGTCATGCGGGGCCATTCCATTCCCCTACCCCCACCCCGGCATCCTGGTTCTACCCAAGGGGCTTCCAAGGGGGATATGTATCTATGACCCGATGGTCTTCCCAAACCTTTGTTACCGAGACAGAGGAAGCACAAAAAACCAACCAATGCTTCCCCCATCCATAGCCATTCCCCCGAGCCAGTGGCCTCTCCCTGGCTTCTCAGGGCCCCGCGTGGGAAGTGTGTGTGTGTGTGTGTGTGATTAAAGTATAATACTTACAACACAAAATGAACCTTTTTAACCCAACGTTGCACAGACACCATCTCTATCTCATTTTTTTCACCCTAAAAGGAAAGCCCATGCCCATTAGCAGTCTTCCCAATGTCCCCTGCCCCTCAGTCCCCACCCTTGGCAGCCCCCAGTCTGCGTCTGTCTCTGTGGATTGCTCTGCTCTAAGCATTTCTAGGACTGCTTTTTTTCGTGCAGCAGAGAGTTTTGAGGTTAAGACGTGCTGTTTTGTGTGTCAGGACGCCGTCTCTCACTTGTGACACCTGAGTAATAGTCCATTGCACTCACAGACCATGTTGTTGTTGGCATGTCTACCCGCAGACGTTTGGGTTGCGTCCAGCTTGGCTGTGGCGAATAGTGTCACTGAGGACATTCACGTACAAGTATTTGTTTGAACACCTACTAGGTTCTTTGGGGTATAAACCTAGGGGTGGCATTGCTGGGACACACAGTAGTTCTGTGTTTAACTTTTCAAGGAACCACAACAAGTTCTTTGAGAGGCTGCGTTCACAGTCCCGCCAGCCACGCACAGGGCTTCCGATCGCGCCACAGCCTCGCCCTCACTGGCTGTTATCCGTGGTGATTCTACCTGTCCCCGTGGGCGTGAAGTGGGTCTCCTGTGTTACAGGTTTGCATTTCCCTGGGGACCAATGCGTCCAGTATCTCTTTATGTGCTCCTCAGCCCCTGTTTGAATTCGACAGTGGTTTTTTCCTTCTTGCCAAGAAGCTGTGTGATTCTTCAATAAAGATTTTTCACTAAAAGGGCCAAGAACTGCAGACCAGCCCTGGGACAAGTGTGGCCTGGGACAAAGTCCCTCTGAGAAAGAACATTCCACCTCTTTCCTCAGATCTTTCTGTAGAGGAAGACCAAACGGTGTTGAAAAGTGTTCGGTATCCAATTCTCTTCTGTTCCCGGAGAGAACCTCTCATATCTTCCTCAAAGAGGGACGAGAGGACATATGCCCGGTCCTTCCACACGAAAGCAAAGTCCCAGAGGGGAGGCGTCTTTTCTTTCTTTTTTTTTCTGATACAGAAGAAGGTTAAAATCCTATTATATTTATCTTGAGTACATTTCCAGGAAAAGCAAAACAAAATCAACTTTGTATTCTACAGACGATGAGGGTCTCTGTAAGACAGAAAGTTCATGATTTTTTTTTTTCCCTCTCCTAAAACCTTACACCCTGACACCATAAAACATCTCTATAGGCCATCAGATGATCGGGTCCCATAATCTACAGGAACATTAAAGGCAGGAAAATCGTGCTGAAAAATGACACCTTGTCTCTGGCCCCTCCGCCCCAGCGTGTCTTCTCTGCCCCATTTTTCTGTCATTCCAGGTCAGACACCTGCTCCCTCTCCGTCATTCTCCAGGGTGACAAATGCCCTCACATACTGGCTGTGAGTGTCTCGTCAGCCAGAGAGCCGCAATCACCACAGTCCTTTGTCCTGGAGAAGAGGCCTGCGGGGACAGTGGGTCCTCTATCCTGTCCCCCATGGAGGCACATCCATCAGATAAGATTCTACTCCAGCCCTAGGTCAGACTGGGGGCAAGGTGCTGTGGCCCCACAAGGAGAAGCCTGGGGTGCTGATCAGAGGTGAAAAGGCCATAACTGGAGTGGGGGGGCCGCCCTACTGCCTCCCGCCCGTGAGCTACTTATGAAAACAGAAGGACAAACCCAAATTCTGCTAAAACTGCCTCAGCTGTTCTGCTTCCTTGTTGGGAGTGAGGGACCAGATGCTGAGAGTGGGAGGCCAGTGGGTGCCCAGCGTGATCCCTCAGCTCCATTGTTGAGGACCTACTATGCTCCCGACTCTGTGTTAGGTACTTGGGGGAGGAAGACAAATAACAGAGATGCTGCCCCCAGACTCCTGCAGGCAACCATTGTTTATAAGGTGCCTACTATGTGCTGGGCATGGTTAGGTGCTTCCCCTATGCGTTCTGATTTAGTCTCAACAAACCCAGATGACTCTGTAACAACAATGCCCAGGCAGTGTGCGCTGTGCACATGGGCCGGGTGCTGGACCCAACTGTCTCCTCCCTCATTTGAGGCCCACAGACCTCCCTGAGACAGAGGCCACTTATCTCACCTGCATCAAGATGGCGGGTGCAGACTGCTTCCCATTCACCCAAAGTCACAAAGATCAAAAACAGTTGAGCTGAGATTTGAACCCGGGACTCTGACTCTAGAGCCTGAGTTGTTTTGAACATTAATCTTTCTTTTTTAGAGTGAAGAAATGTGGAGGAAAGAATGAAAGAACAAGGTCACTGCCCAAGGACCAACCCCACCACGTGGCAGGGGCAGGTGTGGTCAATCCCAGGCCACGCCCCAGAGCCAGGGGTGGGAGGACCCTGCCTGGTTCCTGGGAGAGGCCCCAGCCAGTGGCCTGGCTCACGCGTGGTCTCTGCAGGGCAGTGGCTGGTCCTGAAACACATTCCCACAAATAATCTCTCCGAGGTGGAGCAGCAGCCCAACCCTCTGTCTAGCCTAGCATGGGAGGGTGGGTCTGAGCCCGCTCTGTAAAGTAGCTCGGAAGGGAAACACAGGAAGGAGACAGTCACGAGGCCCCTGGAGAAAGGTGGACACGGCCCAGCTGAGGCCCCCGGTTCCATCCTCTTGTGGGCAGGATGGTGTTCTCTAGAGCAGCTGTGTGGTCGGGGTGGTAGGGATTGGGATAGGACATGCCTGTCCCACCGGCATTCCAGAAGTATTAGCAATGGCTGCTAGAGTGACACACCACTTTCCCGACTTTAGGACTGAAGCCAGATCTCAGGCTGGAGGGCCAGACGTGGTGGTGGGCACAGAGATGAGCGGAGCACCTGGCCCCAGGATCCTGAAGTTAAATGAACGGTCACTGTAGAAGGAAAGAGCCGTGGACGACCCTGGAAGGGCCCCAGCGGGCTCCCGGGACGGTGCCAAGGGAAAGGTGCTCAGTGTCTTGGGCTCTCCCTGGCTCAGGGGCTAGGAAGATCCTTGTGAAGCAGTGATGTTTGCAGAGGACCCGTAGGAAGGTGGAGGGTTTCTGCAAATCTGAAAGCAGGGGCAGGGAGAGCACCGTGAGGGGCAGCCCAGCCTGAGCGGAGCCCGGCAGGCCCACAATCTCTGCAGCCTGGGGGCTCGCTGGGCCACGTCTGGAGCACAGGGAACCAGTGGGGAAGGAATGGGGGGGCTCGCTGGGCCACGTCTGGAGCACAGGGAACCAGTGGGGAAGGAATGGGGGGGCTCGCTGGGCCACGTCTGGAACACAGGGAACCGGTGGGGAAGGAATAGGGGGCTCGCTGGGCCACGTCTGGAGTACAGGGAACCGGTGGGGAAGGAATGGGGGAAACAGATGGAGAAGGAGGTGGAGGCCACTCATGGGAGGCGAGTCTCAACAGCAAGGCCGAGGGGCCTGTCCTTCACCCTCCCCAGGCCTATCCAGGAGGGACAGGTGAGATGAGGATGGGAAGAGAAGATGTCCTGACGGGAAGCATCCCTCTGACGTGAAGGAGACCCCAGCCCACTCCCTGCCTTTGGGGCAGGAAGCAGCAGAGGCCTCTGACTGTGGCCTGGAGCCCTGGGAGCTGGGGTTAGGTGGCAGACCATAGTCCCCTGCCCCAAGTAGAGTATTGCTCAGTGAGCCCCAGTGCCATTTGTGCCAGCCCTGATCCCCTGGGTCCTGGGCCTGGCTGTCCACCCCAGTTACCCTCCTGGAAGTGACCATGAGGGCCTGCCGAGTCCTGTAGCATCCGCCTCTTCCTCTTCCTCATCTGGCCCTGCTCTGTTCTTAGCCCCATCCCAGCACCTTTCCAGGGGTGTGATGGAGCCCAGTTGTTCCAGCTGGTGAGAACCAGACTGTGTTTCTCTCCTCAAACCCATGATCAGCAGTTCCTCCTACTAAGTTTCCAGTCGACCTCGGTGGGAGTATTTACACCATTCAATTGGCAGATGCCACAAGCCAGAGCTATCTTCCCCCAGAGAGCCAGTTGTTAGGCACCTGCGAGCACACCACTCCACAGACAATGCTGGCCATTTTGGCCTGGATTACACCCTATTTAGAAGCGCCCCTGGGCACCATGCTCAGGCTGAGTTTAGCTGCTGAAATGGCAGAGCAAGGGACAGCTGAAGAGCAGGAGAGAGCCCCAGGCTGGGTCACTGAGGGTCTTCTGAGAGAAATGACATTTTCTAATCAGCCCACGTGTTTGCACCTTCTGTGGAGACGCCACTCACCTATAGCTGTTTATGTCTGTCCACTTGACAGTTCTGATGCTTCTTTTTTCCATACTACTGTAAGTTCCTAGGAAGCAGAGGATCCCAACTGTACCACTAGCTGTGCTGCTCGACTTCTCTGGACCCCAAATCCATCACCCATAACAGGGAAGGCAGAGAGCGTGCCCAGGCCTTCCCTGCCCAACATGCACAGGACACACTCGGACACCCGTTAAACACACAGGTCCCCAGACCCAACCTCACACGAATAAAATCCAGCTCTCGGAGGCTGGGAATCAACTTCAGTTCTGACGCAGGTGGTGTCAGCATCACTTTGAGAAGGGCTGAGCCAGGCAATGTGTCCCACCAGACACCACAGGTGCATCAGCGGACGGAGGGAGGGACCTGGACATCCTCAACATTGCAAAAGACTCCTGGCCTCTAAGACCTCTGGTCTGCAGGTCCGTGACACCGTGACTAATTGTCACCGTGCACTTAGGATGCCAGGAGCTGCATGCAGGGGCTTCTTGAGGACTTGGGGGCTCACAAGCCATATGTAAAACACTCAGAAGGAGCAAATAATTCCCATACAAACAGCAAAAGGCAAGGCAATTTTCATCAGCCAAGGCACTATAAATCGTTATATATTTTATGAATCTCACTTACATTTCTTGTCCGACTTGTGCATAAAACTTCTCCAGATTTATACAAGCCAACTGCATAAGTCATTCCCTTCCCAAACGGGCTCTATATCTTGATGACCTTTTAGAAACCAATGACTGCTTTTCTGTTGTTATCCATAATTGGAAAAGCACTGGAGATAAGAAAATTTATGGCCATGAATGATCTACCTGAGCAAAGCCGTAAAGAACGCCGGTATCTAAAAGAGGGGCGGAGGGAGGCTGCCCGCCCTGTTTGTCAAACGCTATCTCCATCAGCCAGGGGCTGCTGCAGCCACCGTGCTTGAGGCCAACTCTGAAAGCCACGGGGATAGTTCCTACAGGCTGTCCCATGCAGGGTCACTGCAGACAGGGATCTAGGAGCAAACTCACTTTCTGTAAGGGACAGTCAAGAGAGGCACAGGCCCCCCATCCATCTCCTCCTGTGTCCACATTGATACAGGTGGTTTCGATGGAGAGAAAAGATGGGCAAAGACCAGGGTCTAGGGGGATCTCAGTCACATTTCCTTGGCCCCTCAGTCCCTGTTGGACTACTGTGTGCCACATATTGTCCAATAGACTGAGGATGCCACAGTGAATAGACTATAATAACATCCCAGGCTTTGTGATGCTCAAAGCCCATTGGACCTGAGACACACAGGGCCTGGCGGAAGTCGTGCCCTTCTGTGCCTGAGTGTGGTGCCGTTATGTTTTAGAATTGCATGGTTAAGATTCTGGAATAAAATATTGCTATAGATTATCAGCTTATAAAAAGGAGCATTATTTGCGCTGTTATTTATAATTTGCATGTAGTTGTATAGCATAATAATATCATACTCAAGTACAAAAGGGCATTACTTCTGCCAGACTTTGTATTCTGATGCTTCTTGCCCCAGAATGGAGCAGAAAATGACCCTGACTGGCCAGAAGAGGGTTAACCAGTGTTTCCCCCTCTGATTAGCCTCATGGGATCTGACCACTCTCCTGGCAGGGACGATTAGCTAAGAGAACCCATAGCACTAATCCTGGCCACCAGGAGCACCAAGGAAAGCATGAACCCATTTAACAAGCATTTACTGAGTACATTTGGTGTACCTGGGAGCTTTAACTCAAATACACCTGTTCAGATCTTGAAGGAGCACGGAGTCATGGTTCACAGTGACCTGGGACAAATGAGCACGTTTTTAAGGTAGGAAGGAACTGTGTAGACTCTTCCTTGAGGAAGAGGGGGCAGAGACGCCCGCGGGAGGCCCTGTGCTTCCCAAGGGCACAAGCAGAGCTCAGTTGTGGCAGGAGTGATGCCATGTCCTGCCATCCTCTACCTCTAACCTGGCGGTGCAGTCAGGGGCAATTGCTCCACTGCTCTGAGCCTCTACTTTCCATCAGAGGAAAGGGTGACGGAGAACAGAAGACGTGCAGTGAGCGGAAGAGGCATTTGGGACCCAGCCCCAGTGACAGGCAGGAGGAGGCAGGAGATAACCCATTCATCCCAGGCCCCGCCTGCCACCTCCACTCTGGCCACCACAAGCTCCTGCCTGAGAAGACCTCAGTATTAGGAGGGACTGATGACACCAGCCACTTCCAGGGGAACCACAGGCTTCACGTGAATGAATGTTACCATGAAAGAGCCATCACAAACAAACTGAACTCCCTAATGATTGTGTTTGTATAATCGAGCTGGCAGTGGGCAGATCCCCAGAATGATAAGGGAGGGACAGCATCACTGAAGAAGGAAATACCACGGGGGAGGGGTGGCTGAGAGAACCAGCACTGAAACATTCCCATCCTCTGGGTACAGACCAGGGCCATGTGGACCCACTTCCTAATGCCCCCTACCTGAGAGACACCTGCAGAGCCACACCCAGGGCCAGCTGTGCTCCACGCAGTCGGCATTTATTGAGCACCAGGTGTGCACCAATCCACAGGTGTGGCTTCAAGGATGAGAGTCGGGATCGGGCTCCAGAGGCCCAGGTGTCAGCTCCAGCTCTCACACTCACCTGGACTTGGAGCAAATGAGCCCCTTGGAGCCTCGATTTCCAATCTGAAACCAGGACAGTACTTTCTTCAAAAGGGGTGTGGGATTGAAAGAGAGTGTGAGTTCCGTGGTGAGCGAGGGGCTGGTGCTCAGGGCTGGGGTGGGGTTATGACGATGATCACAGATGACTCTCCTCCTCCAGCTAATGCTGCTGCTACTCCTGGTACGCCAGCTACTCCTGGTGCTGCTGCTGTTCCTGATACTGCTGCTACTCCTGTTACTGCAGCTACTAACGTTACTACAGCTGCTTCTGCGACTTCTAGCTGTTGCTACTATGCAGGTAGCACAATAACTGCTATCAAGCTTACCACTGTTGCTGCCTCTCCTACTGTTGCTGCTACTACT
>NW_003852413.1:4571374-4576255 GCF_000181295.1 Otolemur garnettii
TCCTCCTGTTCCTACTCTGGGAACGCTCCTGCTCCTCCTCCTGTTCCTACTCTGGGAACGCTCCTGCTCCTCCTCCTGTTCCTACTCTGGGAACGTTCCTGCTCCTCCTCCTGTTCCTACTCTGGGAACGCTCCTGGTCCTCCTGTTCCTACTCTGGAAATACTCGTGCTCTGCCTGCCACTGTTACTTTGCCTACTTCTAGTACCTCTGTCATTGCTGTAGCTCCCACCTACTCCTATGCGTAGTGCTGCTCCCACTCCCGCTGCTCTCGTGTATGCTGAAACTACTATTACCGCAGCTATTGCTACTCTCCTAACTTCTGCTACTCCTGTTCCTCTGCTGCTCTCACTATGACTTTTAGAGGCTTGAGGTTTTTTTCTTTTTTTCCTATGGGTGGAGGATGTTTCACCTGGTGTCACAGGCAAAGGCACTACATATCACTGACTATGGCCAGGCTGTTCTCTGGTCTCTACCTGAAGGCAGCATGTGGTCCTGGAGGACAAAAGAGAATGTCTAGTTCAAGGTTAGCATGCTTGGGTTCTCCATAAAGCTGGACACCAGTGGGTCAATGGCCAAGGATTCCGACCCCAGGGCACACCGGGACAGAACTGCCCCTGCTGTCCGTGGAGTATAAGATCCAAGATCCCCGGTGCCAAGTGGTCCGCACCGATCCCATCTAACGCGCGGCAGACAAGCCCCTCTGGGCCTCACTCTCCCATGGGGGTCACAGTTGCATCTGCCCCATGGGGCTGTGGGAGGCCAACTGAGACCAGGGAAGTACCCAGCATGGTCAGCTGGGAGGAAGCCTTGCCCGGTCTAGGGTTGACAGGGGTTCCCTCTCAGATGCAGGCTCACTGGGGGTCACTGCCCTTCAGGATTGACAAAGGAGCAGTGGTGCTGCTGCTGCTGCCCAGGGAGAAACAGGCCCTGCCTCCCTCCCCAAGTGCACTTTTCACAGCCAGAGGGCCATTGAAGAGCATGGCCCAGCTGTCCAGAGGTTCCCGGAGGCACGCAGACCCCCACCTGGTGCGTAGGCGTGGGCCCAGTCAGGGGCCCAGGGCGGGGTCACCGCTTTCCTTAGATCCCCAGTCAAGCCTGCTGGAAGGCTTGGGAAGAGGATGTCCTCATCCCAGTGAGAGGGTGTCTCCCAGGCCCCCTTCCAGTCCTGGGAAGCCCGTGGTTCCTGCTTAGCTCTCAGCTGGGGCCGTCTCTGGGCATTGCCTTTAGCTGGAGCCTCTCATTCTACCACCTCTTCAGAGAGACTTTGGGTTCCCTCCGAGCTGGGAACTAAACCTGAGGGATTTAAACTCCCACTTGAATTCCCTGCCCGCTGGCAGGACATAAAAACGTGAAAGGCACTAAATCCTAGGCAAGACAGTGAAACGATTTCCCAGTAAAATTCCTCTTTTCCCTGTGCGGGGGAAGTGCTGCCATGTCAGGCCTGAGGCTGCTCCCTGGAAGGGTCTGCCTGGCAGGGGGGCCCCGGCTGGCGTCTGGATGTCGGGGGTGCAGCAGTGTCACCCACCTGAGAGCACCTGGGAAGGGCAGCCTCCCATGCCGGGACCGTCCATGCAGGGAAATGTGGTTTACAGTGAACACCTTCTTCCCTCTGGGGCAGAAGGTGCCTATGTGACCAGACCTCAGTAGAAACTTTGGGTGCTGATGTGAAAAAGAAGGCAATTCTGAATTTGTAAGGCAGAAAGTAGGCTGGTGGTTCTGGGGTGCGGGCACCCGGGGGCTGCTGTTTCATGAGAACAGTTTCAGTATGGGAAGATGAAAGAGTTCTAGAGCTGGGCGGTGGTGAGGGCCACACACAGTGTGAATGTTATGCGCCACTGAGAATGGCTGACATGCTACGTTTAATGTATATAGAGTTTAGCACAATAGAGCTTAAAAGGCTTAAAATCCTATCCTGGCTTAGCCGCATCTCTGTGCCTTCCTGGGGCACCTGGATGCAAACTCTTCCCACTGGAACAGAAAACCCTGCCACCTGGCCCCGCCACCATGCCCTCTCTGTGTCTTGAATGTGCCAAGCTTGTTCCCACCTTGAGGTCTTTGCATTTGCTCCTTCCTTATCTGGAAGGTTCTTCGTCCTATTTTTCACAGTGTTGGCTCCTTGTCATTCAGAGTTTAGTTTAACTCTTCAGAGTGGCCCTCCTGGCCACCCCGTACAAAGCAGCCCTGCCAGTTGCTGGCCAGCCCTATCCTAACTCAGCACAGCCCCCTCCCCAGGGACATTTCTCTTGCTGTCCCTTTTCCATCTCTGTCCACTGGAACACTCTGCGTTAGGAGAGGAACTTTGTCCTGTTGACAGCATTTGGCACATAGTAGGTGTTTAAAGGGTTTTGGAAGGAGAGTTGGAAGGAAGGAAGGAAAGTACTCAGCAACCACAGACCACAACACAGTCACAGGCTCCCGGGGAAGCTGACTCGGAGACGGAGTCCGTGTGAGGCTGAGGAGACACGGAGCTGCCGCTGAGCCTCAGCTGAGCCTGCGGGCAGCCCTGGAGATGGAGGGGCAGAGTGTGCAGAGTGGCCTGGTCAAGGCCAGGTGACTGGGCCAGGCATGGCCCACAGACTGCCCAGGGAAGGAAGCCAGACTTGGGGGAAACCTCTCTCTCCAGCTAAAGGCAATGTCCAGAGAAAGCCCCAGCTGAGAGCTAAGCAGGAAGAATGGGCTTCCCAAGACTAGAAGGGGGCCTGGGAGACACCCCCTCATTGGGATGAGGACAACCTCTTCCCAAATACTTCCTGCTTCAAATGCTTTCTCCCTGGGGGTGAGGGAAGCAGCAGGGGCGCAGGGAAGGGGGAGAGCCAGGCTGGCAGGGGCACAGCCGGAGTTGCGGCAAAAGCCACCCCACCCTCACCAGGACACAGACCTGGACTACAGCCCCCCTCAAAGGATGCTGGGATGCTTCCCGCTCCCTGCCTCCACTCCATAAGCCACTGGCTCTGCTCGCACCCTCAGGAGCCATTTTCCCAACTAAGTGCCCATAAACATCTTGCTCAATCTGCCACCTCAGCAGACACAGGCCGGCTCTTCCAGGAGATGCCTCATCTCCCTCCCCCAGAGGGTGGGCACTTCCAACATCCTTCTGTGGGGTCTGAGCCTGGGTTTGGGATGAAACTGGGGCTGGGGGGCTCTGGGAAGTGGGGGAGGGGTGTAATGACAGCGCCCTGAGCACTTGATTTCCCCATGGGGTGAATGTGTGCATGTGTAGGGGTGCACACATGTGTGTGTGTGTGTGCACGCATGTGTCCATGGAATGCTGCCAGAGCAATTTGGTTTCCAAGGCAACAGTGTGAAGGTGCATGGAGGCTGGCTGCTCTCAGCAAGTGAGAAATGTGTGTCATCCGCAGCCCAGGCTCCCGGCTGGAGCCCAGCCAATGGCTGCCCACTTGGAGGAGATGAGCATGGACAGGCTGGTCCAGGACAGATCTGGAAGGGGCCAGGGGATACAGGAGTCCCAAACCATGCTTGTCAGAGGGCCTGGCTGGACCAGTGGGGCTGAGTGCCAGGCTGGGTGGTAGGGTGAGGGTTAATCCTAGATCACCAATCCCCCAGTGAAGCCAGCATCACGCCATGGTGCCCGCTGCCCCTCCTTCTCCACTGCGGGGGGTCGGGGGGGCAGGCAGGCAGGCAGCAGGCCATTCCAGGCCCCACTCCACTGCTAATTATTTTCCATGATGAACATGTTATTATGTCTTACACTCGAAATAATCAATTTGGAATCACCACTTTGATGAGTTAATAGGCACTTGGTGGGTGTCATTTGAGAATCTCTCCGCAAAGTGCACTTCTATTTTTAACAGCGCTGCACTGGGTACATGGGAGGACATCTGAGCGAGCATGCGCCCAGACGCGGGCTCCTGGCACCCAGGCTGCTTCCCACTCCCCTGCTTGTACTCTCTCCCTGCAGAGAGCTCAGGCACAAAGGGGCTGGGTGCTCAGCTCTGCCAAAACTGGCGTCCCTGGACAAGACAGCCATCCCAGGCACAGGTGGAGGGGCAGTGGCCAGTGGCAGCCAGCAGAACTAACCACGAGACCCACCTGGCTGGGCCCTGGATGTGCACTGAACCCTCCAAACCCTCCGGGTGGTAGGTTTGATTGTTGGTTTCCTTTCACAGAGGAGGAAACTGAGGCTCTAGGGTTTGAAAGCAGAGCCTGACCCTGGCTTCCGGTGGAAGTCTGCACTGCCTATCCCAGCAGACAACCTCATGTTAGACATGAGAAATGGAAGAATTTCTATCAATACAATATTTTAAATAGCAAAGACAGACAATGGAAGAATTAGCTGCTAACTGTCAAATACTTTAAAGGGATGTGGTCAGAATGGGCCAGAAACTCATGTCCGCAGCAGAGTCAAAGATGCTGCTGTCTGCCCAGTGACCGCGCCCTTTATTAAAAACTAAAAATGATGCTGGTGAAGGTAAGAATCTGGTTTAGAGTCACAGAGGTGTGGGCCTGGCGGGAGGGCGCAGGGCGCTGCTTCCCATCGTGTTCCCCTCGCAGACTTGCCCCCATGTGCGTGTATAGCCTTGATTGAGAGACGCTCTGAGCCTAGAAGGCCGGGACTGAGCCCGAAACCACATGGGCAAGTGGCAGGCTGGGGTGAGGGGGTGTTAGTAAAGACGGTCCACTGGGAGACTCAGAGGAAGACTACCAAGGTCGGTGACTAGCGCAGGGCTGCTTTCCACCTTTGTGTTCCCTGCACTGTCCCACGCAGCCCCTGGCCAAGGCCACTCTGTGCTGCTGTTGAATGTATGATGCCCCACAAAATCACCAAGGTGAGCCCCAGTGCTGAGCTGACCGTACCCACAAACTCACCAAGGTGAACTCCAGTGCTGAGCTGACCGTACCCACAAACTCACCAAGGTGTGC
>NW_003852413.1:4576775-4579822 GCF_000181295.1 Otolemur garnettii
GCCCCAGTGCTGAACTGACCATACCCACAAACTCACCAAGGTGCATCCCAGTGCTGAGCTGACTGTACCCCAAACTCACAAGGTGCGCCCCAGTGCTGAGCTGACCATACCTTGCTCCTTGCTCCCTACCTGGCAGACTTGCTACCCTCTGCCTTCCCACATTGGAGAGACAGACACCTGCTGGCTGACCCCTGGCATCCAAGGCCTCTGCCCAGCAACCTCCATTGCTCACGTCAGAAATCTACGTGAACCCAAGAGGCTGACCCCATCCCTGGGCCCAGGGACACAGCACATGACTAAGGCTAAGCTGATCACGGAATTCCCTGTTCTTAGGCATAGTGATGGGTTCAAAGGTCAGCGTGTTAACCAATCAACACTAATTAACGTGCAGCCCAGAACTTTTGCTTAGAGTGTTGGACAAAGAGCCTCTACCTCTCTCACTGGGCACGACTGGAAGAGCACAGAGCCCCACAGAGCCACTGGCAACCATCGAAGGCAGAACTTAGAGATCTACAGCAGGCATGGACAGGCACACAGACACACACAGGCACACACACATGTGCACACACAGGCACACACACATGTGCACATATGCAGATACACACAGGCATGGACAGGCACACAGGCACACACACACACAGACCCATGCATGTGCACCTTTCCAAGAATTGAGGTGCTGCATAGACAAAAAACAAAACAAAACAAAACCCCAAAAGATCCCTGGGACCCGGAAAAAAGTGAGTTTGCACTTGCTGTTTTGAGTTCCAGTGGCTCCCATCCACGTTCATAAAGAAAAGACTGAGAGGACCCTGCCAAACTGGAAACCCCCAGTTCAGGACGTCACCATGGGGAACTTACAAGGGTGTGCAGCCCACCCCAAGGCTCGGGCTGACAGGCAAGCTGAGGTGACCCATCTCCGTCTCCCAGATACTAGGGAAGGGTCTGGGTCTTGGGGAGGCTGACAGGGACCACCAGAGCCTGGGTATTGGAAGCCCTCCAGGGCTCCCTGAAGAAAGGGTGGCACTCTGTCCTCAGGCCTGTCTTATCCGCTCAGCCTCACTGGTCAGGACAGCCTTGCTCATGTCCATACAGGCACTGGGAAACCCCTAACAAGGAACCGAGCAGGGTTCGAAGAAGCAAGAACCTCAAGACTTGCAGTGGCTCACGCCTGGAATCCCAACACTCGGGGAGCCAAGACAGGTGGATTGCCTGAGCTCACAGGTTTGAGACCAGCCTGAGCAAGAGCACTACCTTGTGTCTAAAAATAGCCAGGCATTGTGGTGGGTGCTCGTAGTTCCAGCTACATGGGAGACCGAGGCAAGAGAATCACTTGAGCCCAAGAGTTTGAGATTTCTGTAATCTATGACACCACGACACTCTACCAAAGGTGACAAAGTGAGACGCTGTCTCAAAAGAAAAAAAAAAAACTAGCCCAAGCATTGTGGCAGGCACCTATAGTCCCGGCTACTTGGGAGGTTGAGGTAGGAGAATTGCTCTACCCAGGATGACAGAGTGAGACTCTGTCTTAAAAATAAATAAATAAATAGAACCTCAGGAATGCGTGAGGACCAAGGAGAGCACCAGGAACATGCCCGTGATGGCAGGAAACAGCAGAGAGCATGGGACATACTGCCTGAGGACACCGGGCCCCCATCTCCGGACAAAGAGCCTCAAAACACAGCCTGCCACAGACATTATTTTTAAAGTTAGAAAAGTTAAAAGGCTGAGAGTTTTACAGAAAATCTAAACACTCTGTATAGATTTGAGTGCACAAAATGTAGAATAAACCACATTTTGCAAAGAACTTGAGCACCACTGATAGTTACCAGTAACCTGGTGTGGGCAGGTGGCTTGGGCCACGTGTTGTGACTCTTGTCTGGAACATCCTCCCATATGCCTGCCTGCATATTTGACTAAGAAGCAATTTCTTAACATGTGTTTAAAAATATTCTAGGCTTGGCACCTGTAGCTCAGCAGCTAGGACACCAGTCACGTCCACTGGAGCTGGCAGGTTCGAATCCAGCCCAGGCCTGCTAAACGACAATGATAACTACAACCAAAAACCAAAAAGTAGCCAGGCATTGTGGTGGGCGCTTGTAGTCCCGGCTGCTTGGGAGGCTGAGGCAAGAGAATCGCTTAAGCCCAAGAGTTTGAGGTTGCTGTGAGCTGTGACACCACAGCCCTCTACCCAGGGCAGTATCTTGAGACTCTGTCTCAACAACAAAAAAAAATTCTATAGAAAGAAATTTGTGAGTTTTGAAAGATAGAAAATGTCAGGGCTTCCCAGAACACCTGATAAGAGATGGAAACGAAGCCACTAACTTTCAACTTTCAAAAACCCTCCTTGTCAGAAGGGATTGAAGCGTCCTGGCTGAACAGGTGCGGCCGACTCTTTTCTTCTGGTTAGATGTACGTGTCCTTGTGACATGTCGTTTTCACCTATAACCACCATGAAAAGGTGCTAGAATAAAGAGGTTAGAAGTAGCCCTTCAAGTCCACTATCACCAGGCATTAAGCCCAAGTTTTCAAAACTAATGAAGTGTGGCTAACTTCTTTTCCACCAAGGCACAAAGGCATTCAGCTGGGAGAAAGGACGGTCTTTCAAGAAATGTGGCTGCAACAACCCTAACCCTAACCCGTTCATGTGAAAAAAGATGAATCTCAGTCCATATTTGTCAACATATGTAAAAACTAACTCAAAATGTAACACAGAGCTAAATGTAAAACCCCAAACTCTAAAACTTCTCAAGGAAAATAAAAGAGAAAATCTTGGATTGGGGAAGGTGTCTTAGACACAAAACAAACGGCACAATTCATGAAAGAAATGAGTTAGGGCTCGGTGCCTGTGGCTCAAGCGGCTAAGGCACCAGCCTCATATACCTGAGCTGGTGAATTGGAATCCAGCCCGGGCCCGCCAAACAAGGAGGGCTGCAACCAAAAAATTGCCAGGCATTGTGGTGGGCACCCGTAATCCCAGCTACTTGGGAGGCGGAGGCAGGAGAATCACTTGAGCCCAGGAGTTGGAGGTTGCTGTGAGCTGTGATGCC
>NW_003852413.1:4580056-4584332 GCF_000181295.1 Otolemur garnettii
CATTATTAAGAAAACAGAAAGAGAAGGCTCAGACTAGGAGCAAGTATTTGCAAAACTTATCTGGTAAAGGACTCATATCTAGGATATTTAAAGGACTTTGGAAACTTAATAATAGGAAAATAACCCTATTTTTTAAATGGGAAAAAGATTTGAAAAGTCACTTTGCTAAATTAGATACACAGATAGCAAACAGGTGAAAAGATCCTCAACATCATTTGTTATTAGAGAAATGTAAATTACAACCACAGTGAGACACACCTAATAGAATGGCTTAAAATATGCCTTTAATCTGACAATAGCAAGTGTTGGCAAGGATATGGGACTCTCCTTCACTGCTGGTGGGAATGCAAAATGGAATACCCACTTTGGAAACAGTCTGGAAGTTTGTTTCTTTCTTTCTTTCTTATTTTGGATACAAAGCCTCACTTTGTTGTCCTTGGTAGAGTGCCATGGTGGCATCATAGCTCACAGCAACCTCAAACTCTTGGGTTCAAATGATCCTCTTGCCTCAGCCTCCCAAGTAGCTGGCACTATAGGTGCCCACCACATTGGTCAGCTATTTTTAGAGATGGGGTCTCGCTCTTGCTCAGGCTGGTCTTGAACTGTGAGCTCAGGCAATCCAGCTGCCTCGGCCTCCCAGAGTGCTGGGATTACAGGCAGGCATGAACCACCGCACCTAGCCAATCTGGAAGTTTCTTCCAAAGTTAAGCACAAGCTTACTATACAACCCAGGGATCCATGTTAGAAACATACATTCCCATAAAACCAAGTATGTGAATGTTTATAGCAATTTTATTCATCCTCACCAAGACCCGAAAACTTTCCACATGTCCTTCACCTGGTAGACTGTGGTACATCCATACAGGGGGCTACTACTCAGCAATGAAAAGGAACAAACTCATGTCACACATGACGGCAGGGATGAATCACATAGACATTGTGCTAAGGGAAAAAAGGCAGACTCAAAAGGCTGCACGCAGCATCATTATACTTACAGAACATTCTGGAAAAGACAGAACTACAGAGAAAAACAACAGAGGATTCTTTTCCAGGGGCCAAGGAGAGGGGGAGTTTTGTCTGCAAAGGAACATGAGGGAATATCTGGGGATAAATAAATGAGCTGTTCCACATCTTGATTGATTGAGGTGCTGGTCACGTAACCGCATGCATTTATCAAAACTCACAGAACTGTGCTCAAAAGGATGAGTTTTATTATAACCAAATTATACTTCAGTCTCCCTGACTGGAAAACAAAAGAACCGAGGCACCAGACTGAGCTCACTGAAATATGAATTTGTCAAACATATTCGTTGTCAACAAACAGGACTTGTGGATCAAGGCAGGGCACGAATGCCAAGTCAAATAATTAATATTAGTCATACTCAAGTTACTTTTTAAATGATTTATTCCAGACGTGGTGTTTGTACTGTCTACACAACCCCATGTCCTTTTGTTTTCCTCCTGAGGTTAAAAAAAAAAAAATGTTGCTGGCAGGCTGAAGCTTGCGTTTGGAGGTGGGGGTGCCCCCATGTTCCCCCGGTGCCCAGCCCAGGGGGTTGGGGTCGTCTGCTGACATGGCGGGGACTGAGGAAGGGGAGAGAGGGCCTATTCATGTGCCAGCACCTGACTGTCCCAGGTAGGTGGTAACACCTCGGGTGAAAAGGCTTAAGCTGAGGGAAATGGTGCTAAACAGAGAGGAAGCAGGCTGGGTGGTGTGCTGGGAGGACAAGAGCCAAGGGCCCCTAAGTGGAGCTGGTGCCACTGGGGAGCAGCCTGTCCCTGCCCCTCAGTAGGATAGGGGCTGCCTGGACTCCCAACCCCTCCCCTGGGCACAGGTGAAGGACCCAGCAGCTGATAGAGGCCCTACCCTGGGAACTGACACACACAGGTTTGCGCCTTCCGTAGATGGCTGGCCTGTGCATTTACCGGGCTCAGGAGGCAAAGGAGGGAGGTGCAGAGAAGAGGGAGACACCCAGAACCCAGTGCCCTGCAGACTCAGGGGCACCTCCCGTTCCTACAGTCACACGCTGCTCAATGAATCAGGTGGCTCAGGCAGGCTTTGCTCCCCAGAGGCTCAGGAAGGTGAAGTCACTGGTCCCAAGTCACATGGTCAGGAAGGAGAGTGCCAAGATTCAAGCCCAGGTCTGAGTCTGACACCTGTGCTCCCAAAACAGTGCTCCTGCCAGAGCCGGGTCCTGAGAATTCTCCTTGCCTGTGGGCTGGCCAGCTCTGTCCTCCAGGCTGTCCTCAAAGCCAGCAGCATTACATCTCTCTGACGCCTCTTCCCTCACCACAGCCCTCTCTGCCACAGACACAGAATGCTGTCTACACTTAAGGATCCGTGATTTGGTTAGGTAGCAGGAAAATCTATAAATAGAATGATCTCTCATCTCAAGGTCCTTAACCTAATCACATCTGCAAAGTCCCTTTTGCCATGAAGGTGACATATTCACAGGTTCTGGGGATAGGACATGGGCACCTTTGGGTGGGAGGCATTATTCTCTCTGCCACTGTATTCTATGAACACAACAAAAATGAGGGAGGCGGCTCTGATCACGCAAATATGAGACTCACTCTACCAAGTAAAGATTGCTCGGCAGAGCAGAGCCTCATCGTGCTGATGAGCGCGGCGACCCGGGCAGGCTTAGGGCGCCAGCATCCTGCAGGTCACAGCTGCTCACATGTGCCCCCAGAACCCCTGTTTGTTCGTGTAACTATTGGCACTTGGATGAGAGAGCTCCCAGGTCACCAGGTTAGGAAACGTGGGCCTGGAGTCTCCTGTCCTTCCTGTCCTTCCTGCGCTCTCCCATCCTGGCCCTCCCTGCCCAGAAAGTCCTCACCCGGGGCCACACAACGTCTGAGCACTGGGACACCAAGGACCGGAACCACAAGTTAGCGGGAAAGAGAGTAACTGGAACCTTTAACAGACTCAGTCTGGAAGTGGCAACAATGTCACTGCCTTGGTTGAGGCTCAGGCTGACAGTGGGATAAGGTGGGGTCCCGGACAAGCCACTCCCTGGTCTCTGTGTCAGTGACTCAGCCCAAGGACTGCTGGCCCCAGGGATTAGGCTGAGCTGCTGCTAAGTCTCTGACCTTCCAGACAACACCATCTAAACCCACCAACAGGACGTTTGTGATACTCTCAACACAGACACTCCTCAGACCCCCTGAGAAGGGGCTGCTCTTGGCACAGCCTCCTCCTGCGCCTCCAGCCACCTTCCTCCAGGTTGGGGCCCTGAGTTTGGGGACACATTTATGCCCACACACATCAGGCCTCTGTGCCGAACCCATCACCTCCAACCTGGGGAGGGTAACAGAGGCTATGTCTATAATTCCTCTCTGGCCAGATTATCATCTCTGTGGGACACTAGCAGAGATGCTCTAGGACACCCTGGAAGCCACAGTCCACCTACATATGGTGTCAGTATCTACTGAGACTGTCTCTACTATAACTGACATGCACCCTTTCAAGCTCTCGATTGGCTGGTATGCAATCACCAGCCCAGAGAGCCAATAGGGTGATAGCCTATGGTCCATGTGTGGCTGCTCTGGCCAATGGCTGTGCAAGCAAGTGGCCAGGGCTCTGCACAGACATTTTTGTGCCCACACCTGTAGACTAATAGTTGTAGTACTGTGCGAGAGACAAGTGCACATCCCCTGACCTTGTCCTCCTCCACCCAGGAAGGGAGTAAGTGACCTGGACCCTGGAAGGTGGCAATAGCCACCAGGCCCCAGGACGTATGCAGGTGTCTCTGATCTCAGCTATCAGCCCAGGGTCAAGTTCACTGATTGATAGCACCTCCTTCCTCACAGAAGCACAGGGCAAAACCGTCTCATCTGCCAGGAGTTGGTATTCACAGTTGGCAAAGAATGACTACAGGGACTTCTCAGGGAGACCTCCTTCCAGGGCTGGGTAGGGATGGGAGAGGCCTCCTAGTACTTTCATGGGGTATGGAGGTGTCGTGTTGGGAGTGTTAGCGTCAGGGACAAAGGCAGCACTTCTGTGACCCTCCGGCAGGACCTCAGCATTCCTGCACAGCTGTGCCCTCTGCCTCCTGCATTTCAAAACTTGGGACGGGCAGTTAACAGAAACTCCATTGATGGCAGACTAGGGTCATTCTCCACTCTGACCCTGCTTGGATAAGCCCTGTGAACTTGGGCAGATCTGTGCATGATAAGCCCTGTGAACTTGGGCAGATCCGTGCATGATAAGCTCTGTGAACTTGGGCAGATCCGTGCATGATAAGCTCTGTGAACTTGGGCAGATCCGTGCATG
>NW_003852413.1:4584956-4592220 GCF_000181295.1 Otolemur garnettii
GCCCTGTGAACTTGGGCAGATCCATGCATGATAAGCCCTATGAACTTGGGCAGATCCATGCATGATAAGCCCTGTGAACTTGGGCAGATCTGTGCGTCTGTCTGAGCCTGTTTCCTCTCCTGCAAGGAGAGTGAGAGGGGGCTGGATGGTTTCCGTGGTCTCTCGCTGCTCTGAGGCCTCTACTTTCCTTTTTAAGGCTGCTCCACTTGTCCTCCCCCAACCCAAATCTGAGACAAAATAATACTCCACTTATAAAATGCTCATATTTTCTGAAAGGACCCCTTCATTCTCTGACATCCTTTTATGATGCTATTTTCTGCTTGTATCTGGAGGCTCCCGGGGAAAGAACTGTCCCATCTCATTCTATGCCATTGTGATTAGCTGTACTTTGGCTGTTGAAGAAATTCAAACCATAAATAATAATGATGATTATAAAAATAACAGGCACTGTCCCCTCCTCAGGTCAAAGCATTAGCTGCTGCTTCTGCATTTTTTTTACTATTATTATTAACGCCAGTCTGTGCCAGGGGCCTTCAGAAGAAGGGTTAATTAATATCTCTTGCTGTGGACTAATTCTCATTTCAACATGTGGCTGTCATTTCCCTGTCATCATCACTGATTTACAACAGGGTTTAATTAAATTCTCTGTACATTATTCAGCATTCTCCAAAGACAACAGCAGAGAGGCCCGGGGTATTTAAAACGTCACCTGATGAGACATATCACCCCTTCCTAAATAAATATGACAGTGATCAAACTTTGGCTAATTACGGTGACTTAGTTATTTGTTTGTATGTTTTAATATTTAATTGCTTTCATGTTCATCCAATTACTGAGCAACAGCAAATAGAAATTAACTTTTTATCAGCGTGTTCTCAGCCCAGCCCGTAAGCACTCCGAAGCCCAGCTACAGTGGGAACTGCCCAAGCCGAGAGGATTGTAGACATGTCCCCAGCTCAGTGGACCGGGGCAACTAAATCAGGGGAGAACCCTGTGGCTGGCCCCAGCTCCCAGCCAGCCAAGAGCAGCCGATTCTTGGAACATACGCAGAGCTTTTAATTCCACACTGCCACCTGACGGCCACACAGTGCAATTGTCCTGGTTCCCCAGTTGCCTTGGACCCCAGGAGAAAAGAAAAAAACGGGAACTCCTGGGTATACGTGAGCAAGCGCCCTCAGATCCCACACCAGTTACCGGCGTGCTCCTCCCCAGGGAGCTTCTATCTTGGTGCCTTGTGCTCCTCTGGTTTGGGAGGCCATCTGCTCTTTGTGAGAGGTGCTGGCACCACCTGCCAAGCTCCCCAGAACAAAGGCAGCACCTAGAGGGTGCAGAGTGCATGCCACTCAGTCACCAATTCCTCAGCCGCATGCATCGCCATCTAAGCCTGAGAGGCGAGCTGTGTGCTCAGCAAACACATAAGCAGGTCCTCCAAAAGCTCCACCAAGCACCCAAAGCCAATCCCTCTGCCACTGTCTGGAAGTTCCCCCTTGTTCTCTTTCCCACCCCTTTGCTCCGACACATCATCAACCTTCCGACATCTGCTTCCTCCCCAGGCTAACCTCAGCACTGCAGAATCTCTGCAGAATTTCACACACAAAAAAAGGGTGAAGAAGTAAGCCTTTTCCCCTGGAACTCTTCAGCAATTCGGAACTGGGTAAGCATGTTCCTACCTCCAACCTAATCCCACAGACTCATGGGACGGTGACTTAAAACATCCAGGCTTCCAAAAATAAAAATAATCTTTCCCTGTACTTACATCTTATCTCTCCAGCTCAGCTATAAGCTCCTTAAGGGGAGGTGCTCAGAAACCAGCAGGGACAGCCAGGGTAAGAGCTGGAGGGAGCATGGCGGCTGGCGTCCTGCAGAGTGGCCTGGCCTTTGTGTAGGGCTCACTGGGGTACAGACCCATGTTCTGTACAGAATCCGCTCACTCCTGGAGCAGCGGGCACTCACTGTGCACTGGCTGCTGTGTTTACAATGGCAAATTCCCCTGTCCTTGTGCTGGTAGAGTCTGGGAGGAAACACTCTCACAAAGATTAATATTTGTTAATATAAATAATAATTACCAGTGAGCAGTAGGGGTGGGACGGAGAAGGCAGAGACCACACCGGTGACCCAGCCTGAGGAGTTCCAGGGAAAGCTGGCCTGGGGAAGCCACATGTGAGCTCACAGCAGAAGACAGAGCCTTTTTCAATTAACAAAGAATAGGAAGCCTTTTGGAAAATTTTTCCTTGGTGTCCAGGGTTTATGCAAATGAACCCAGCCCAGAAAGAGGAATTCTAATTGGTCCCAGCAGGTGCTTTCCTGGGCAGGTCAGCCTGCAGTTGGGCACCTGTGTGCACAGGGTCCCTGAGGCCGGGCACTGGCTGTCAAACCTACTCTCCTCAAATCCTAGAGATCATCACCTCAAATTCACATTGAGCCTCATTTTCCTTTCCTCTCAAACTAACTCCCCCTGACAGGCAAGTCTTTAGAGAAAGCAAAAAAGATTCCAGTCTTGGCTTGGCCAAGAACAGCTGAGAAACCAGGAGAGGGGCAGGCAGAACAGAGCACAGCAAGGTGGACTGTGACCAGCAGGGCATTGGGGAAGGCTGGGCCCCAGGATCCTTGGGTCCCTGCTAATGTGGGTTGGGCTCTGATGGTCCCTCTAGAGCAGGGAATTCACTTGCCGCATCCTCACCAGAGTCCACCAGGGCAGCAAAGGGGGAAGGACTGTGTCCTGCTACACAGGTTTCCTGAGTGTTACAAGGTGTCACACCTGGGCTCATCTGGAGGAGCAGGGGGTGCCACACAGAAGATGGTTTGCACTTAGGGCATGCGAAAGGGCAGCAGTGAGGCAGGGAGAAAATCAGCCAGGTGCAATCAGACTGGAGGGAGCCACTGGGAGTGAGGCACAGCGCAAGGCAAAGCCAGCCTGGTGCTCTGGGGAAACCAGAACACAGAATACACAGCAGGAAGGGGCAAGAGAGGGGCCACAACGCAGGGAAATAAAGCCAAGTGAGGGAGACAGGCTGTACCCTAAGGCAAAGGAGAGCCTCAGAGGGTTTCCCATAGAGGAGGAGACCTAGCACAAATCAGGTGCTTGTCAAATGCTACTGAAGGAGTTCGCAGGAGTGTGAAAGAGAACTGAATCCCTCCTTCACGGTAGCACAGGCTGCCAGGAAGCGTGTTCTCCTGGGTGTGCTCTAAATCCAGTCTGACGTGTAGTGCCCAGAGTGCACAGCACTGACCTCATTAGTTATAGGTCAAAGTTTCTGCCCCAAGATGTCATACAAATGTGACAGGTTGTGCTTTCCAAAAATGGTCGCAGCAATATTTCTAGACCCACCTGCTCTTCCAAACCTTGCTACTCCTCCAACAGGAGTGGAGTCTCCCAAAGTTTAATCACATCTGTCATCTGGGCCTTTTAGAACATGTGCTCTGGGGCCCCTGGGCCACCATGTAGGAAGTCTGACCCCCTGAGACAACCACATGGGACAGGCCACATGTGAATACCACCAGGGTCAGCAGCAGTCCCAGCAGAGCCCAGCCTCTCAGACACCAAGGCAAGGTGCCAGGTGTGTAAGTGAAGTCATTTTGACCTTCTAGACCAGCCCATATGCCAGTCAAATACCATGGGGTATCTCCCATTGAAAACACAGGGAACAGAAGAACCACCCAGCCAAGCACTGCCTATCTTGCAATATAATAAAATGGCTGTTGCTTTAAATCTGAAGGACAAGGAGGAGGAAAGGAAGAGGAAGAGGAAGGAGAAGAGTCATCATATTGGCCTGCCCATGAGTCTGGGCAGGTCTTTGTGATTGGCTTAACAAATAAAATGTGTCAGAAGCAATACCGTGGAACCTGTGTAGCTGGGACACAAAACTTCAAGATATAACTTCCACCTTGTGCTCTCTCTCTCCTTCTCTCCAACCATCCTTGGAACCAAGCCATCACATTGTGAGAAAGTTCAAGCCACAGAGAGGAAGCATGTGGGTGTTCTGGCCAGTAGCTCAGGGCCCAGGCGACAGCCTGCGGGAACTATCAGACTTGTGGGCGAACAAACTGAGATGATTCCAGCTCCCACCTTTGAGCCGAGGGGAGCAAAGAAAATCTGTCTCTACTGAGCCCAGGAACAAAATAAACATTATTGTGGTTTAAAACCATAAAATGCAGGGGTGTTACAGAGTGCTAGATGACCAGAACAATACTTCTGACCAATCTCAAGTTGGTCTGTCTGATGGCACAAGATATATTACACCTTTACCATCAAAATTCATTAACTCTAATACTTCTTATTCTAAATTTCTACCTTTTCTTTGTCTGAATTACAGTTATCTAAGTAATTTAATGGTATACCCAAGATGACAGAAAATCTATTTTTAATTAAAACTGTCTTTAAATATATCTGTTATGGCTGGACACAGTGGCTCACATTGTAATCTAGCACTCTGGGAGGCCAAGGATTGCTTGACCTCACGAGTTTGAGCAAGAGGAAGATCCCGTCTCTAAAAATAGCCAAGTGTTGTGGTGGGCATCTGCCGTGGGAGGTGCTACTTGGGAGGTGGAAGCAAGCAAACCACTTGAGGCTCGGCCCCTATAGCTCAGCAGCTACGACCTCAGCCATACACCGGAGCTGGCAGGTTCAAACCTAGCCCAGGTCTGCTAAACAACAATGACAATGACAACCAAAAAATAGCCAGGCATTGTAGTCCCAGTTACTTGGGAGGCCGAGACAAGAGAATCACGTAAGCCCAAGAGTTTGAGGTTGCTGTGAGCTGTGACATCACAGCACTCTATGGAGGGCAACATAATGAGACTCTGTCTCAAAAAAAAAAAAAAATTAGCATAACACCTATTTGCATACACAGAACTAATATTCCAATAACAAAATTAATTTACCTGTTTTAGCCCCTGCCCAGTACATTTGAGACATTTAGTCGTCACTGTCAGTACTGGAAAATAATCTGGCAGTATTTCTTCAGAAATGTTCAGTAACCAGCTGCCCTTCCCTGCATTGTTCCAACAACCATGCACCAAACCTTCAGTAAGGAAATGCTTGGGCTTCCTGTAGAGCTGGTGTCCTCAAACTATGGCCCGCGGGCCACATGCAGCCCACCTGGGACATTTATCTGGCCTGCTGGGTGTTTTTGCTGCTGCTGCCTGTCCTGCTTAGCAGCCAACTCGTCCTGGGGCCCGCAGTCCAGCCCTCCAATGGTCTGAGGGATGGTGAACTGGCCCCCTGTTTAAAAAGTTCGAGGACCCCTGCTGTAAAGGGTTGCCGTGGTGATAAGCATCTCTGCCCCATATCTAAACCCACAGTTCATGCGTTCGGTCATGTGACTTTCCACCTAGGCAGTATCTCTGTCTGTTTTCTGTGTCCTCGACATCTTAATATGCATTCCAGATCTCTCCCAATCATCAGGCCAACCTGCTTCTGAACTTGGCCTTTGTCCTCTCACCCCACAGACACACCTAGAGCAACAACAGACGTTCTCCTTGAGAAGCATCCCCAAGGGCCCAATGAGACGTCTACGTCAACAATAGCCTATGTTTGAACCAGGAAAAAAAAAACAAAACACATTCAGCTGGGAATTAATAAATTCCAGGCTTTCATAGTAAAGGCTATGTGCTAAAAATCATACCCTAGAACTAAGTTCAAAGATGAACCCTAACAAAGAATAAAACCACAACTGGCAGGACCCAAAGTAATTGAAATGTGCAACAGAAGAAAACTCAACATGCTTTAAAGTAAAATGACGTGAGCCAGACTCCCTGCATCATGTCCTCCAAGATGCCCAACACACAATCAACTATTACCAGACACGTGAGAAACACAAGTGGGACCCACGTCAAAGGGGGAACACAGAAATAATTACACAAGACCTGCGATGATGCATTTGCTGGCATTAGCACAGGTTTTTAATGCAGTTATTATGAATATGTTCAAGGACTGGGGGGAAAGTTGGCATAATGAGCTAAATAAGGAGAATCTCATTGAAGAAAAATAAACTATAAAAGAGGACCAAGGTGAAATTCCATAAATTAAAAGTTCAAATACCTGAAATATAATTCACTGGGTATACTTTACAGATGGTGGAACGCTGTAGGAGAGAGGGCTAGTGAACTTGAAAACAGGCTGATAGAAATCGCTCTACCTGAAAGAGAGAGAAAAGAATTATTTAATGAAAATGAATAGAGAATTGATGACATCTGGGACAAAATTAGTAGAGTTCTAGGGAGAGAGGAGAAAGAAAATGGAGCAAAAGAAATACTTCCAGATATAATGACCAAAAATTCCCAAATTTTGGTAAAAGAACATTAATTTACAGATCCCAGGATCTCAGCAAACCTCCAGCTATATAAATATAAAGAGACCCCCACATAGTCAAACTGCTCCGCAAAGTGGTGGACATGGGTAAACAGAAGAGAATATCTTTCTATTCTTCTATTCATTTCTTTAAAAGATAACTGTCTCAAGCAAAAACAACATTGCATTGTGCAAATTGTTACACATATAGGTAGATAAACAATACAACAATAGCATGAGGGGTGTGGAGGAGAAATGGAATTTGACTGTTTTAAGTTTTTCATTTTAGAAGAACAATGCTACGCCCGGAGTGATGGCTCACCTGTGATCCTAGCACTTTGCGGGGGCCAAAGCAGGAGGATCACTTGAGCCCAGAAGTTTGAGACCAGCCTGGGCAAGGGCAAGACTCTGCCTCTACAAAAATAGAAAAAAAATATTAACCAGGCTTGGTTGACACCTGGTGGTGGACACCTGTAGTCCCAGCTACTCACAGTCTGAGGCAGGAGGATTTCACCAGCCCAGAAGTTCAAGGTTACAGTATGCTATGATTGGGCCACTGTACTCCAGTCTGGGTAACATAGCAAGATTCTGTCTCAAAAAAAAAAATGCTATTTAGCTTGAGTAGACTATGATGAGTTAAGGATGCATCTTTCCAATTCTCCAACTCTCCAGACACCAACTGGGTGTCCAATGATTCAACAGAAACTCTTCAGAGTCAGTGCAGACCCCACAGGTTAAGGCCTCAGTCCCAGACTGATCCCACTTCCAATGCCAATTGAATCTGGGCCACCCAGACCCGGAGTTTTCACATCTCCCTCCTCAGGTTAGATAATTTCCTAGAACAGCTCACAGAATTCAGGAAAACAATAAGTATATATTAAATATATAATTTATATAATATATATGTTACATTTAAAACAATGAATATATAATTTATGTAATATATTACACATAAAATAATAAATAAATATTAAA
>NW_003852413.1:4593824-4595148 GCF_000181295.1 Otolemur garnettii
GTCTCAAAAAAATAAAATAAAATAAAATCATTTAATTAATGATCTTTAAAAGTTTTTGCAGCACACCTAAGGCCCGCTCATGGCCCACCAATGTGCCACAGCACACAGGTTGAAAACCGCTGAGTTACTCCTCGTAGCTCTGGTCCTGCACCTGTAGCACTGACCCTTTCCATCATTCTCATACCTGTGTGGCGGTCGCCATTCCCATCTCAAAGAAGTAAAAGGGTGGGGGTGGTGCCTGCGGCTCAAGGAGTAGGGCGCCGGCCCCATATACCAGAGGTGGCGGGTTCAAACCTGGCCCCGGCCAAAAACTGCAAAAAAAAGAAAAAGTAAAAGGATGGGATGGATCACAAACCCACCTACACCCTCACCACAGGTGTGCGCACACTCACTCCGGTCTGCACCAAAGGGTCTCACTCATGGCTCGGCCACCGACCCCTCTGACCGCTGGGGAAGCCCTACTCGGGATAATATGTTTAAAAGCATAAAACAAAACGCATAGAATTGCCAAGGAAACCAATGTGATTAAACATTTCCGTGCTTCTTTATTAATGTACTAAATAAAGCACAGCTGCTGGTTTAATAACCACCAAAATTTCCAAGCAACGGTGAGTGTAAAGAATATGTTAAGATAACTGCAGCAGCTTTGATGGAGTGGAGAAATGGCCATGTATACTGCCGCGTCGTATTGATACTACTTATAATTAAAGGAGATGCTACATTTCAGTAGACGTTTCTTGAAAATAAAGATCGACATTCATCCCGCCCAAGCTCCTGGACTTCCTGAATTCTTTCCAGAGACCCTAGTCCGTCTCTGAACAGCAGGACAGAGACCACAGCCAGTCCAGCCGATGTGGCTTCTCAGTAGATGTTAGCTGTTATTAACACCACGGAGTCTCCTTCAACATCTGCGAAACCTACCGACCCTCTTCGCTGCGGGAAGAGCAGGCGGCTGCCGTGTTTCCCGGACAATGCAGGTGGTCCTGGGCCTTCAGAAGCCCCCTCAGCTCCCTAGTCGAGGTGCCCTCCCTCCAAACAGATGTCAAAGCTCGTACCTTTCAGGTGGAAAGGTCATGATGTTCTCAGGAACAAGGTCATGTAAGCCAAGTTCTCTGAAAGAAAAAGAAAGAACAGTGAGCAAAACTGACCATTCAGAAATCGAAAGAAAACACCTTTCTTACCACTGAAGCCAGCAGGCAGTCATGCAATTCTGATGACCTCATAGAATGCATCCGGCTCCTGACCAGACACAGGGCAGGGGCTGGGGGCACAGGGGGCAGGTTATTACCAGTGCTGCTATTTGATTACATTAATTACTAATAAT
>NW_003852413.1:4595492-4596209 GCF_000181295.1 Otolemur garnettii
CTTGAGCCCAGGAGTTGGAGGTTCTGTGAGCTGTGATGCCACAGCACTCAACCCAGGGCAACACCTTGAGGCTCTGTCTCAAAAAAAATAAATACTAAATAAATAAAAATAAAAGCTATATAACAATGTTTAGGATAAGGAATTAATTTTTACAGTTCACAGAGCATTTGAACTTCCACTGTAACACAGAGTTATTACGAATTAAATTCCCCCTCAAGTGATTAATGTGAAGACACCTCACACAGCAGATCACACGCCCCCTTGGGCTCTGCTGGAAACCAAAGGAGGGTGTTTGAGGATGTTCCCCAACCATCACAGCCATACTCCCAAAGTGACAGGTGGCCCTCATTCAGGCTCTTTCCCCCCATCCCCACCCTTTATCCCCAGGGAAGGACACTGCCTCCTTGTCTTCTACTGACAAGATCAAAGACACCTTGAAGGCCTGGCCCTCTCAACACAGCTTTCCTGGCTGTCTGGGAGACCCCGGAAGACACACAGGGAGGGCAGGGAAGGGGACAATGCTGGATCCCACGGCCCCCAGTGCTCTGACGTCCAGCCTGGTGCTCTCAGCCCAAGGAGTTTTGTGTTCAGAAAATAAATTTTGCTAACAAAACTCCCTGGAAGTATGGAAGACCCAGGAATCTCAGCCAGGCCAGACCTCCTGACCGCTCCTTCCAAGACGGCCAAACCAGAAAGACACTTCTAGGGGTGGGGGTG
>NW_003852413.1:4596969-4598867 GCF_000181295.1 Otolemur garnettii
GTGAGCCCTGAGGGTGCCCTGTGGGCGGCTCCCTCCACTGGCCTGTCTTGGAACTGCATACTGGGCTCTTAGACTATTTCTAGAATATGCCCATCTTTCCAAACTGCCTCAAGAGGCCTTCCGACTCTCCCAGCCCCCAAACCCACTTGAATTTAAACTTCAAGTTGAAGTGCTTTTCTCCTTTATCTACAAAAGGTGTAGTTAAGGAGAAGTAAAACTGTAGCATTTCTTTCCTGCCTGCTTTTACAATTAGGGGATTTTTTTTTTTTCCATTTCCTTTGAGTTTAGCTTCCTCTGTTCCTATGAATCACTCTGCCTGAAAAAGTGCGGGTGATAACTAAGCGCCCTCATCTGAGCCCCTCTCCACACGCTCCCCTAAGCTCCACCAGCAAGTTGCAGAGGAGGAGGTGTTCCCTCGGCCCCTGTGTGGCCTCAGCCAGGCGAAGTGCATGAGGGGGGTTCATGACTTCAGAGTGTCCTGCAGAGGACAGGAGGTATCCCTGGTCTGCTCTGCACTGGACATTTCCCTGGAGCAAAATCTCTCGCCACTACAGTAATGATGTCTCCCTAGAAATATGACCCGACTCGTAAGTGGCTTCAAGTGCCAAAATTTCCAGCATGGAACTTTTGGAAGCACCAGACAAGATGAGAGAGAAGCATCGCAAATGCATGACCCGAGCCACATGGCTGAACTTCTTCTCCGTGCCCGTCTCGCCATCAGTAAGGAGGGCTCACGAGACCTGTTTGGTTTCTTTCCTTCCCTAGGATAGCAGCGACGGAGGGCGGCAAACCCGCTCCCCCCAGCCCCTCTCCAGGGGCTAGACCATAATCTGTAAGGGCAGAAGATCCCAGGGAGCTTTGGAAATCTGAAGAAGGCAAATCTAAGTGTCAGGGGTGCAGGCACCACCAGAAAGCCTCCATGAGCAATGGGAGTGGCTATGAGGACTGTCTGAGACCATGTGATTGTGCAAGACACGGACCCAGCTGTGAGGCCAAGTTACCATCCCAGCCATCATTGCCACCATTGCCACCATCACGGCTGCTGTCACCTTGTAGATGTGCTGTGGTCACCCCCAGCGTCTGGGTCGCCTCTGAGCTCCTGCAAAGGCGATGGGATTGATGTTAACTCCGCACGCTCTCTGCAAAGACAATGGATAAAATTTGTCACCCTGCCAACCACACTGGGTCTGTGACGCCCAACACAGCCGGCCTTTGCGCAGACATAGCAAGAGGTAAAATCTAACTTAAGGTCTGAGTGGGCTGAGTTACTAGATGGGCACCTTGTTGAGATACATAGAAACTGTGATTGCTGGGGCTCCTGACCCTCTGCACAGGCCCTGACCCTCTGTTGGCTACAGGGACGCTGACCTAGAAGCCATTTGGACCCTCCAGAAATGGGACGTCTGAGAGGGGACTCTGGCCAGGCAGTCTCAGGGGACATATCACTGAGCATTGCTGACTACCCAGAAGGTGCCATTTCCACATCCAAGGACTTAGTGACCACAACTGCCGCCCCCAGGAGCAGTTATGCTGGGGCATGGTGCAGAGGCTCTGTACCCCACCCCTAGTGACCACATGGACAGCAGGGGCCACGTCCTCTTGACCCCACACTGGGAGACCCTGTCAGCAAATGAGTGACAGATGCAACAAACTTCCAGGGCCAGGACATCCGGAGTTTATAAATGCTCACAGCTGCATCCAGGGATTTCAGAAAGTCATGGGGGCCGGGGTGGGTGGGAAGCGTCCTGAAATTCATCTCTCTCTTTTTTCTAAGAATAACTTAATCCCCATTAGTAGCTAAAAATGAGAGTGATGTGACATTGTCATAAAGATAATTGCATCATTACAGAGGGGAGTAGGTTTTAGAAAAAAACACCCAGAAGATGATCATTTATCCA
>NW_003852413.1:4600069-4606958 GCF_000181295.1 Otolemur garnettii
GTAACTATGTCACTGTTACTACAGCACCTCCAAAGCACCAAGGGCCTCCACCCATGTGCACAGCCTGGCACCAACATCACCACTGCCACTCCAAGCTCCACAGCAGGGCAGACCACGGTCCATGGCCCCAGCCCTTTGTTTCTGCTCTGATGCTTACGTGGCCCCAGCTGCAGGTCCATACCTGGAGGGGCACCAGGCCACCCTGCCTGTCTCCCGCCCAGCCACCATTAGGCAGAAAGCCTTGCAGGAGGAAAGAACTTAAAAAGCAGGGAAGGAAGGTGGGGAAGGAAGAAAATGCCTCCTCCACCCTCCTGGGACTTGGAGAGGAGCAAGGAAAGCTCAGACAGGGGCTCGGCCTCAGCCACCTCTCGGTGACCAGGGGACACCCGCAGGCCCTCTCTCACTCTGGACGCCCCTTCTTTTGGCTCTTTGCTCTTCCCTTTCTAAATTAACCATGTTTTGTTCTAAAGCAGGCGAAGGCCCAGGGACCTGCTCGGGACAAGAGGGGCTTCACAAGGAGGTGTCAAGGGAGAGGTTTGGTTCAAACAAGAAACCTTGGTTCCCCACCCCCAGGACATCTTGCACCCCCAGCCTGCCCTATCCAGGCAGGCTCCCAGCCAGCGAGATGCTCCAGTGCTCAGACGCTGCCCCTGGACACACAGATGGGACCTGCCAACTCCGCTGAGCCCTCAACAGCCCAGTCTTTTAACCGAGTTCCTCTCCCTCCAGTCACAAAGCAAAGTAGCCCGAAGGATCAGTGTCTCCTTTCCCCTGTTCTATACTGCAACTGGCACGGGATCCCATGCTGCAGTGGCAGGGAGGCTCTGGGAGGGAAGGAGCAGCTTGCAGGAGCCAGGCCCATCTGAGCGGCGAGGCCCCCCAACCCCGCCCTGGCAGGTCGTCCCCTCTGTGGAGGCCGGGAGTCTCTGGGCATGGGTGGCTCACCACAGAGACTCATTGTATTCGCTCCCAGACCAGAAAAGCCAGAACACTCACTGCTCTCACGGTGGGATTTTTTTTTAATCCTTGTATATTACAAGAACATGAATTGGGCCCTGATGAATGCAGATACTAATTAATAACACAAAGATCCACGCGGGAGGCTGGGGGGTTGCTATGCCAATGAGGGGGGCTGGAAATGGGCCCTCTTTGTTTCTGGACCCGGCTCTGCAGAGGCAGGCTCACCTGCCTGGGGCTAAAGCCTCACCAACACGCACAAAGACACCCCCCCCCCAGGAGAGGGGAGGGAGGACTCCTCCGGCTCAGGCCGCCATCTTCCCCACCACCGGGAAAGGATTCCAGAACCTCCTCCCGGTCGGAAATGGCTGGTGTCTGCCAGAGGACCTGGTGGCTGCCAGCACCTCCTGGGCTCTTTCTGTCACGGAACTGAGTCTGAGCGTTGCAAGAGTCCTTGTCTGCTGAAGGCAGATTGTCCTCCCAAATATTTTGCAGAAGCCCCTTTAAGCTCCTTCCCCAGCTCTGAGCCCCCGAGCTCAGGGAGAGGCCACTGCCTCTAGAAGCCGGTAAAACAACAAGGACCAGGGGAAATGCAGGACTGAGCTTGGAGCCTGAGCCTTCAACTGCCCGTGATTGGTAAAACCTGAAGAAAAGACTGGTGACCAAGGCAGCCTTGTTTATTTTGACACTTGGATGAAAGTGGTTCTTAAGATCTAAAGGATGATAGCAAGGTTTAGAGAGGGAGCCAGTCTTATTCAGCAGGTGCAGGAGGTGAGGCAGTGATTAGCCTCCCGGAGTGCTAGGATGACAGGTGTGAGCCACTGTGCCCAGCCCTCTTTTTTTAATCAACGTAATTTAAGTGTACTGTGGAAGTTTAACTATAGCTTCAAGTGTGCTGTGAGATAACAAAGGTTGACAGCCACTGCAATAAAGAGACTGTCCTAACAATAGGACCTGGAAAAGTCAGTAGGTGACAGCTCACAGCAGGCGTCAGTCCACACTGATGTCCAAACCAGGAGATGAATTTGGAACTACGCAGACATGCACCATTGCAAAGAGCAAGTTCAGTTTCCTTCTGGAGATGCTGAGGACTAAATTCACCTTTTAGACTCCTGGAAAGCAGCCCAAATGCAACCTGCAACCTACACACTGCTATGTGCTCTACGGCCAGTGGGCAGTGGGGAGTGGTCAGCCCTGGCCTCGCTCAGAGCATTTAAGAGGAAGCCATTAAAGCTGCAGATTTGAGCAGTGCCTGTGCTCAGTGGGTAGGGTGCTGGTCACATACACCAGGGCTGGGGGCTGGCGGGTTCGAACCAGCCAGGGCCTGCTAAACAACAATAACAACTACAACAAAAAAATAGCCTCTATCCGGGCGTTGTGGCAAGTGCCTGTAGTCCCGGCTACTGGGAGGCTGAGGCAAGAGAATCACTTAAGCCCAGGAGTTTGAGGTTGTTGTGAGCTATGATGACATGGCACTCTACCAAAGGCAACATAGTGAGACGCTATCTCAAAAAATAAATAAATAGAAAACAAAATAATAGCCGGCTGTTATGGCAGGCGCCTGTAGTCCCCAGCTACTTGGGAGGCCAAGGCAAGAGAATCACTTAAGCCCAAGAGTTTGAGGTTGCTGTGAGCTGTGATGCCACAGCGCTCTCACGAGGGCAATAAAGTGAGACTCTGTCTCAAAAAAAAGACGCTATAGATTTCTTCAGAGGGAGAAAGAATACAAAGAAGAATTATAAGAAATTCCCTAAATTACAAGTGTGGATTATGTTAATTGCTAAATTATAGAGCTCCAACTTTATTAGACACACCCTCCCCGAGCCTCCGCAGTTTCCCAGGGCTGCATGGAGCTGACAAAAGCTAGACAGCCCGTGAGAAGCCTGGCAGGGAGCTGAGCAGGTGGGCTAAGTGGGGGCCCCCTTCCAGGATGAGGCCCAGTGGGCTAAGTGGGAGCCCCCTTCACGGGTGAGGCCCAGTGGGCTAAGTGGGAGCCCCCTTCACGGATGAGGCCAGGTGGGCTAAGTGGGGGCCCCTTCACGGATGAGGCCAGGTGGGCTAAGTGGGGGCCCCCTTCATGGGTGAGGCCAGACCCCAGGCAACAGTGCGGCGTGTGTAAGGGGGTTTGGAAGTAGCTCTGGCACGTTGGCATTTTTTGAATATGTGGAAGCTGCCATGGTCCTTGGCCAATTGATCTGGAGGCCTGAGACGTTTTCCAGGGGCTTCGGAGTGACTGAGCTCAGGCAGAGAATCCCTCCATTAGGAGGGTATCTGTTGTTTTTAGGGTTCCCAACTGTAACAACAAAAGCTTCAAGAATTAAGTTCTCTCATCCTCTCATCCATGTCCCTGCATGGTAACTGTGCCCTGTTTAATAATACTCACCTTCCTACGCCCAGTCACATCCCCAGTGCTCACTCACCTGTCATCTGCATGTAGCCCCATACCAGCCACCTTTGAAACACAGACACACACTGAGTTTTTCAGACTGTCCTCTTCTCACCCAAACACTTACTTAAGGGAAAGACCTGACTCTACCTTCAAAAACATTGGAAAGGAATGCTGCTGGGAGTCTAACTAAAGTTTCAGCAAAGCCCACCTCCGGCTCACCTGCATATTAGATTAACTCAGTCCCTCATGCTAAGAGCCTGATTGAAAAAAGGGCTCATTCTTTTTCCAAGAGAAATATATTCATTTTACATGTTGCTTTTTTAAATATACATTTGAGGCAAATAAAAAATTATAAGACATTCAGAGAAGCAGGAAAATGTGACCCAAAATTAGGAAAAAAATTATCAATAGAAATCGACCCAAAGATGGCTGAAGGAATTATTGCAATTATTACACAGGGACTTTAAATTAACTTAAATAACGATGTTTAAAAATCTAGTGGGAAAAGTAGACAGCATTGTGAACCGATAGGGAATTTCAGCAGATAAACTATAAAAACCACCACACGAAGGCCAGGCACGGTGGCTCACACCTGTAATCCCAGCACTCTGGGAGGCCAAGGTGGGTGGATTGCCTGAGCTCAGGAGTTCAGGACCAGCCTGAGCAAGAGTGAGACTCTGTCTCTAAAAAAAAAAAAGTGTCTCTCTTGCTTGTGAGCTCAATTGATCCACCGGCCTCGGCCTCCTGGAGTGCTGGGATTACAAGCGTGAGCCACTGTGCCCGGCCTCTGAAAGGATCATAAAGACTAGTCAATAGAAATTATTCAAACTAAAACCCAGAGAGAAAGAAAGAATAAAATAAAATTTTAAAAAAAGGACGGAGGGTGGCACCTCTGACTCAAAGGAGTAGGTCACCAGCCCCATATATTGGAGGTGGTGGGTTCAGACTGAGCCCTGGCCAAAAAAAAGAACAAAGTATCTAAGAACTATGAGAAAAAAATGAAATGGTTTAACATACATCAAATTGGAGCCCCAGAAGGAAAAGAAACAGAAGCAGAAGAAATACTTGAGAAATAATTGTTGAAAGTTTTCCAAAATTAAAAAGTATCAATCAAAAGATTCAAGGAACTTGGTGAATGCACACCTGGCACTCTCCATCAAGGCAGGTGCCCACTCCGCAGCTGGAGAGGCAAACCTCAGAACGCCCACCCCACGCCCCAGGGAGGCTGCAGGGGGTGTCCTGGGTTGGTGCCCAAAGCACGTGATGTTGCAATGGAAGCTCCACATGACTCAGCCTCCGTGCCTTGACCAGGGGAGAACACTGGATCCCAGGAAGCCACAGGCTGGCCAGTGTCCTGGAACTAGAAGCTTCACCAAAACATGACTAAATTAAACCAATCAAATGCCTTGCCATCTTAGTCTATTTATGTTGCTGTAACAAAATAACACAAGCCAGTTATTTTATGAATAATAAAAATGTAGTTCTCACAGTTCTGGGGGCTGGGGATTCCGAGATCAAAGCGCCAGAATATTCAGTGTCTCCGCTTCCCGGATGGGGACTTGTTATGGTGTCTGCTCGTGGCCAAAGGCAGAGGGCAGGAGAGATGGGGCACTGGCCTCTCTTATGAGGTGACTCATCCCACTCCTGAGGGGCCTGCCCTCAGGACTTCATCACCTCCCCAGCCCCCCCCCCAGTTCAGACTATCACATTGTTCACTGCGTTTCAAGGTGTTAATTCTTGGGGACACGTTTAAACCATAGCACCCGTCTCATGCTATGCTAGCAAGATTGTACAGATTCAGACAGTGGGGCAGACGCTGAAGTCACATGACACAGGCACACACAGATGGGCACATGCACAAAAGTGTTTTCAGGAAAACAGGCCTCCCTGAAGCAAAACCCAGCTGGTAGTGTATAAAAGCCACAAGGCAGAGAGGACGCACAGCACAGAGAGGGAGCGCTTGTCTGGTGGCAGGGGAGGTGGGTGTGTCCGAGCTGGGGAAATCCACTCCCCATGGTGGCCAGGAACAGACGACCTTCTGCTGAAAAAGCAGAGGAGTGAACTGGCCTCAGGGGCCATCCCGATTCCTGCCTGACGGGCTCTGCTGCACAACTGGTCCTGGGAATTCTGCCATTTCTGTCCTCACATGTCCTCGCCTTAAACCCTACTACCTTCTCTGCCCGGGGGGAGGCTCTGTTCCTTACAGCTGGGAAGCATGAGCTCACACACACACACCACATCACACACACGCGCGGTGTCCGATTCCCCCTGTATTCCTCATAGCAGATTACACAGCAACTTGAGATTCTTTAGGGCACAATTTTTTGACTATAATTGTTCATTATGAGGCCACTCAGGGCCAACTGCAGTGACCCATGTTCCAGATCCCCAGTAGTTGTTCCCCGTGGCCACATTCTTGCTTTCTGACAGGTTGCGTTTGCGTCTGCCGACAGCCCTCAGCCAGTGCCAGGCTCTCGGAAGCTCCTCTAAAGCTCAGAAGCCCAACAGTGGGAGCCCCAAAAGGCGGAGAAGACCCTGCTCTTCCACCCTCTTCCATGTCCTGTTTGGAGGACAGACAAAAACCATTGCACAATCCAAAACAAATCTCTGGAATATCAAACCAGCCCAGAAGAAGAACAAGAAAGTTTTAGAGAGGAAAACCTCACTTTAAAAGTAAATGTTTATAAAAACCTGAGCATGAACGTTTACAGCAGTTTTATTCATAATTGTTAAAAATTGGAAGCAAAGTGTCCTTCAGTAGGTGAGGAATAAGCAAACACATCCCTGCAACAGAGCAGTGGTCAGTAATAAAAAGAAACGAACGATTAAGCCATGAAAAGACATGGAGGGGTTCCCTGCAGCTCAATTCATAATGGCCAAGTCATGGAAGAAGCCCAGGTGCCCATCGACCCGTGAATGGATTAATAAATTGTGGTATATGTACACCACGGAATACTATGCGGCATTAAAAAAAAATAGAGACTTTGCCTCTTTTATGTCTACATGGATGGAGCTGGAAATATTCTTCTTAGTAAAGTATCTCAGGAATGCAAAAAAATACATCCAATGTACTCAGTACTACTGTGAAACCAATTTACAATCACTCACACTTGCATATGAAAAATGAAACACAACTATAGCCTAGGATGACGGAGAGAAGGGGAGAGATAGGTGAAGGGTGGGTCAACAGAGGAGGGTTGGTAGGGGGACCACACCTGTGGAGCACATTGCAAGTACAAGTTGGATCTATCAGGTGTAGAACACAAATGTCTTAACGCTGTAATCGGGTAAATGAGGGGAAGGCTATGATGATTAGTAGGATGTAAGCACTCCAATTGGTACAAATAATCAACACATTGAATCCCATAATGGCAGAAATGTATTCATGATCTCTGTACAAATGACTTAATACAAATAAATAAATAAAAAAGACATGGAGAAACAGTAAATGCTCATCGCCCAGAGGAAGAAGCCAGCCTGAAAAGGCCGTGTCCCGCATTATTCCAACCCTGTGACATTGTAGAAAAGGCAAAACTCAGGGGC
>NW_003852413.1:4607649-4609514 GCF_000181295.1 Otolemur garnettii
TCAGGTGTTCCTGATAGGAACCCAGAACCAGGGCCCTGCACATTTCAGGAATCAAATCTCTGGTTGGTGTGAGCATCTGATTTTCCATCCCCCAGAGTCCCCAGTGCCTGGTGGGCTCTGTGGTCTCAGTGGTAGATGTAGGTGGTGGTGGTTCAAGGCCCAGAATTTGTCTCTGACCTATGAGAATTCCCCTTTTGGCTGATGTCATGGGGCTGGAGAGTTAGGGACAGGATTATGAAGTCAGATTTGGGGCTTTCAGATGCCAGCCATGTAATGTAACCTAAGACTCAGTTTTCTCATCTGTAAACTGGGCAGAGACTCCTTTGTCTTCTCACCATTTCACCCGCGTTGGCTAGAAATTGCCCTCCCTGGGTCCTGCCCACTCCCACCAGCCCACTCTCTGGAAGCCTCCTCCACTGCCATGCCGTACATCCAAGTTTCTACTCCAACAACAATTCTCTTTCCTCTGAATAAACTAAAATTTTCTGCACTATTCCTCCACCTGGGATGTACTTGACCTGCATCTTCTCTGGGGTCTTTCCTATTGGTTCTTCAGGAATCAGCAGAGGTGTCACCTCCTTTGGGAAGACTTCCCTGACTATCAGCCCTGGGCCTGCAGGGGGGGAGGCACTGTCCTCTGCGAGCCTTCTGCAGCTGGCCACCCACACCTCTTTCACGGCACTGGCCACATCATATTATGATGCTTTCTTTGTGTGTCTGTCCCCTACCCCCAGGCTGGCATGGGGAAAGGGGGTCTCGCCTTACTCCCGGCCTCTGTTCCCCTGGGACCTGTGTGGTGCTCTCCCCCTACTGATGCCTCACAACATTTTTAATAGATGTTTGGATTCAGCTTCTGCCTCCACAGTTGCTCCAGAGAGAAGTCACCACCAGAGCAGCCCTGCACGTGTGAGGGGCAGGGAACCTGCCACCTCCACACACCACGGACGATGGGCAATACCACAGTGTGTGAGCCACTGGACTTCAGAGCCAGACTGTGTTCATATCTAAATCAGACCCTCACCCGCTGTGTGCCTTGGGCAAGCTCCTTAACTTTTCTGTGTCCAGTTTCATGCCCCATGGGACTATTGCATAAATTCAGGGAGAAGCTGCACCCACAAGTCTCAGACAAGTCCTACTAAATGAGACTAGGAGGAGAGAGGATATGAGTTACCTAAAAAGAAAAAAAAAAAAGGCAGCCTTTAGAAAAATAAAATGTAGACAAAAAAAACCAAGCTGAGTCTTAGGTTACATTACACAGCTGGAAACTGTAAGCCCAAAATCTGACTCCATAATCCTGTCCCTAACTCTCCAGCCAAAAGGGGAATTCTCATAGGTCAGGGACAAATTCTGGGCCTTGAACCACCACCACCTACATCGACTGAGACCACAGAGCCCACCAGGCACTGGGGACTCTGGGGGCTGGAAAATCAGATGCTCACACCAACCAGAGATTTGATTCCTGAAACATGCAGGGCCCTGGTTCTGGGTTCCTATCAGGAACACCTGACATTCATTCCCCCCGGCCCCCAGTGCACCTGCTGCCGGGGGGGAGCCCATCCCCTCCTGGGGCGTCCCAAGCTCTGTGGCCGATTGTTGCCCCACTTTATTTTGATAGAAAAACCAAGCTTCTCTCCCCTGTGATCCCTCTCTGGCCCGCTGAGGGTGTAACAGCAGGGAGTTTGCAGAGGAAGGGGGCATGAGTTGTGGCTGTCATTACTGTTTTAAGCCATTTTGATCAGTGTCAGTGGGTGTCTCTGGCCTTCTTTACCGGGTTTGTAGTGCCAGGTCTGCAATTAGTGCTGGGGTCTCAACACAGGGGTCACCCAAGCCAGTCTCTGTATGGTGCCAACATCAGTGTCTCTTCC
>NW_003852413.1:4609799-4610317 GCF_000181295.1 Otolemur garnettii
TTTTCTTTTCTTTTTTTTTTTTGAGACGGACTCTCAAGCTATTGCCCTGGGTAGAGCGTCAAGGCATCATAGCTCATAGCAACCTCAAACTCTTGGGCTCAAGTGATTCTTTTGCCTCAGCCTCCCAAATAGGTGCCCGGCACAATGCCTGGTTGTTTTTTGGTTGTAGTTGTCATTGTTGTTTGGCAGACACAGGTTGGATTCAAACCCACCAGCTACAGGGTATGTGGCTGGCACCCTAGACGCTGTGCTATAGGCGCTGAGCCGGGAGCTCAGATTTCTTTCTGGGACAGGGCTCTGCTGGATCAGGGAGACACCACAACTGGCCCATCAGGCTGATGCCCTGGTACCCGAGGAGGAGGTGATGGCGGGACTAGGGGCCAGGGCTGGGGTGGGGGCGTACCGTGCAGCAGCCACTCGCTAAGTAATTAGTTTTAAAATCAGGCAGATGGTTCAAGAACCACTCACTCTGTGCAGCTTTAATTATTCACACTCCCTTTTTATTCAGATTATTTATG
>NW_003852413.1:4610555-4615237 GCF_000181295.1 Otolemur garnettii
TGTGCGAGGCAGAGGGTGCCCAGGCTGGGAACACACACACCCGGACTCAGCCGGACCCGGAAAGGGAGCAGGCAAGGCCCACTGGTCAGGGATGCAGGAGGAGAAAACCTGACGATGGAGGCAGGGCCTGGCACAGGGAGGCGGTGGCTCCACGCGGCTCTGGTGAGGACAGAATTAATCCTTCTTGCTTGGCCCCAGTGTGGAAGGATGACAAATGGTGACCGTCACCCCCTCTGTCAGACAAGCCCACTGAGGCTGTTACTGCAGCCCAAGCACAGGCTGCAGACCAGCAGGCCTTGGGCCCCTGGGCTCCACGTCCCCCATTCCCTCCACTTTGTTGGGTCCCCTTTGCCCAATGACCCCCAGCAGTGCTCGGGGGCCCTTACATCTGCCCTCAGCCACCACCCCACCCCCAGCGCACCCTCAGCTGACCTCTGAGGCTTCAAATCTGGAACCTATGAGGGTGACCTGCGGGGGTCTTTTTTTTTGAGACAGTCTCACCATGTCACCCTGGGTAGAGTGCTGTGGCATCACAGCTCACAGCAACCTCAAACTCTGGGGCTTAAGCAATTCTCTTGCCTCAGCCTCCCAAGTAGCTGGGACTACAGGCACCCACCAGAATGCCCGGCTATTTTTTGTGTTGTAGTTGTTATTGTTGTTTAGCAGGCCCAGGCCGGGGTCAAACCCGCCAGCACCAGCGTATGTGGCCGGCACCCTAACTACACTGAGCTACAGGTGCCGAGCCAACCTGCTGGGGTCCTTCTCATGGATGCAAACACAAGAGACTCGAGGTGCTTGACTGCGTCTGTCAGGGAAAGGCACTCAGAACACACGCTTGAGTCCTAGGGTTAGAGGAGTAATGTTGTGCCACCCTCCAAGCTCTGTGAGACTGGCCCATGTATGACCTTGAGGCTTGGCACAAACACCCACAAAAGCGTGCTCTGCCCAAGCCCAGCTGCAGACTATAGACTGGACAGCAGAGAGAGGATGAGGAAAGGCCTGGTCTACAGGAGGCCCTCCCAGCTCTGGCTTCTACGTGATTCCAGTGGCTTCCTGCTTCTTCCAAAGGGGGACAGGGATGGCTCAGCCGTTGACCACAGGGGTCCCTGCCAGGATTCTCATGGCAGCCTGGTGACCAGAGAAAAAACTTAGATATCATTATTTCATTAAATAAGATGTTTATACGATGGAGTATTGTATAGCTATTAATATCCTGTCTTAAAAAAAAAAAAAAAAACCTCATTTATGCCATCAATATAGGTTATTGAAGAAAATGCACAATCTGAGCTTAATTTTGGAAAAACAAAACTAACAAATGTTTGCAAATGTGTTAAACGATTGTTTTTACCTCTCACACATATGCAGGGTGAGGGCAGTAATGGATTTCCCTATTTCTCACACGTTCAGCAGCAGCAGTCACTGCTTATATCATCAGAAACCCCAGAGCACGTTACTTTTTCCTTGTTACTAAAGGCAGAGCCCCAGGAGGTGGTGGTGGTGCCAGGCCCTGGCCCAGCCTGCCTGGGACTCTCCACAGGTTTGGGCTCCTCACAAATAAAGTTCTAATCAGTGACTGCCCATGTGTGGGTGGAGGGCCAGCAACCCCCACACAGCTGGTTCTGCTTCCTGGGCCAGTCGTGGCTGTGCCTGGAAGCAGCCTGCACATCTGGAAAGCATCCCAGCTCCAGCACAGGAAATGCACCCAGGCCCCACACAGATTCCCACTGCTCCGGACACCAGAGCTAGGCCCAGCCCCAGTGGACGCCTCTCCGGTCCTTCCTTCCACGGGGGAGGGGTGCTGTGCTGGGCTGTCCTCTGAAGCCTGCCTGCAGGACACCCGCCTGGACAGACTCACCTGGGCTCCCGGCTGCAGGCGAATGGGAACAGAGGTCCTCACAGACACAGGGCTTATAAACCCAGACCTCTGCCTCCACTCCATCTCCCTCCCAGGTGTTCCCACCTTCCTCCCCTCCCAGGTCTACTGAAGTCCCCAGCACCCCCAAACCACACCCAGCAGAGTACAAAGCAATCCACAGAGGCTGCTCCCTCTGATTTTATGCTGCCCCGGAGGAAGGCCAGGGGCCGTCACCCCTGAGTCAGGGCTGGGAGGGATCACTGTGGGGACTTTTGATTTTCTTCATGGTGGGTATTTGTCTGGCATTTCCACACTGTATATGCTACTTATTTTATTTTATTTTATTTTTTTGCAGTTTTTGGTCAGGGCTGGGATTGAACCCACCACCTCCAGTATGTGGGGCTGGTGCCCTACTCTCTTGAGCCACAGGCGCCACCCTGTATATGCGACTTTTATAGTCAGAGAGTAGTGTTTAAAAATAGGAGGGGGGACATCTATAAATACAGACCCTAAGGAGGCCCCCAGCACACGCCTTTCTTAGTGGGCTCTCCACCCAAATGGACCCAGGCGGAGTCCACCCTGCACGGAGCCCTGCTGCCCCTAAGCTCCAGGAGATGCTAGAACGCCCCAAGGCGGGGTCTGGAAAAGCCCAGAGGCTGCTTGTTGACTTTATTTTTCTGGCTTCAAACCCTGTGGCCCCCAACAGGGGAGGGAAGAAGCAAGGTTACGTGGGCCCTGCAGCCCCGGGAGCAGGTGCTCAGAGCCAGCACAAGGTGGGGCCTGCTTCACGGAACCCCAGCCTAGATCTCGTGGCTCCTTGTGGAACCTGGTGGGCCAAATGACTATGGTGAGGTCAGGGATCCAAGACACGGGAGAAGGGTCAGGGGACTGTGGGGGGTCCTATGTAGGGAGGCCAACTCATCCACTTTGCCCAGGACTTCCCTGGCTTCAGCACAGAAAGTCCTGGAGGTGGAAATCTCACAGGCCACCTGCTTCTACAGCAGAAGATCTGCTCTGTTGGGTGAGTGGGAGGTCCCCCCCTCACTGGGAAGGGAGGTGCAAGGTAGAGCAGAGATGGTGGTCAGTCTGGTCAATGAGATGGCCACGGTGAGAGGGCGGGGGAGCGGGCTGGATGCAGGTTTGAAGGCACAAGGAACCTGGGAGGGCTGTACTGGCCCAAGTGAAGGAAGAGATGGACTCCGGAGGCCATGGCTGGAGAGGGCAGCAGGTCCTGGCAAGGAGGGTCAGGCCACTGGACAGGCTTCCAGTACACAGGGGATGGATAGCAAGGGTGGAAGTGGGGACCATTCAGTCTGGAAGGGAAGCTTTAAGCTGGGGTGGGGCTGAGCCATCAGAGCCAGGAGGGCCCCAGAAGAAACAGGCTCCTCCTGGCACCCCCACCCCCACCCCTCTCATCCTGCCCACACCCACTGCAGACATCAGCAGCCAATGACACACCTCTGAGTCCCAAAAGTAAAGCCTCCAAGGGGCGGGCCAGTGCCGATAGGCTCACATAGAGGTGAAATCTACTTGTCTTCTCCTAAATTTGGAGCAGTCAGTGGCCAACAGAGCCAGGGGAAGCCCAGGGAGGTTGAGATGACCCTGAGGCCACCCAGCTTGTTGGTGGCAGAGTGAGCCTGGAACCCAGACCTGAGTCTCCTGCTTTCCAGCCCTGCAGCCTGTGTTGACCTGCAGACCCCGAGACAGTGCAGAGGAGGGTGTAAATTCACATCTACTCAGACATTGAATGCAACCTGATTTGGAAATAAGGCCTTTGCAGATATAACTGAGGTAAAAACCCAAATAAGATCAGACTGAATTAAGGTGGATCTTAAGCCCTCAAGAAATGTCCTAGTAAGGGACAGAAGAGGAGACAGAGGTCACATGAAGATGGAAGAGCCTGGAGGGACATGGCCACCAGGAAGGATCCTGCCCTGGAGCCTCTAGGGGGGGCTCAGGGCCCTGCCAACACTTTGACCTTTGGTATGTGACCTCCAGAACTCTGAGAATAAATTTCTGTTAAGCCACCCAGTTTATATTGCTTCTTACAGTCGCCTGTTACGGCAGCCATGGGAAGCCAGGACACGTGAGAGCCTACGGGAGGGACATTCTGCACACACCAGGGGCCTTGGCCTTGACACACGGCCGTCTTCACTGCTCCCCCCAAACACGTGGGACAGGAAGCTCACTCACCAAGCCTCTGGAGTTCTAGTCTATTTGGGACCAAACTCTCACAAAGTGATCAAAATTAACATAAAAAAAACTGTCAAATACTGACTAGTTCATGGGATTTGATCTAATAGGTTTAAAAAAAAAAAAAAATTGGTGCCCAGCACAGTGGCTCACACCTGTAAACCTAGCACTCTGGGAGGCCCAAGTGGGAAGATCCCTTGAACTCAGGAGTTAAAGACCAGCCAGGGCAAGGATGAGACTCTGTCTCTACCAAAAATAGAAATATCAGCCAGGCATTGTGGTGGGTTCCTGTAATCCCAGCTATTCCGGAGGCTGAGGCAAGAGGATCACTTGAATCCAGGAGTTGGAGGTTGTAGTGAGCTAAGAGGACTCCACTGCACTCTAGCTCCGGTAAAGGAATGATTCCCTGTCTTTAAAAAAAGAGAAAAGAAAAACGTATTTTCACAGACAGCTCCTGTGGCCTCCCTGTAGCCCAGTGATTTTTTCAACTAGGGTGCCGCGGCACACCAGTGTGCACGAAGAGGATCTTAGGTGTGACTTGAAAAAAAAAATTTTTTTTAAGACAGTTTCACGGCTCGGTGCCTATAGCTCAACCGGCTAAGGCGCCAGCCACGTACACCTAAGGTGGCGGGTT
>NW_003852413.1:4615523-4619685 GCF_000181295.1 Otolemur garnettii
AGACAGTTTCACTTTGTCGCCCTTGGTAGAGTGCTGTGGCATCATAGCTTATAGCAACCTCCAACTCTTGGGATCAAGCCATTCTCTTGACCTGTCCTGAGGTGCAGAGGAGGACGGCACTCCCAGGGGCAGAAAAGAGAAAACACTCTCAGTCCAGAGGCTTCCCAAGTAGCTGGGACTATAGGTGCTGGGCACAACACCCAGCTATTTTTAGAGGCGAGGTCTCGCTCAGGCTAGTCTCAAACTCGTGAGCTCAGGCAATCCACCCACCTTGGCCTCCCAGGGTGCTAGGATTACAGGCATGAGCCACCTCGCTTGGCCGACTTGAAACATTTTTAAGATCATTAATTAAATTTTTTTCAAAAAAAGTTCAAAGCATACTAAGCACATTCTTTTACCTTTTTTTGATCAGCATAACTTAAATGTGCCACAGAAGTTTAATAGGTTCAAGTATTCCATGAGATTAACAAAAGGCTGAAAAGCACAGCTGTACCCTCAGACCTGCCTCAGATGAACGTGTTAAGATCTGCTACTCACTTTCTGGTCATCTCCATGAGCAAGTGCATTTCAAGTCCCCCAAACCTTCTGCCCTCACACCCAGATAGATTAAACAATTCCCCAGCAATCACTTGGACACCATCCTCACTCAGCAAGTGCTCTGGTTAGGACCTGCTCCGGAATCAAAAAATTCCCACGACATTCCTGTTTGCCTGTTTTTAATGCTTAGGAGTTTGAATTCAAGATCCAATCTGGGCCTGACCTTTCTCCACCACCTGCAACTGACCCCAACCTGTCCTGAGGTGCAGAGGAGGATGGCACTTCCAGGGTCAGAAAAGAGAAAATACTCTCAGTCCAGAGGCTTCCAGGTTTGCATTTGAAACATTTATTTCAGGAAATACATTTTCAACACTTAGTTATTTATACAAAAAGAGACAATTTTCTCAGGAGGCACCAAGCAAAAGGCCATTGTGGAACAGAGCCTGATGAAGCTAATGGGTTTCCCAAATCTGGTTACAGAGAAGGAAAGCGAAGCCAGCCCGGGGCTGGGATGCTGCCACCCGCCACCTGTGGCCTGGGCCCTGGCACTGGAGATGGACATTTCCTTCAAAGTTTTGGTTTTGGCAAAAACATGGCAAGTTGGCAAGGAAACCATCCCGCTGAAGGGTTTGGTGAGAGGCCCTTCCTCTCTTAGGTGGGGGGAGGGACGAAACAGTCAACATGATGACACCCACATATGCACAGGCACCCCACACCTGCACCCGGCCCTGGGCTTCACATGTGCAATCTCGGCAGGCCCTTCTCTCCCCTCTGGAGCAACAGGGGCAGGAAGGGACTCTGGCCAGCTATGCACAGCATGGATGGCCCCTGCTGGTCTCCTTGAGGGGACAGAGTAAGGGGGCCGTGCCGTGCCGCATGAAACCCCTCTCTGCAGCCTGGCTAAGGACTGTGCACACTGACCCCTCATCTTAGGCTCTGGGGTGCAGGGGCCCAGGCTCACCTGGCCTCCTGCCTCCCTGGGTCATAGGGCCAGCAAGGCCTGAGTCGGGAGGGAGAAGGACTGAGTGTCAGGGAACCATAGCCTGCGCTGGGGCCAGACCAAAGACTGGATAGAGGAACGCACGCGCGCGCGCGCACACACACACACACACACTTTCTTCCCCAGGCACACGGGGCAGGGCTGGCAATGGGGCTACTCAGGTTGTTCCAACCAGCCCAAGCCACAGCCCACATGCCCCACCCCCAGCTTTCTGTCCAGCACCTTCCACTGCTTCCTCCCTCTGATCCCGAACCAGATTCACTTGCTTGGACCTTCCCAAAAATCAGGGGTGGGCGCATCATTGTTCCTTCCCTTGTCCTCTATCCCAGCCCAGCACACGGCAGCCCCTGCAGCCCCGTGGGAGGTAGTGACGGGAGGGTGGGACGGCCGGGAGGTGGAAATGCCTCCCTCATTCCAACCTGGCCGTGTCTGGCTCAAGTGGCTCATGCGGACGGCTGAGATAAAGGCACTTTCTGCTCCAGGATGGGCTTAGGGGCGGGCAGCTGCGAAGGGCCTCGCGCGTCTAAGCCATCAGCAACTGAGGTTTGTGGAATTCTCTGGCCTCCCCAGGGAGCAGGGTAGGGGCGTGTGCTCTCTGGGTTACATGGTCTGTGTGATCACCCATGAAGCTAGAGGACATATAGGGGCGTCCAGGTCCACCTAGCTGGCTCCATCCTCCTCTGGGCACAGCCCCCGACATACTCCGGTGTCTGTGGCTAAGAGGGACAGAGGGACATGTACAGCCTGCCGGGCCCCTCTGCTCGCACAGGGCCTGGTCTGCACCCCGAGGCTCCCGGCTCTGAGAACTCCACCAGTATGGAGGGTTGGCACAGGTGGAGGCTGCTCTCCGGGCCCTTGGGGATCTGGGTATGGGGACAAGGGGCTGAGTAGATTCAGCACGTCCTCGCATCTGTCCTCCGGCTACAGTCCAGCCTCCCCAGGCCTCAGAGGCCCAGGAGGCCGCGGCCAGTGGGCTAACGACAGACACACTCCGGAGGTCGCACCTTATCCTGTTACCTGGCAGCGTGTCAAAGGGGCGGAGGACAATGACGAATGGAGAAAATTATATAAAATAAAATGGGGCAGGTGGGCAGGCTGGGGGGACAGGAAGGACTGGGGCAGGGTCCTGGGGGTGGGGTGGCGTCTACATCTCCTGGGCTTCCGGCTCCTTGTCCTCTGTGCCATTGGACATGGCGCTGTTGCCCTCGTTCAGGCGCTTCACGCGGTATGCCTCGAAGTGGATGCTGCTGGTGATGTCCTTGATGTTCTGCATGTGCGTCCTGGGCAGGGTGGGGAGGGTGGGGCAGGGTCAGGGTGGGGCCAAGGGACCCTCCCCCAGGGACACAGGCTGTTGGCGCCCCTCCCTAGCTGTGCCGTCTCTCACCTGATGAGCAGGTCGCGCAGGTAGGCGAACTCACAGTGCATGGTGTTCTCCACTGAGGGGGAGACAAAGAAGCTTTAGTGTCCTGCAGGGGAAGCCCTGTCCAGGTCCCCACCCACCCTCCTGCCCAGGAATGCTGGTGCCAAGGGCAGCTTCCGAGGACCGCCCTGTGGGCTGGGCAGAGAGGGGAGTCACCTGCCCTACAGGCAAGGCAAGGCACCTGGCACTGCTCTGCCCTGAGGATACCAGGTGACTGGACAGACTCAGCTCCTACCCTCCAGAAAGTTCCAGGCTAGTGGGGAGATGACACAGTGACCAAGCCAAGAAGAGTGTGAAAGAGGAGCCACAGTGAGGAAAGCAGGGCCCCTGCACCACTGGGGTGACCAGGGAGGGCTCCCGGGAAGAGCAGGACGTCCCAGCAGAGATGAAGACAAGCAGGGGCTGGGATTGGAGCAGGGATCTTAAAGAAACCTGTGGCCCCTGGGTGTCCTCCCACACAGCCCAGCCCATCACACACGCTCAGGGCACAAGTGTGCACAGAGACTACACTTGTATCAAGTTCAAGAGCCTACAGACCAAACACCACATTGCTCAGGGACATGTGCACAGCACACAACATATAAGAAGCCCAGGGGTGTGACAGGCACAAGCTCAGGAGGGGGGGGGGGCATCCATAGGTACCCTTGAGCACACCAGTGGCCATTGCAGAGTAGTCACTTCATTGCTGTGCTTTGTAACTTACATGGCCACCCAGGGCTGGGTGTGTGTGATTACCACAGAACACAAGAGCTTTTGATGGGGGCAGAGAAGGGAGGCGGGACGGTGTCAGGAGCTACTCCCTACCAGGAGTAATGGACCCACTCTCGCACACCTACAAGGTATCTGCCATGATTCTTCTTTTGTTGTTTTATGAAAAGAGGGATTAGAGAACATGGGAGTCCATCTGGGTACACAGCTCTGAGCTGGAGCAGGACTCAGGACCCATGCGGCTCTTCTCAGAGTTAAGAGTCTGGTTCTCACCTGACAAGCCGGCAGGGCAGGGCAGGGCAGGGCAGGGCAGGGCAAAGCCCACCTGCCTCCACCTTGCCCAGCTCTCAAGGGCTCTTGATTCTATTTCAGCTGCCTCTTGCCCCAGGGTGGTCCTACCCCCACCCCAACCCCTGCACAGATATGTCCACACTAGAACCTTCTACAGACTGGCTCTCAGGTGTTTCTATGCAACATTTTTTTTTTTTTTTTTTTTT
>NW_003852413.1:4620837-4622535 GCF_000181295.1 Otolemur garnettii
CAAGTAGCTGGGACCACAGGTGCCCACCACAATGCCCAGCCACTTTTTTGATTTTAGTTGTTATTGTTGTTTGGTAGGCCTGGGCTGGATTTGAACCTGCCAGCTCTGGTGTATGTGGCTGGCACCCTAGCCGCTTGGGCTTACAGGTGCTGAGCCTCTTTTTTATTTATTTATTTTTTTGAGACAGGGTCTTGCTCTGTCATCCTGGCTAGAGTGCCACCACAGTCATCATAGCTCATGGAAACCTCAAACTCCCGGGCTCAAGGGATCCTCCTGCCACAGCTTCCTGAGTAGCTGGGGCTACAGGTACATATCACAATGCCTAGCTTTTTTCTAGTTTTTCTATTTTTAGTAGAGACAGGGTCTCACTCTTTTGCTCAGTCTGGTCTCGAACTCCTGGTCTCAAGTGATCCTCCTGCCTCAACCTCCCAGAATGCCAAGATTACAGGTGTGAGCCATCACACCCCACCCATAACCAGTCTCTTAGAGCAACTGCTCCCCAAGACCTCCAGTGGTCCTTAGGTATCTTCTCAACCTACTTTTAAAGGCTTGGAATGCAGACCCACCCATTCTGTGGATGGTAAACACTGAGGCCCTGGAGGATTGAGAGACCTGCCCAACTCACAAAGCCTGGGCTTTCTGCTCCTTTCCGCTGGGACTTTCAGCCAAGTTGCTCTCCAGGAACTAAGTGCCCTTTCCTCCTACTCCCCCTTCACCCGCCCCCTACTCTAATGAGGAAGGAACAGAGAGAAAGAGTAAAAGAAACTCAGGCTGGTGATGTGTTAAATTGTGGCCCCAGAAAAAACACCCGTAGCACAGTGCCAGCCACATACACCAAGGTGGCAAGTTCAAACCCAGCCTGGGCCAGCTAGACAATAATGACAATTCCAACAACAAAAAAATAGCTAGGCGTTACGGCAGGTGTGTAGTCCCAGCTACTTGGGAGGCTGAGGCAAGAGAATCGTTTAGGCCCAAGAGTTGGAGGTTGCTGTGAGCTGTGACATGACAGCACTCTACCCAGGGCAACATAGTGAGACTATCTCAAAATAAAAGAAAGACAAGACACATCTAAGCCCCAACCCTGGTACCCATGATGGTGAGGTTGTTTGGAAAAAGTCTTAATTAAGGGTCCTCAGATGGGACTCACCCACTTAGGGTAGGCCCTAAGTCCAATGACAGGGGTCCTCATCAGAGGGGAATGAGATGGGGCAGAGATCAGAGCAATTCATCTACAGTCAAGGGACACAATAGGCTGCCAGGTGCCACCAAGAGGGGACTGGCCTCCAGGAGGAAACCACTGCCACACCTGATGTCGGATTTTGGACCTGCTGCTGGCAGCCCCACTTTGTGCTAATTTGTTAAAGCAGCCACAGGGCTCTCCAGTGTGGAAGTCCTGGGAACTCCTTCAGGGGATGGTCCAAGGATCCATCTGTTCTCAGGGCTGGACAGAGCTACAGCCCAGCACTTTTTGAGGTTCAGCTCAGAGGTTGGGCATTTGTCCAGGGACACAGCTGCCTGAGAAATAGCCAGCAGCACACTCAGAACTTGGCGGCCCCCATCCTAGAGCTGGTGTCCACCTCCCTGAACATCTTCCTGCCCCATAGAAGACTAGAATGGGGCCACCTGGACAAGCCACTCGCCCCCACTTCATTGTTCCATGGTGGAGTGGGAGCAACCAGGTGGGGCAATGCAAGAGCT
>NW_003852413.1:4622636-4622942 GCF_000181295.1 Otolemur garnettii
CACCCTCCCGCTCTGCACACAGGGCACCCACACCCTCCTGCTTCATGCGCACAGGCACCCTTACCCTCCTGCTCTGCACACAGGGCACCCTCACCCTCCCGCTCTGCGCACAGGGCACCCGCACCCTCCTGCTTCATGCCCACGGGCACCTTCACCCTCCCGCTCTGCACACAGGGCACCCACACCCTCCTGCTTCATGCCCATGGGCACCCTTACCCTCCCGCTCTGCGCACAGGGCACCCTCACCCTCCTGCTTCATGCCCACTGGCACCCGCACCCTTTCACTCTGTGCAGAGGGCACCCGCA
>NW_003852413.1:4623034-4627398 GCF_000181295.1 Otolemur garnettii
GCACCCTCCTGCTCTGCACACAGGGCACCCGCACCTTCCTGCTTCATGTGCACAGGGCACCCGCACCCTTCCACTCTGCGCAGAGGGCACCTGCACCCTCCCGCTCTGCACACAAGGCACCCGCACCCTCCTGCTCTGTGCACAGGGCACCCGCACCTTCCCATCTTATGTGTACAGGGGTACCCGCAACCTCCCACTCTGGGTACAAACACAGCCACAAGCTTGGCAGTACCTTCAATGGTGCCCCACTTGGTCTTCCTCCCCAGGATCCTCTTGCCGTTGACCTGGTACTCGTGGTCACTGCCCACTACAGCGAACGGGATCATCTCCTGAAAAAGGGGCCAGTGGCATTGGTCACGTATGAAAAGGCCTGTCCCTGCTCCCGGACAGAGACCATGGCCCAAGAGGGCCAGTGTGGACACCTGGGCCCTGTCCCCTCCTGCCCCAGAGAATACATCCTCATGGCTCAAGGCTGTCCCCCCATTTCCTACAAAGCCGCTAGACAGAGTGGAAACCCCAACCCTGCCATGCCCTCCAGCAGGAATGAAGTCTCCACTGGAGCAGTGTCCTGGTGGATTTGCTCACCCGGAACTTCTCATTCACCAGCCTGTCCTCTGAATCCTCGTCAAATTCTTTCTGGGGGTACACGTCAATGCCATTGGATAGCAAGTCCGCTGTGATCTGGGGATGGGGGTAGAGATGTGGGTTCCCAGAGCAAGCTCCACCCACCTGCCAGAGTCTGCCCACCTTGAGATGTCCAAGCTTTGGGCTATCCGAGGTTGGGATTGGGCAGGAGTTGGGGGGTGGGGCATGTGCCTCCCGTGGGGATAAGGGGCAGCTGCAGACCCACTCCAGACTTTGAGTTCCAGAGACTGACAGAGAGTAGACCTCACGTGAAGCTGCTATTGAGGACCTATCCCCGGATGACACCCCCGCCAGCATCTACCAGCCTATGAAGAGTGACCACTGGTGCCCCTGGGGCTGGGGTGGCCCCAGGCCTGCAGCATGTCCAGGCCACTCCGGAGCCCTACCCGCTGCTTGAAGTAGACCCTCTCCTCCAGGGTCAGCGTGTCGGCCTTGGCAATGACCGGGACAATGTTGACTACCTTGCTCAGACGCTTCATGAATTCAATGTCCAGGGGCCTGAGACTGAAACAGGTGATGTGAATGAAACTCAGCTTGGGGGACATGGGGGAGCAAGGGAGGGCCCCCACCTCCAGGCCTGGGGACGAGGCTCTCAGGTGCCCACTTAGGGCTCAAAGGGTCCATGCTAGCAAGACCCTGGAATGAGCCCATCCAACCCGTGAGCATAGGACAGAGGGAAGGAGCATCCTGGGCATGAATGAGCAGCACCCATGAGCAGGGCAGGAGGGCCAGGGTGGGGCCGTTGCTGAACACCCTCAGCTATCAGGTCCCAGGTCTCAGGTCTCAGGTCTCCACAGTTCCCAACACATGTCTACAGAGGGGCTCGAATGTCTGCGTGGCTTTGATTGGGAAGACAAGGCAGAAGGAATTTAGCCTGGGGCCGGACCCGTGGGGACAGCAGTCATGGTCCAGCCCAACACTGTTCCCTGTGCTACAAATACGTCAAATCCTCTTGGGGGCTCCATGAGGCAGGGCCCCAGCCCAAGAAAGGGTCAGGCAAGAGAGTAATGGCTGCGGGGCCCCAATCTGCCTGCCAGAGCCCGGTGAAGCTAGGACAGGCCAAGACACAGAACTCCAAGCTCTGGGACGGCCCTGGGCTCCCCAGGGGCTGGATGCTCCCCCAGGCCCAAGCTGAGAGGTGGGGAAAGGGACAAGGAAGACACACAGTGAAGAGGTCAGAGCAAGGCCCAGGGCCACAGACCCGGCACGCCGGCCACCACAGTACCCAACTTGGCTCCTCTCTGCTCAGGGCACAGAAGATAGCACTTTTCGACCATGGCATGGAACCCCGGGCACCCACCACCAGATAGGACACTGCTAGGACGTACGAGTGGCCTGTGGCGGGGATGAAGTAGAGGCAGCAGTGGACACGCGTGTCGGGGATCCGCTTCTTCCGGTTGATGTTGACCTCCTCCTGCAGGTACTTCTCGTACTGTTCATTGATGAACTTCATGATGGGCTGCCAGCTGTGGGGGGGCCAGGTCAGCCTGCAGGTGGGCCCAGAGCCCCAGGATGCAGCCCCATACCCTATTTCCCCCCACACAGCCTGGGGAGGGCTGGACTTCCAAGGCGAGTCACCACAGCCTCATCTTAGAGCTCCCAAAGCAGCCTCCCCATGCTGACTTCTGACCTCCAGGGCCATGGGAGAAGAGCAAGGATGACTCTGCTTTGGTCCAGAGAGTTTAGACCCCCAAGACATGTGCCTTCAACAGCACATTGGGCCCTAGGAGACGGGCCCTGCACCCCAAGGCCGGGGAGCTCTCCATGGCTCCGACCCTGGGTATGAGCCCGAAGTTCCCCTTAGTGTCCCTCCTCCTGGAGGAAGGGCCTCCCAGCTCATGGTCCCTGGACCCCCTACCAGTTCTCATTGTTGATGTGGTCACCAAACCCTGGTGTGTCGATCACTGTCAGCTTCATCCGGACGCCCTTCTCCTCAATGTCTGCAGAACCACAGCACCCGAGTCAGGGGGGCCAGGGACACCCCCCGCCCCCACCCACAGCAACGACTCCCGAGAGATGGCGGAGTAGAGGCTGGTGACAGTTATCCTGGTGCCCACCATGATTCTGGGTGGAAAACTTAGTTGTCTGGGGGAGAGCTCAGTGTGCTGGGGCCCATGGGATTCCAGAGCACCCCTGACCCTGACCCCGTACTCTGCCCAATCCAGCGTCCCCACACTACTGGGGTGGGGGAGCATAGTGAGCTCCCTGCTTCGGGACCTGGGCTTGCCTGATTCGGGCACCCTTATAGCCATGCTCTGGTAAGGAAGGGGGCACCTCTACACCCCTGCCACCCCACCCCAGGCCGCTGACCGTGCGTGATGGACTTGATTTCAATGGTCTTAGGGATCCGTTCCTCTGAGGGGGGTTGCACTGACTTGCGGCTGATTTTGGATTTGAAGAGAGTGTTGATTAAGGTGGACTTTCCCAAGCCACTCTGCCCTGGGGAGAGAACGGGAGGTCAGTTGGGGCTCCCGGAGCCTGCACAGGGCCCCTCCTGCCCAATTCAGTAAGGCCTGGGCTGACATCACAGTGCCTCTGCCAGGCAGACCATGCCTGAGGGCTTCACCCTCTCAGCCAGGTGTCCAGTGACAAGTATAAACCCACATAGCCAGGCTCCAGGGCCAGGCCAGCCTCGGGCAAGAGTCCTCTCCTGAGAGGTGACAGTCTGGATACCCCTGTGCCTGGTAAGAGTCAGAAGCCCTTGTACCCCTGTGTTTTTCTGGAAGGGAGTCTCCTGGTGGCTCTGGTTTAGGGCAGGGTGGAGGCAGGGCTCAGAGAGGAGCCCCAGCCAGGGCCGCCCATCCACAACATGCCAGGTGGCTGAATTCCTGCAGCACATCAGGGTGGGTGGGAACTTAAAGTTGGGAGTGGTCTCAGGTGTTCAAACTGCTCCTCCCTGACCAGCTGTGGACTTGGGCAAAGCATCTGACCTCACTGTGCCTCAGTTCCCTCATCTGTAAAATGGAATAAACAGCCTCTGCCCCTGCTGAGCTGGTGTGAACAGCAGGTGAGGGGGTCCCTGTCACATGGTGTCCACCGTTAGCACTGGCTACCCAGTGCTGGCCTGCAGAGCAGCATCCGCTGAGACACGTAACCGTGTGTAGGAGCAGTGAGTCGATGCACCACTGAGAGAGGCTGAGGATGTGACAGTCATACCATATGACACACAACTCACACACACACACAACCTCAGACTCAGAGCCCATCGCACTGCCTGCCCACATAGGTGCAGGCGTGCCTGCAGCATACTGAAAAAAGCCCGACTGCTCTGATGTTTGGACTCTGATAGCACCTTTCAGGGAAACCCACGGGCTCCCTGGTGGACAACAGCTGATGCAGGGAATCCCTGACTTGGCCACTGCAGGATGGGCTCTCCTTACCACACCTCCATCACATCTATTACTACCATCTCCTCCATCACCACCGTCACCTCTATCACCTCCATCACCACCGTCACGTCTATTACTACCATCTCCTCCATCACCTCCATCACCACCGTCACCTCTATCACCTCTATCACCACTATCACGTCTATTACTACCATCACCTCCATCACCTCCATCACCTCCATCACCATCACTTCCATCACCTCCATCACCACCATCACGTCTATTACTACCATCACCTCCATCACCACCATCACCTCCATCACCACTGTCACATCTATTACTACCATCTCCTACATCACCTCCATCACCACCATCACCTTCATCACCACC
>NW_003852413.1:4628195-4657373 GCF_000181295.1 Otolemur garnettii
TATTACTACTATCTCCTCCATCACCTCCATCACCACCAACACCTCCATCACTATCACCACCATCATCACCTCCATTGCCATCAACACCACCACCAGCAGCACTGCTACTGCTGCAACTTTATTTTTTTTTTTGGAGACAACCTGACTATGTGACCCTCTGTAGAGTGTGATGAAGTTACAAAGTTATAGCTCACAGCAACCTCCAACTCTTTGGCTTAAGCAATTCTTTTGCCTCAGCCTTCTTTTTTTTGAGACAGAGTCTTATTATGTTGCCCTCAGTAGAGTGCCATGGTGTCACAGCTCAGTAACCTCAAACTCTTGGATTTAAGTGATCCTCTTGCCTCAACCTCCCAAGTAGCTGGGACTACAGGTGCCTGCCACAACGTCCAGCTATTTTTGGTTGCAGTTTTCGTTGTTGTTTTGGCAGGCCCAGGCTGGATTCGGACCTGCCAGTTTCGGAGCATATGGCTAGTGCCCTAGCCTCTTTGAGCTACAGGTGCCAAGCCAGCTGCAACTTCTTGAGTGCCCACATGTCAGGGACCTGCCAGGGGCCCACACGTACCATCTCACTTGATGGGATTATTCCACTTTATAGATGAGGAACCAAACTGCACAGAGGAGAAGGCTAGGGGAAGACACCTAGGCTCACACCACTAAGTTAGGACAGAGCTGGGCTTCTACCTTGAGACCGTGGACCTCCAGACAGGTGTCCTTCCACCTGGCTGCAGCTTTGCAGGTGGAACACTACTGATCAGGAGGGAGAAGAGCAGACACTAATGGCCACTTTGGGGCCAGCACCCCTAGCATGTGGGTCTCTAGACTTCTTTCAACAGCATAAAAATTTTCCTAGAGGGTCTCGTCCCTCACCCAGCATCCCTGAGAGGCAAAGACCTTGAGCAGGAATGGGAGCCATCATCGTCCTCAGGTGAGAAAGGACAAAGAGGTCCAGACAGACGAAGTGGCCTCCAGGCACCCTTCCTAGAGGTCGGGGCCGAGCCACCTCCCTGGGCCCCTCAGAGGAGTGGGCAGCACATGGTCTGGGGCAGACATCCTCAAACTACGGCCCGTGGATCACATGCAGCCTGCCTAGGATATTTATCGGGCCCGCCAGGTGTTTTTGCTGCCACTGTCTGTCCTGTTTAGCAGCCAACTCGTCTCGGAGCCCGCAGTCCGACCCTCCAACGGTCTGAGGGACAGTGAACTGGCCCCCTGTTTAAAAAGTTTGAGGACCCCTGGTCTGGGGAGTCAAAATAGTGATTCTGGTTCTCTGCCCTTGCAAACCACCTGGATAACGTGTGCCCCTCCCAGGGTTGTAGCACGGGCTGAATGGGACCCAGGGGCTTTAGAAACTAGAGACCCCCCAGTGTAAACCCTAGTTGGGCCCCTCATCCTTTCCAGTTCTGACTGGCCAAGGACCTCCCCTGGGTGACTCCAGCTCTGTAGGGTCATGGACTGGGTTGGGTGCTGAAGCCACACATCCCCTCTCCCCAAGTGTCCAGCCAGGCCTGCTGGGTGTGGGGGGAGCCAGGCTGCAGCCACAGCCAGGGGGAAGCTTCCACAGAACTCAGAGCCCAAGGTGGATTTTGCTGGTCCCTGGACTCACCCAGGCTATCTCAGGGGTCCCTAATGTAAGGACAGAGGTCCCACTGATGAGCTGATGTTGGCTGTGGAACCTTCCTCCCAGGCACACACAGTGGCATTGGCAATTCATCCTTGAGGGCAGGGGTGTCGCCCCATTTTACAGAGGGTAGACTGAGCCTGGGAGCTCATGCTGAGGCTGGTTCCCGCGGAGGTTTCAGGAACTCACCGACCACCATGATGTTGAACTCGAAGCCCTGCTTCATGGCCTTCCTGCGCATCTGCTCCAGGATGGAGTCGATCCCCACGTAGCCGAAGTCCACAGGGGCCTTCTCGTTCCGGGGTGCGGGCATCTGCTTGAGCCCAGCGTCTCTGGAGGTGTCGGCCATGTCGCCAATGCAGCTGGAAGCTGCCTCAGTGGCTGCAAAAGGACGAGCAGAGGAGTCAGGAGGCGACAGGGGCGCTCTGTGGGCATCTGCCAAGAATGCAGGTGGTTGGTGGCTCCACCACACTCGCTCAGCCTTGCTTTTTCATTTACACCCTGCCAACCTGCCCCCACCCTGGCTCCAGGGCTCCTGAAAACTCCTCTTTCTTTGCCTGGAGAGTGAATGCTGCTTGTCCCTCATCCACACTGCCCCAGCCACCAGGTGCATGGATCACTCCATCGCCTTCACCTGGCTCAGGTAAGCAATACCTGCCACAGCCCAAAGGCCTTATAGGCTGCCGGGACAGAAGGGAGGGACAGTCTCCTGTGTGCCTTCTGATGAAAGGGGGAAGGACTCACACCTGTCCTCCTACCAGGTCCCAGTCAAGCTGTGTGTTCAATTCTATGTCCTGACAACACCGCTGGGTGAAGTGGGATGCCTGGGCACGGAGCTGTCCTGGGGACATGATGGGCAAGGGAGCACCAGCACTGCCTCTGCCCTCCTCCCTGGACTGGCCACCTGCCACCTGACTGCCCCACCCCCACCAGTAAGGACCAGGTTTTGCTTTCAGGTCTGCAGGCAGGCAGATGGGGCTGAACTTCTCGAAATAACTCAAGCTTCTTCAACGTATAGGAAGGCAAGAACCTTCCTCCTTCCCACAACCCCACCCCTGGCTTCCCTTTTAAGTCCATCTGCTGGTCAGAGGCCCAGGCCTGGAACAGAACCCCCAGGAAGTGCCTTCTGGAGACCCAAGGCTCTCTGCCCCAGCACACCCCAGACATTCCACACGCACACACGTGAAGGTCCAGACACACTGTCCACAGAGGCGACGCCACCTCTAACCTCTGTGGGCTGGAGCTGCCTGGCCAGCCCTCAGCTACCCACGGCAGGGCGGCCCAGCTGCTCCTCTGTCCCCACCCTGCCCCATGGGCCCAGCCTCTTCACGCAGCCCTGGCTGCCAAGAGGGACTTCGTAGCTCATCCTGCCTCCCAGGAGGGTCCACATAGTGCTCAGATACCTCCTTTCGTCCAGGGCTCTCCCCCTACACCTAGGAAGGTTCTCATCCCACAGGGCACCCACCAGGAGCATGCACATGGGAAAGGAGCCCCTGTCAGCCAGGGACTACGGACCAGGAATGGAGGCCTGAAGGTGGAGGGTGGAGCGCAGACTTCCAAGCATGTCTGGCCTGGCCACCCACCCTGCCCGGGTGGCCAGAGGGCCCAGCAGAGGCTTCAGTTTGGCTGCCCTCTACCTCCTGGGGAAACGCTGACCGACCCAGGAAGGTCTGGTGAGCCACTTCCAGTCCCTCTTTATTCTGTCCCACCAAGCAGTCAGGAAGGGGAGCAGTACGTTCCTGCCCCCTGTCCCCAGGCCAAGGCAGGCAGAGGTGAGAGAGGAGCAGGCTGTCTTTGAATCACAGTAGTGAGAGTCCTGGATTCCTGGACCAGTCACTTCACCTCCCTGTCCTCTCAGCCTCTACAGGGCAAAATGATTCCTACTTCATGGAGCTGGAGTCACAGTGAAACAATAACATACATAAAAAGTGCCAGGAATTGCCAAGGGGGTCCACAAATCTTCATTCTGTGGGGCCAGGGGCCCAGGCCCCAGCTGCCAACCCCACCCCCAGGCCCTGGAAGGCTCCCTCCTCAGAAACACTCTCCCCTGGGCTTCCAGCATCTTTAAATAAACAAAGACACAGCGCTGCATCTGGCTGCATCTGGCCTACAGCGTGTGGCTTTGGGGCCGCTTCCTGGAGCCAGCCTGGCCCACGTGACCGAAAATTGCTTCCATCTGTCCGTGGGGCTGGGAGTCTTTCTGCCGGGGCCCAGACTGGCCCCCTCCTGCCTTTCCCTCCAGCCTCCTAGGCAGAAAAGCGCTGCCCCTGAACTCTGCCTCACCCCCCAAGCAGGCCCTGCAGCCCAGGGAGAGGGACGGTCCCTCGGCTCCACGGGGCCCCTCCACAGGCACCAACAGTCCCTGCAGAAACTCAAACCAAACCAAACATCCTGCCCACCAAGGGCCTGCTTGAGAAATAATAATAAAAACACAGGCGAGAGCCATCTTGCCGCCTGTGGACTCAGGAAAGGGCCTCTGCACAGGTGACAGCCACTCTGCAACCCCTCCTTGGAAAGGTATGGACAGCCTGCCTCTCTCTGGCATCTACCTTCAGGACCCCCATGTGGGAAAAGCAGAGACCCCCCCACACCCACAGACATAAACTGAACCCTCACTTTCCATGGAAGGCCCCTCTGGGGTCTGGCCCCAGAACCCCAGGGTGCTTAGGCAGCTGGGAGGGACGGTAAGGACCCCACCCCACCCTCTGTGATGATGGAAATGCCCCCGGCCTGCCCTACCCATTGTGGTAGCCACGGGCCACCCACCGCTTTTCCTCTAATTGTCGTAAGATTTACCATCTTAACTATTTTTAAGTGTGCAGCTCAGTAGTTTTAAGTATATTCATACTGGCATGCAGCCTATCTCCAGAACTTTTTCATCTCACAAAACTGAATTTGTCCCCATTAATCCCCTTCTGCTCCCCCAGCCTCAGAAACCACAGCTCTACTCTCTGTAAATTTGACTATTCTGGGGACCTCGGGTAAGTGGCTCACACGGGACCTGCTGATCTCACTTGGCACAGCATCCTTCAGTGTCATCCCCCCCAGCAGGTGTCAGAATGTCCTTTTTCGAGGCCGAATAGTATTCCTCACTTGGATGGGCACACTGTATTGATCTTTCATTTGCCCATGGACATCTAGGCTGCTCCTACCTGTTGGCTGTTGTAAATAATCCTCCTGTAAATGTGGGTGAATAAATCCCTCTGGGAAAACCTGCTTTCAATTCTTCTAACTTTATACCCAGAATTGGAACTGCAGATCATATGGTAGTTCTATTTTTAATTTTTTGATAAACGGCCACACTATGTTCACATGTGACTTTTAAGCACTTGAAACTGAGTAGTATAGGAATTGAAATGAATTCTTACTTGATTTTAATTAAATTTAAACAGCTACACGTAGCTAATGGCAACTATATCGGACAGCAGAGAATTCTAGTCCAACCTACTCTTACAAACCGAGAAACTGAGGTCCATAGGGTGATTTTTCTTTTTTCTTAAGTGCCACTGGAAGTGGCTCGGCCAACCCTGACCTTCACTGAATTTATCAACCCTGAAACTTCACACTCACTTCTGTGACACGTGATTAACATCCGTGTTCAGACACAGACGATGCGCAAGGACAGCTGACCAGTATGGATCCTCCTCACTGAACTTCCAGAGCTTTCCACATGTGGGGACGCTCAGTGGACACGTATGGAATGATGGCTTTGTGGCATGATGCTGTGGTCTGCCCCTGCTGCTGGGGACATGCTGGCTGCAAGAAGGGAAAGATGGATGGGGGGCACATTTCTATAGCCAGCTGGAGGTACGAGCTGGGCCTCCCTGCCCTGAGCAGGAGCTGCTAAGAGGCAGGCAGGGAAGGCGATGGTGGGCTCTGCTGCCCCAGGCTCACCCATCGCACCCCCATGAGGACAGTCAGGCCCACTCCACAGCTGCCCCAGTGGGACGCTGCCCACCAGCCAGTCCCTACTGCCCCACCCCCAGCTGGCCCAGTGACTTCTGCCTGGGGCTGGGAGCTCACTCTCAGTCCCGTGGCCCATTGCCTGAATTTCTATTCCATACCCAAATTCATGGAATGCTGTTAATGAGAAGCGAAGGCTCTCAACAGTGAAATGAGAGGCTGTGAATCTACAGCCAGGGTGACTGCAACTGCACTCGTATCAGGGAGCAGAGCAAGAAGGAAATCCATTTTCTTAAAGTGGAAAACCTGAGCTCAGGGAAGTTAAGTAACTTACCCAAGACCACACAGCACTGCCTGCCTCCTTTTCACTGACCATGGCTGCCCTGAGTTCTGCTTGGAAAAGACTCGGGGGACAGTTTTGCCACACCCTGGACCACAGAGCAAACCGCCAAGCCTCTGCCTTTGCAGACCCCACTCTGAGGAAGGAATGCCAGGTCTGCTCCAGGGGGCTGGACACAGCCTCTGGGGCAGCCACACACTGGAGCCACTGAGTCCCCCTCTCTCCTCTACAGACTCCCAGGTCGAGGTGACATCACTGCCTGCCATGTTGCCACCCTCCTCCACAGAGGGACAGCCCAAGTGACCACTGTCACACAGCTGCTTTATGCCTCCTCTCCAGCCTAATCATTTGCTTTAACTGTGGCAAAATATATGCATCACACAAAGTTTGGGCCCTTGTAACCATGGGATGCTGTGGCATCATCACCATCATGATTTCCAGAACTTTTCGATGTCCCAGACAGAAACTGCACCCATATACATGCACTGCCACCTCCCCCGCCCCCCGTGGTTCCCACAGATTCCACTTTCCCTCGTGTGAATCTGCTTATCCGGGACCTCACAGCAGCGGAGTGCTTTGTGACTTGGTTACTTCACACAGCACGGCATCTTTGAGGTAGCTCACGTCTCAGCACGTGTTAGAACTGCCTTCCCTTTTCAGGCTGTTTATTCATCCATCATCCTTTCACGGCCTTGGGCTGTTCCCACCCCTTGGTGGCTGGGAGCAATGCTGTGTGAACACGGGGGTGGGGGGGCAGGCAGCCCTCTGGGTCCCTGCCTCAGGTTCTTTTGGTTAGCCAGCCTCATTATTACTTCTGTCCACTTGAGTCTCAGAAGGTTCTGGGCTGGGCAATAACTGACAGATCGTGCAACGGTCCACACAGAGCTTCCTTCTTGGCTCCGTGGCTGAGACTCACGGGCCCTTGGCTCTGGTCCTGGCTCCAAGTGACCCTTTACAAGTCATTTCACTCCACTTGGCCTAAACTGCCTGCCTAGGAAACTGGCTACATGTTTTCTGACTGTCTCCCCACCCACCCTGCAAGCTCCTTGAACCCATGGTGTCCCCAGCTCAGCAGCAGTGTGCCCAGCTCCCATCCCTGGGACCAGCACAAAACAGCTCCTTAAGAAATAGCACCAAGGCCCACCAGCAGGTGCAGGAATCAGCAAAATGCAGTAAGTTCATGCCGTGGACTATTACGTGGCTATAACAAGATGAACTTCAAAAAGGCCACGTATTGTACCCTTCCATTTATATGAAATGTTCAGAACAGGTGAATCTGTAGAGGCTGAGAGCAGACGGTCCGAAGTGGGGCACATGACTATTCACTGAGCATGGAGTTTCCTTTTGGGGCACTGAAAATGCTCTGGAATCAGAAAGAGGTGACATAACCGCCACCAAGCTGTACAGTCTAAATGGGTGAACTCTATGGTATGGGAGCTATATCTCAATTAAGGGAGAGGGAAGGTGGGCGGGAAGGAGGAAGGAGGGGGGAGAAAGACAGAAAGAGGGAGGGAGGGAAGCGGGCAGGAAGGCACTTCTAGTGGAGCTGGACTGAGAAGGGCCCAGCTGTGCCCGGGAGTGCGCACCAGCCGGCGTTATAGCTCAGAGGACAGCGGAAGCCCAGACGCCAGCACTCAGGCTGAGACCTCCAGCTGGAGTTGCAGGCAGTGCCCTGGGCAAACGCCCTGTCATCTCCCAGCAAGGAAGCTTCTGGGGGTGGCAAGCAGTCGGAAGTGCCTGTGGCAGGAAACCTTGACAGCTTCTCATTTTGAACCCAGGCCTGCGTTGGGCCCATCTGCCACTCCCTGGCAGGAAAGCCCTCTCAACCCAGGGCTGGTGGCAGCTATTCATCAGGCTCCGCCCATCTTGGGGACCTACTGGGCTGTCCTGTCTCTGGAGTTGATAGTGAGTCTAAAGAAGGGAAGAATGGGGCTACAATACACACAGCCCTGAGCCAGCAGCATCTGGGGACATTTGTACCAAGTGACAAATTCTCACCCATACCCTACGGCCTGCCAAGGGTGATGGTATTGGATCACTGTCTGTGTCTTGCTGGACGGGGGCTGGGGACACACATCTGGCTGGAAGATGACCCCAGAGGAGGCAGCTAGCGGATGTGTCCCATTTGGGGGACGCTTACACTTCATCACAGTGCCAGAGCCGACCTTGGGCGTTGGCCAGGCGGCTGATGGAGGAGGCGTGGCACAGCAGGCCAGCCAGGCCTGACTTAGAATCAGCACCCAGGGCTCCTATTCTCTGCCCCGCCCCTCCCTGTCTACATCCCACAAATGTCTACACACGTCCCATCAACCTTGCTGGCCAAATGCTGGGGTAGAGCTGCTGGGGCGACAGCTCCTGAGTCTCGGCCCCACTCTGCTCATTGTTCCAGGGGGCACCCGTATGACAGCTAGGCCTACAGTCCCAGGACAGGCACATGGGGCAAAACTAATGCCAATCCCCTATCTCACTCCAATCCAGCCTGTGCCCAGCTCAGAACCCAGGACTGCACGCCCACATCCCCACACGCCTGGCTCATCACCACCCACAGTATCTAAGCAGAATTCAAGGCCACCTGGCCATGACAGGGGGCCAGGGCCACCTAGCAGATCCAGGTGGACCCAGATGTTGGGGTACCAGGGGCACTAGTCTACCCTGCCAGCTGCCCAGGCCTCTGGTGAAGCCTTCCTTTCTGTTACCCTCAGGTTCCCCGGAGTCCAAACCCTGGGACCACCCCTGCTGCAGCCACACAGCCATCTGCAGATGCCTGAGCATCTCGAGCCCATGTGAGGACATCAGGTCCCATCAACCTCTAATGCTCTCTGTTCCCTGCAAAGGAGCTTTTCTTTTTTTTGAGACAGAGTCTCACTATGTCGCCCTCAGTAGAGTGTTGTGACGTCACAGCTCACAGCAACCTCAAACTCTTGGTCATAAGTGATTCTCTTGCCTCCGCCTCCCAAGTAGCTGGGACTACAGGTGCCTCTCACAACACCCAGCTATTTTTTGTTGCATTTGTCATCGTTGTTTAGCAGGCCTGAGGCAGGTTCGAACCTGCCACCCTCAGTGTATGTGGCTGGTGCTCTAACCACTGGGCTATGGGCACCAAGCCCAAAGGAGCTTCTTAAAGGTGACTGAATCCCCAGTGCAGGTCACAAGGTGGGGGGGACTGAGTGACCTAAGTTGTTCTCTCTCCCCTCCTACCTCCCTGGGTGCCTACAACGCCCTCTGGGTCCCTGCTAACCCCAGGTCCACCTGCCCTGCCCACTGTCCCCAGTGATCTCCCACAAAGATGCTGAATAAGGACGTGTGTGGTTCTCTCTCACCATGACCCCCCATGTAGGATTCATAAAGTTGGACACTCAGGGCCTCACTCACTCCTGGACTGCCTTGCTCAGAGCAGTGCTGGGCTTGTGGCAAGTCCTGGCGAAAAGTCTGATGAATGAACAAGTGAAGGAACCACGCTAATCACAACAGCCAGCCATACGCTTACTGGGGGCTCACCTGTGCCAGGTGAGCATGAGCTAACTCACGGAGCATCACAACAACCCTATAAGGTGGATACTCTCATGGTCCCATTTCACAGGTGAGGAAACTGAGGCTGGCAGTGCTTTTGTCCCTTCGAGGCTCACAGACCTAGTGAGTGGCAGTGGTAGGTTTTGAAGCCAGGCAGGTGACCACCCAGGCTGAGTACTTGAGTGCCATGAAAAGGCAGGAGGGCTCCCTGCATCCAAGACCCTGAAGGTGCAGGAAATGTAGCACTGAGGCCTGGGGCTCCCTCTGCAGCTGCCCCATAGGAGCATCATTGGGGCTCTTCCCAAGGTTAAGGATGCCCCAGTCCTGTCAAGGGGAATTAGCATTTTAATCTCCAAAACTTCTGGGAAAGGTATACCTAGCAGCATATGGGCTTGGTGGGCAGGGGGATCCCTGATTCTAGGAGCCCTCTCTGGGTTGCCTGTGGCTTTCCTAGAACACTGGTGCTTACTAGGCAAGCCCTGAGGCACCAGAGAGGAGGCATCACAGACCCAGGGCCTCTGTCAAATGCAAGTACAGAAATGCTCACCCCTGGCCGAAAACTCCACCTCCGAGAGGCCACCCTGGGTTGAGCTAACAAAATCCACAGAGGCCTCAAAGATGATTCCCAGCCTCTGGTATGAGTGAGTGGGTGGAGGGGAAGCTATTGTTCAGGAAATGCAGGTGAAGGAAAAGAGAATGGGAAGACAACAGGGCTGGAAACCAGACACAAGTGGGTAGATCCTGGAGAAGGAACTGGCCTGGAACAAGATGTTTAAAAATAACGGCTATAAACAACAATGGTGGAAAAAGATACCAGGGTCCTAGTAGACCCGCCACACCACAACATTGATTCATTTGACAAACATTCTTGAGTACCAACTTCCTAGTAATGAAAAGCTGACACCACAGGCTTGAGGGTGTCTGAATGAAAACAGTGGTGGCACGTAAGAACATGAAGTTCATTTATTAAAATGTTTATTAGTCAAGACTCCCAGGCAGATTGGAAGTAGTCTCTTACGCATAAAGACTCAGAGTCTGACGCTGCGGGCGGAATGGGGTTTCTGTGAGTCAGAAACCTCTCTTAGAAGATGATACAAAGGACTCTCTCCAGAAAGTACCCACTGAAGATATATACATACATAGGCAAACATGTGTGGACAACTTGTAAGGTTCAAAGAACTCCTAGGTCAGTAGAGCCCAATTTCAAAAATAACTTGGTCTGGTGGTGCCTGTGGCTCAGTGAGTAGGGTTCTGGTCCCATATACCAAGAGTGGCAGGTTTGAACCTGACCCCAGCAAAACTGCAAAAAAATAGCCAGGCGTTGTGGCAGGTGCCTGTAGTCCCAGCTACTTGGGAGGCTGAGGCAAGAGATCTCGAGGCAAAGAGTTTAAGGTTGCTGTAAGCTATGATGGCATAGCACTCTACCCTGGGCAACAGAGTAAGACTCTGTCTCAAAAAAAAAAAAAAAGAAAGAAAGAAAGAAAGAAATTCTGGGCTCCAGAGGTTAGGGGGGGTGTTAAAAATTATTAAAGTATTAAAGATGGGAAATTAATCCAAGAACAAAGGAAACGAAGAAGAGGGCCAAGGCTACGGCTAGCTGATCTTCATCCCTGAGCTTGCAAGAGGCTTGAGCCACCCAAGGGAGTACAGGGGCTGTTCACTACGGAGATCAGATGGGGTGGGCAGAGGAGGTGTGGACTGTCATTTCTCTGGGGGCTTTGAACACAGGCTCTTTCCCGTTACTCAACTCTGTTTTCTTGGTGCTGTGTTCCTATTAACTTACCCAAGCTACTACAAATGCCCCATAAATGTCACGGGGACTTCCTGTTCTCTTCTAAAGATGGAAACACTGAATATAAATGACCACATTTTGCAAATTTGTGCAGGCGGCGATCAAGGACTGAATTTTAAAAGTGCACATGGCTCATCTAATTTGCTAAGTAACTCCAAATCGAATTACACTTCACACTTTGTACAGGGCAGGAAGTGTCTCCTCAGCGGCTGGTTAAGACCTGGGATGCCAGAAATCTGAGCCTTTGCTTTCCCGCCTGAAACTCTGAGACTCAGCTCAGACACTGAGCACAAAGACTCTGGCCTCTCCGAAGAAAGACAAGGATTTGCAAAAGCAAAGAGTGGCATTTTTCTCCCAGTTGGAGCTCTTTCCTGTTTCTAAGGCTTAAGCAAAGTTGCAGTTTTATGGTTTCCTTGCAAATGTCTTCCCAAGAGCCACGAGGTAGAGAGAGTACCCTGGACTCCATGTCCTTTGCTGGACCTAGGAGAGGCAGGGCGGTCGGGGCCAGTCCCCATGCAGACTCCTTTACACATGCGGGAGCCCCCAATTCACTGCACGCCAAGACTCCCCCAGCGTTTCCCTCGTCAAACACTTAAAGCAAATCTCGTCTATTGTGGAGGAAAGAATCCCAAGAAGCTGTGCATTTCTGCCAACACAGGGTTTCAATTGGCCCCAGTTGGTAAAGTCATATTTGGACAAAGTCCAAGGCTCGGGGCGCCGCCCACCCCTTTCTGGAAGAGGCCTTCTCTGTTCTCTCATTTGCAACCGCCTCCCTTGCTGAGCTTTTTATCCAGGCTCTGCCGCCTATTGAGACATCAATCTTTGGTCATAGCGAGCTCCAACCTGCAAACTGTTGCTATTCACTTCCTAAAAAGCAGCTCCCAGGGCTTAGGCTGCAGTGAAGGAGGCCAGGGATGAACCCTCCAACTTCCTGTGTTGGGGGGGCGGGGTTTAGTCTTTATTTCCTTTCCACAGTCCCCTTGCTTGGCCGCAGCGGGTCCACTGCAGAGACAGATCTGGAAAGACGCTCCCAGGCCTCCTCCCACTCCAAGGAGCCTAACAGAAGGGCCAGCCCCCTCAAAGCAATCAGCACCCCCCAGCACTCCCATGGCAGAAGTGGCCAAACTACCACAGAAATGCATGCCAATGCCTTTAGCTCTTGGTGAATGTTTGCAAAGTTAAAAGGAAAAAGAAAAAGTCCCCCCCCCCCAGGGGTGGTGGACGCCAGCCATGTGTTACAGGATGGAATTTCCTCTTATCAGGGTGTCCCCCTGGCTGGGGGTGCACAGCCCCCTCCTATCAGCAGGGCTGTCAGCAGATACACACCAGAGCCCAGTGGTGAAATGCAGACAGGGCTGGGGGCTTGGCCTGTCCCAACATATGAAATTATTTGAAATAACAAACAGAAGACAAGGGTCTCCAGGGTATAGCAGGGTGTCCCCTGCCAGGAGCTGAGTGGAAAATAAGCTTTCCTCCCCAGAGATATCAAGCAACTCCCACTGCCTAATGCCAGGTGGCCTCAGCACGCAGGAGGCTGAGGCAGGCAGGGAGGGGCACATTCCTAGGCCCTGCGTGGGAGCCTGACTGAGCGCCCCAATGGCAGAGGGGCCTATAACTCATGGCCAGACATCTCCCGGTCTGATTCCAAGGAGGGTCTGGAAACGTTGGGGAGAATGTGGGACAGGGTGGCAGCACCGGGTGCCCCCATGTGGGGGGAGGAGGTATAAGGAGTGGACCACAATGCCAGCATAGGCCCTCAGCTTCCTAAGTCTCACCTTTGTTGTCCCACCTGGACTCCTCCCCTCTCTCAGCAGGGCATCCAAAACAAAAATCCCCATCCCAGCCACCTCCATCCACCCCCTAGTTCTCCCACAGGAACCAATCAACCAAAGGATAAGCCAAAGAAAGGGCCCCCTAAAAGCTTATGATGCATCTCCCAGGTGCGGCCTGGCCTGGAGACTTCCCTGAGGTAAGAATGGAGATGGGTGGATAGAGGGAGGAGTAGAGGAGTGGGCAGAAAGATGGAGAGATGGCAGAAAAGCCCTCCTATGGGGGGCTCAGAAACACACTCCTGCTTCTGGACCCCAGGCTCTGCCCAGGAAAAGTAGTGTGCGTGGACAGCTCCCTGAACCCCTCAGGACAGCTGTTTTGGTCATCTCTGGAACACAGCTGAGGGAATGCTGCCAGTGCACAGGGCATCCAAGCCCAAGAAGAAGCAGGTGCTCTGTGACCCTCATGGGCTAGCTCCACCTTCCTGCTGCCCGCAGCGTGGCCTGCAGCTCTGATGCACCTCCAGACTTGGGGTTCTGTCCAGATGGAACCACCAGTCCTCTGGGGGGGCCAGGTGCACAGAGATCACCCCTCTCCCCTGAGCCTTTTCTTGTTTTCTGTGCAGAACTCTGGACTTTCCTCCTGTGTCCAGGGACTTGTCCTCGGCCTCTCTGCCAGCTCCTCCTCCACCCCTACACGTGGGCTCAGTTCTGGTGCCCTGATGGACATTCTCCCCAGCAGATCTCACCCATCTGCTCGGTGTTAAATACCAATGGAGCCAACTTCTCTGTCCAGATTCACAGCCAGAGCCAACCTGACCATTCCCAGTCCATTCTGATGCAGCAGACTGTCCCCACCCCTGCTGTGCTGGGCCCTCTGCTAAGTACTCAGTGGCCACAGCCACTCATCCACCAAGTCTGGATGTTGGAAAGGTATCTCAACATGCCCCAAACTCTAGGACTTTCCCCAACTGTTATTACAGCCAAAAATCCAGGAGCCATCCCTGGGCCCATCCCTTTTCCATCATCCCAAAGATCATCAATTGTAACCCAATATATCTCCAGGTGGCCACTTGACTGCCAATGGCTACCGATCCAGGCCACTGTGTTAACTACCTCCCCGATTCTTATTCATCACAGTGCCAGGAGGATGGTTTCAATCTTAAATTAACTGGGTCATTTTCACTGCACCTGGGATAAGATAGCATCCTGTGAGGTAGGATCCTCTTCTACCACTGACATGCTGTATGACCCTAAGCAAATAATATGACCTCTCTGTGCCTCACACTGGGGATCAAATGACATATTTATAAAGCACACGGCACTGGGTCTAGCACAGTAAATGCTCAACGTCTTTGTTAAGAAAGCACACGCCCCCGTCCAGCTCTCCAGTTCCCACACGTGCACCGCCTCTGTGGCCACCTTCAGGCTCTTTCAACAAGCTCTTCACAGAGACCCCCCTGCCTGGGACAGCCCAGCTCACTTGCTCCTGGCAGGCCTTCCCCTACCTGGGGGTGCAGAGCTCCTTGAGTCTATCTTGTTTGCTGCTTACAAGACCAACATGGTGGAAGCATCCAGTACAGTGCCCTGAGCGAATGAATGAGCGGACGGCCAGCTGCTGCTCTCTCCTCTCCCCACCCGGCAGTCGACAAGGGGGGAGCCACTGCCTCACCGCCCCCGCAAGGTGACGCCTGCTCCCTGCGTGCTGGCCTAGCTGGCCAGCGTCCTTTCCCACGACTTCCCCAGGGCTTTCGGTGTGTGGCAGCATGTGAATGAGATGTTAACAATTTCCGGTTTCCTCCGTCCTTCTGGAGCCACAAAGTGCTGAGGCGGAAGGAAGGATGGACGGATATCCTGGGACAGCTGGTGTGGGGCAGCCTGTTCAGGAAAGGGTCAGTGGGGGACAGGGTACCCGGTGGGGCAGGGACCGGGTGGCTTGGCTGGCCTGTGGCCAGGGACCCTCATCCCGACCCCCTCTAAGTTGCTCCTAACCCTGGTGCTGAACTCAGGCCCTGGGGACCTTCCAGGAAGGAACATAACAGACTCGGGGCTGGGCGGCAGGACAGGCAGGACCAGAGGGCAGGGAGTTCAAGGAGACACGGGGTCCTGCACCCACTGTGGCCACACACCGAGATTTTACCCAAGCTGCTCTCCACGCTGACAAGCAGTCCCTTACGTGATGTGGCCAGGCCTCTGGTCGCTACGCGTAGCCTGGAAGACATACTACCTAGAGCAGGCGTTTCTGAGACCCCAGCTAAGAGTCACAGGCTTCACAGCCCAAGGATGACTTGTTCCCAGTGTCCGTCCATGTGTCATCCAACAGGAAATGCATAAGAACTGACACATGGCCAGCCCAGGCAGGAGAAGGATCCAGATAACTGTCACAGTGGATTTGTTAACAGGGCCAGGGTCTCTGCAGAGGTCCCCAAATGGACAAGACCCCACCTCCACCCCATGGAGCTTGGGGCTGGGCACTAAAGATCCCAGAGGCCGGGCACTGAGCCCTGGGCTGACCTGTGGACAGCACTTCATAGTTTGCAAGCCACTCACATTTAATTTCTGGCATCCTCTCCACCACAGCCTGCCTCAGTCTACACTCCCTAATAAGAACAAAGTAAGTAAACTATGGTAATAACATGTTCTTACAAAAACTGCAAAGAAGAAAGTTAAATGCGGGGTCCGGGGGCCTCCTGCTGCACTGATCCCACGTATCCCCCCACCCCAAGCTCAGCCCAACTTCCACCTTCTACCCTCCTCTCTCTCCTCCTGTCAAAGACCCAAGGCCTGGAACTGACCTACTGTGGAAAGACGACCTCGACCTCCGAGAAGAAAGGAGAAGAAACGCCCAGCTTCTTCTACTCCACCAAGCTGGAACCTGGAGGGTGGGAGCCTGCCCCCTCCCAGGCCCCCGCCAGCCCACAGCTCCGGGAAGGAGCCACATTCATATGGTAATTTCTCCCTGGGCCAGGGAGAGGGAGGTGGCTTGGCCCAGGCCTGAGTGCCTTCCTGGCTGCACCCCTCAGGAGTGCAGGCAGATCTCAGGGCAAACACAGAGGCCAGCTAGCCCGGCAGTGGGCGCCCAGACGCAGGCTGCGACCTTCACTTTGCATGCTATATAGGTTTCAAAGTGACAACAAGCATGCCACACACATTTTACATATTACCCTGTGTGTGACACACAGAACAGGCCAGAAATGCCAGAGTGTGGCTCCCCGAGACTCCAGCCCTGGGAGACCTATGGGCTCTCCCCGCCCCCACAGGAAGGTCCTGTCACCCCTGAGGCTGGTAGGGGGGAGGACATCCTCCCAGTCACCTCCCCCAGCCCCATTCCCCTACTGGGTGTACCCCACTTCCTCTCTCATCTTGCATAGCGTACCCACCCAGTGCCACTCAGGCTCCTGCAGAAAAGACACAAAAACCTTCCACAGCCCCTTTCTGACCTGTTCTGGGCCCTGAGCAGGCAAAGGAAACTAGAGGTCAGCAGCTGGGACCCAATGGCAGACCCAAAGGGTCTATTCTGTGCCCCCAACCCCCAAACGGCCCCATCCATCCTCCACCCACACTTGGCTTAGGTGGAACCAAGGGATTCTCAGCTTCCTAGGGCTCTCAGCAGCCCTGGAAGCATCCTGGATGTGCACACTCACCACACATGCTCTAAGGGACAAGTGTAGGCGCTCATGGCCGACCACGCGCACCCCCACCAGGCCCGCTGAGCCACACGACCCAGCAATTACCCAAGGAGATGCAAACACATGTTCACACAAACACCTGCAGGCGGCATTCCCTGCAGCACCACTCACAAGAGCCAAAAAGTGAAAACCAGTCCCCTGATGAAGGGTAAACACGCAGTGGTGCATCCACAGGGGAGCATGACTCAGCCACAAAACTAAGAACCATCACATGTGACAATGCGGAGGAGCCTTGGAGATACTAGGCCTAGTGGAAGCAGCCAGACACAACACTGATTCAAAGTATCTAGAACAGGGAACTGCACAGAGGCAGCAAGGAGATTGGTGGTTGCCAAGGGCTGTGGGGGAGCAGGTGGGAATGGGGAGGGACTGCCAAGGAGTTCAAGGGCTCTTTTCAAGATGAGGGATGGTGCTGGGATTAAATAGTGGTGACTAGGATGGTTTATTTCCTGTCACCTTGACTGGGTTATGGGGCACCCAGATACTTGGTCAAACATTATTCTGAGAGTGTCTGTCAAGTTTGGATGACTTCAACACTGAAGTTGAAAAGCTGGGTGAGGTAGATTTTGCTCCCGGGGGGATACGGGAGGTCCCTGAATTTCCTGGGCTGTCTCTGGCAGGCCCGACTCCCAATCTGTAAAAGGGGCAAGCTCTCTTGCTCCCCGTATCCCAAACCCTAACAGCAACAATCAGGAGCCTTGGTGGGTGAGAGAAAATTCAAGTGAGCCCCCCAATACCAAGGGGTGGCACAGGCCCCAAAGGAGAGGGCCTCCGTGTGGCTCAGGTTGGATTACAAATGCAGCATTTGGGTGGTGTCATTGGCTCTGCCCTTCTCAGCAGACTAGAGAGCCCCCCAGTGAGCTGGGGCACACGCAGAGTGGGGGGCTTTCTGCACCCCCACTATACGAACACCTGAGCAATTCCTGGAGCTCTGGCAAAATTCCATGGTGCCCAGAATTGCATCCCAGATGCTCCTGGGCCATGAAGCATTTGCTGAGTCCTGGCCTTCCTAGGCACCTTATCCTAGAACTGGGTGCATACTCAACACCTAAGTGAATCAGGAGCTTCCAGAAGACCCACCTTGCATGTTTCCACACAGAGACTCAGCCCAGGGACTCAGCAGCTGCAGCAGCCACAGCCAGTGACACATAGCAGGCATATCACAGTGCCCAGGTCCTCTGCCGACCCTCTGCTGTTTATGGCTGCAGAGGTAACCACTATTTTCCATTTTCAGACAGAGACAGTGATTGGACAGAGCAAGAAGCACATGTAAGGCCACGTGGATAGTTTAAGAGCCCTGAGCCAGAGTCCACCTCCCCTATGTGAGCTGCCTCCCCAGACCCTCAACTGACTTCACTGAGTCTGGGGGCGGCAGCGAGGAGGTCGCCAGTGAGCTGACTCCAGGGCTGGAACACATTGGGGGCCTGCTGACAGGGGCCTGTTCCCGGCATCTTGCTGGGACCTGGTTAGCTGAGACAGGGATGGCACCTGGGCCAGGTCTCCTAAGCGGGCTGGGCCTTCCCACCACATTAGCTGCAGTGAAGCCTTTGCTCCTTTCCCTGGTCTCCCCACCTTGTACTCTACAGGAGCCCTCACCTGAGCCACACCCGTTCCCTCTGCTCCTCAACCTTCAACCTTCCAGCCTGCACCCCCACCCCCACCCCAGGGATGCCAGAGCTCACCAGGAGGCTCTGTGCCCTCAGAACTGACCTGTGCCACATGCTGCCCTTGAGGATTTTCAGCCCTGCTTAGTGCCCTCCACCAGCTACATATGGGTGACCTACGGGCAGAGGACCTGCCCCACCCCATGGCCTTGCCCCCACCTGCACAGACTCCGCAGTCGGGAAGAGGAGCCCAGAGCAGGGCAGAAGGCAGCCTGGATGTATGGATGGGGTCTGCTATGACGCTAACACACGCCCAGAAATCCAGAAGACACCAACCAAAGGACATTACAATGACCCTCAACCCAAGACAGGGCTCACTGTGGACTCTTGCACTCCCTCTAAGGAGGTGGAGCCACACAACCCAGACCCCTCATGTTGGGGGATCCAGAAGCACAAGCACACTGCAGACCACCCAGACCCCCCTGCCCCACCCTGGAAGTGTGGGCTGGACTCTGTGAAATAGGAAATTCAGTGTGACCCTAGAGTCTCCACCACTCTGGACTATTCAGTCTGAGGATGTAGCTTTGGCCTAGGACCTACCCTCGTCCTTAAAGAAGAGGCTCAGAGAGTGCCCTGCCAAGGCCCAGTGCCCAACACCAAACTCACTCAACATCCAGCCCAGGTCGTCTGGGCCTCCCACCCGCCCATTCACCTAACTGACTCCTTGAGGAATGAGAGTGATCAGGCATGAGGCATGGGGTATCTCTGGGGGAGCTATGGAGGGCTGTAGCAAGGTCCCCCAGGGCTGGGGACCAAGGCATGGTCCATGCAGTGATGCTTCTCAACCAGGGAGAAGCACTGGGCCACCAGGAGCTCAGAGAATCCGTAGACGTGGCACTGACCAGCCTGGACATGGGCTTTCTGTGGTCAGCCAGGGCCGAAGGCGTCAGCTCCCCAGATACAAGCAGATGACACTGTACTACCAGATGCCAAACCACACCAGGTCCTGTGTAGCCATCATCAAATTTTCTCTTTGCTGTCCCCATTTCACTGAGCCACAGAGCCCAAGAGGACAAGCAGGAGTCTGAGGACCCCACAGAGACCCCACTAATCCAGCTTAGAACTTCCTGGTCCCCAGACCATCTCTCTGATGGCTTTATTCAGCTGTGCTCTCACTAAGTCATTGGGGAGCCTGGCGCTAGTCTCTGAGGCCTGGAACTGGCTGGCCTTGGGGGTACAGCCATGGCCATGAGGGCCCAGCACTTGCCATGGACTTCTGGGCCAGGCACTGGAGGACTCTGACAGCAGAACCACAGAGTGGTGACAACAGTGATACATCAGCAGAGCGCATTCTTTGCGCCGGGCTGCAGTGCCTCCCAACACTCTACACCCTCCCCCTCTGAGGGCCCGGGTGCAGCGGAGTGGGGTCAGGAGGCCGAGAACATCTGGGGGACAGAGCCACACCTGCTTCTCACGCAGCTCCCCTATGTTCCAGTAGCCCACGAATCCCTTCTCCACAGCTTCCTGCACAGTCTGTTTTTCTGCCCAGCCCCAGCTCTACCTACCTCCCCACCAACTCCACCCACCCCACCAGCTCCACCCCCACTGTAGCCCCCCAGCTAAAAGCAGTAGCAATTCTCCCCGACTCCACAGGGCTGCTGCCTGGCCTGTCAGCAGTCTTCAGGGCCACAGATGACACTGACAATGAGCAGTTTCTTGTGACCCCAGCTCACAACAAGGCACAAAGGACATCAGTCCCACACCAGGGACCCCAATTCTCACAGGGGAGGGGAAGTGGGGCCAGGGGTCTTCCAGCCCAGCCTCTGCTTTGTGGGGACGTGCTCAAATCCCCAAAGAAACACTGTACTTCCACCCTTTCCTCAAAACTCTCCCAGGAGACTACAGCAGAGGAGCGGGGGGAGTAGCTGTTCTTGTTGGGCTCACTTGAGCCAGCCTCCCAGAAACCACAAAGTATTTGGACAAAAGTTGAAACTCTGTGGTGACCATCCATTCATTCAAACTTTAATAGTGTAAGCACCTATGGTGTTCAGGATGTGGGGACACGGAGATCAATAAAATACAGTCCTCATATAACTTCTAGTGGGAGAGAGGACGCAGGGCGGTAGAGGCTCAGGGCTAAATCTGTCCATTTATCTCCTGGCCCTGTGGTGACAGGCATCTGGAACAAAGCCTGGGAGATAAGAGATAAGGATCTGGGGGGAGGGAGGACGTCTGTGCACACACCACTGGGAACACAGGCAAGGACAGTGTTCAATGACCATTCAGATGACCCAGCTACTGGGCACCCACAGAGCATGGGGGGACAGAGCCCTCAGGACAGGGGTGCTGTAATCCAGGTTGTGTAGAACAGAGCAAAGGGCCCCACGGCAACTGTGAACCTCCTTCCTGAAGGCCATGCAGGCGTCAGGCCTCAGCACTGGTGACTCTAGCAAGCTCCCCATGCCCAACCAGGAGTTGGGGTTCCCAGTGCAGCTTCAGACACATGGGAGCCAGCCCCTAGAGGGTACCCCCTGCCTACAGCTTCAGGAGAGGGACAAGTAGGGGTGCTTCTGAGTCACTAAACCCAAATGAAAGCATTTACAAATTGCATTTCAGCCAGCCAGCTGGGCAGAGGGCAGATGGGTTATCATCTTGCAGGCACTTCACACTAACTCCGCCCCCACTAGCAAAACCAAGGCCCAGCCCCCTTCACGCCCACTCAGTAGATCATTAACTCTGTTCTAGAGGTTTGTGTGAGGAGTTCTGCAGGGGGCTGCAGCTTCAGGGTGCCTCTCTCCTGTACCCCTCAGAGTACTGTGGGCAGCGTACCATCCTCAGTGTTGATGACAGAGGACTAGTCTGAGCCCAGTAGGGCGACCCACCCCCCTACACCCCCACCCTGATGCCTTGCAGGCTCCAGACTAGTCTCTTAATGAGCCCCTGAGAGGTCTGGGGCGCTGGGTGTACCAGAACCTCCTCCACCTCCCAGGTGGGGGCGAGAGGGACCCTCACTGGGCTGTAATTAGACCCTTGCAGCCGATTCCTCATAAAATTCACATGGGAAGGGAATGTTCCTGGGAAAGCTTCCTAAGGCTCCTCTGAGCGCCTGGGAACAGGTCCCTACCTGCTCAAGGAACCAGGTTAGGAGCAAATCAAAGCTCAGGGCTGGAGGCAGATGTCTGGGGAGGAGGCCCCGCCAAGGTCTGTGAGTTCTGCAGGAAGCATCTTCCCTTCCCCAAAAATCTGGTCTGTGGGAAGCTGGGGCCTTCCGGATGGCCCGTCCTAGGCTATACACAACCCCCATGCCTTTCCAAAGCCCAGTTGGCCTGGATGACCCATGCCATGGTGGGGGCAGTGGGGAGGACACTGAGTGAGCACCAGCCCTACCCCTCATCCATTAAAGTCAAGTGGTTCTTCCCACACACTCAGCCAGTACGAGAGGGCGGAAGCCCAGTGACATCCGGGGTGGTATGGGAAAGCCAGCACAAGGCTGAAATGCACAGGGAATCAGATAACGGAAGTGCAGCACGGTGACTATGGCGACCAGCTGCTTAAGGAGACCTTCGACACCAGCAGGGAAGCTACAGGCTGGTGGGGCTGAAGGGTGCCTCCCCTATCTGACAAGCACAGCCTGTGGCACAACAGGAAGTTGAGGAGGACAGGGCTGGGGGTGGGGACCTAGTTGACCCAGAGACTCTGGTTGCCCAAGTGGGAACAGGACTTCTGGAGCAAGAACCTTGGGGAGCCTGTCCTCCAAGTTCAGGGCAGTGGGTCTGGCGCTCAGAGAGTGACCCCGCAGGCCCAGAGAAGACTCAACTTTGACTTAAGATGGTGGTGAGACCACAGCACTTCCCATGCGAACAGGGCCCCTCGGGGCAGAAGTCTTGTCTATGCCATCTCAGGATGCCCCATTCCCCCACCACAGATGCGCACAGTAGGCCATCCCTACATGCCAGCTGAACTTCCCCATCACTGTCGAGACAGCCGCCCACTGGAGCAGGGGCTGATGGACACAGACTCAACAGTGTCGCAGGTGTCTCAACACAGAATGGCCAAAGGACAGGAAGATGGGCCAGGGCTCCGCAGCAACACAGGTCCCTAGAAATAGGCATTTAAAAGGTGAACGGCATCAGGGACTCCTCCTGCAGTCACACCTTGGCCCAAAGGAGACCCCAGGAGAAGCAGGAATGAATCCCACCTCTCCAAAGAGGACTCCATGGGTGCTGGCTCCCACTCCCAGGTGGTTAAATAACTTCTTTCCATTTTCTAAAAAGAAGCCCCTTGGGTGGCCAGGGGGAGCTGAGCAAAGAGAAGAACATTTATGTAAACACCAGGAGGCTGTTAAGTTTCAAGGTAGAGCAACAGTGAAAGACAGAGGAGAGCCACACCCATCATCAGGGACTTTTCCACCTCCTCCTCCTCTAACGGGTTTTTCTGTGTGAGATCTGAATCAAATTCCAGCGCCCTGAACAGATCTGCCAGAAACCACACCCCCCACCTCCCATCCCCCCGGCCTGCTTCCGGGGGGGCAAAGAATTTAAACTTCTCTTTGGTGACCACAGATGCTCCCCAAACCTCTGACAAAATGCAGCAGATTCCACATCAGATAGGAAAGAGAGAAGGCACAGGGATGAAGCCAAAGGCTGAGCGGATTCAGTCCCCAGGGGATATTTAGGATGAAGTTCAAGCTCAGACGGCACTGACTCCCTGCCTGGTAAGCACCTTGTCCCTCCCTGCATTGGTGCAAGAGTCCCACATCCCGTGTTGGCTACAGAGGTTTTGGTCTTGGGGTTCTCCCAACATCCCAGCTGGCTGACAGGCCCCGTCCCCCGCCCCCCACCAGGGCTCTGGAAATCAGACACTCACACTGTCCTCTCTAGAAGGCACATGCGCTCCAGCCCCCAGCAACACCCCTGCCGGCTTGCCCCTGCTCAGTCCAAGTCCATCCCAGGAACCCGGAGCCCGCGCCCTGCCTGAATTTCTAGTGTCTCTCGAAAGTAATCTGCAGGAGGTCTTCAGGAGCCCAAAGGGCTGATGATCTGAGCATCCCAGTGGAGTGATTCTAAGAGAAAGTGGTGGCCAATTCGCATTTCTTTCTAGCCCTCCTGCAAGTCAGGGAAGCCCGTTGCAAACGGGAAACTCAGTCCAAGAAACTCCCAACAGGAGGAGAACTTAACCACTCAGCTTAGTTGGCCAAATATTTACAAAGAGATAGCTGTGACCACACAAAGCCCTTTTCTTCTATTCTGCGACCGAAAATCTGGTCCCCTCGTGGAGACCGAGCTCCCAGCCACCCCTCTCCCTGGGACCCAGGGCTGTCCTGCCGCCCAAAGCCCGGGCCGGAGGTGGCAAGGCTCCTAGCCCCACCGCTGCTGCAGACATCGGGGGCCGCACCCCCGGTGGCCGCACCCCCTGGAGGCCCCCCAGCTGCGGTGCAAGACTGGGGAGAACAAAGGAACGAGACTCACCCCAGCAGCTGAGAGTCGGCAGCGCTGGACGCCGAGCACCGCGGCCGGCCCGCCCACCGGGTCACATGGCTCGGAGCCGAGCAGAGGATCAAAGGGGCTTTGTGGCCGAGGAACAAGGAACCTCCCAGAGCGCGGGGCAGAGGTAGGGAGGGACCGCAGCAGCCTGGGAAGCGAGGCTCGGCAGGAGCTGCTACAAGGGGGCAGGGTAAGGGAGCAGGAGAGAAGAGGGGCACCTCTGCCAGTGCTGGAACAGCATTGACCTGGGCTGCACGAGGCGCCCAGGAGCCAGCCTCAGAGTCCCAACCCCTCACAAGGGGGTCACCCCCTGAAGAGTGACCAGGAGCCATCATGAAGAGGAGGAAGAGGCTGCCCAGCCATGCAGAGCCACAGACCCAACACTGCCCTGAGCACCCTCTCTCCTGTCCCATCCAGCCCCCCACATGCTCAGATACCCCCACACCTGGACTGTCTGCTGACCTAAAGACCTGAGCCATCCAGCCAGGCTTCTGGGCAGCTGAGGTCTGCGTGCAGCCCCCCCAGTTGTCGTCTACCTGGGCATGCTGTGTCAGCCAAGACAGGAGGGGAGGAAGACAGGAGGGGAAGGGGCAGTGGCCAGGCCTCACCCTGAGCTCCTCCCCCTGGAACCTCTAGATTCCTTGGATCAGGATCAGGCTTCTCCAGCTTCTCCAGCCCCTGGGGGGCCAGTGAGTCAGCCTCTGCCTCCTCCCACTTCCCCACAAGCTTCCGTGATGTTCTGGGACTCGCGGGGCACAGGGACTCGCGGGGCACAGGGCGAGGGGTTCCCCAGAGGAGGGAGCTGACCCTACTAGGGCTGGGCCTGGACACTGGGATCTGCCAGACTCAGCTCAAAGCCACGACCTCTGACCCCACAGAGTCACTCCCAGGCTCAAGTGACTCAAGGCCACTCCTACTGCAGGAGAGAGTGACGAGGTAGGAGGAGCTGGTCTCTGGGCCTGCTGGGGGCAGGAAGTTCACTGTCAGGAGCCTTGGGGGATTCCACTGGAGGGCCCCTCCTAGGGATAGTGGCTGAATTCACAAAGCTGTGTTCATGGCTGTGGCCCCTCTGCTGGCTGTTCATGGGGCTCCACACACTTTTACATTCCCCCACCTGGCTGGTGGTTGATGCCTCAGGGCACCCACTCCACTGACTACACAGGCAGGCTGGCCACATCCAGCTGGATACTCTCTGGGCATCTCATAAGCCAGCAAGTCCTCAGAAGCAGTCTTTGCTCCCCACTTCTGATGCCCCACTCTCCCCTGAAGATCTACTGGTCTTGCGGGTTGCCATAAAGTCTTTGGGGGCTGCTGTCCCACACTCCTCCACATGCTCACTCTGAACAGTTATGAGGAGTTGTTGCCAGGAGCTAGAGGAGCATCAGGGAAGCAGTGCAGGTCTGAGTCCCTGTTCCCATTGCAACAGGAGGGAGACCAGGGTCAGCCCAGAGACCGGGGGGGGGGGCGTTGATGCGCGGTGGGTACTGAAGGCAAGTCGGGAAAGAGGAGCAGGTAAGAGGGAGGGGACGGAGGGGACCAGAGACCGGGGGGGGGGGGGCAGGGTGAGGTGGTGTTCTGAGTCAAACATCTGTGGACTCTGACCTTCCCCATCTGTAAAACGGGCACCCCTCAGCTCCAGCCCCCAGAGTTAAGCAAGATGGGCATTTCTGGACCGGGAAGAGCAGCCACTTAATGCTCAGCTTCCCTTTCCTCTAAAAACTGACTTCCCCAGGACAAGCAATGGGGAGGGTTTATCCTCTTCAACACCCAGAGCCCAGCCCAATGAGCCCTACAGGGAAGATCCAGGAACCAGGGATGAAGGACGCCAGGAGGGGCTCATGTCTGGCCTCAAACACTCTGCCTCCACCCTACACCTGCCCCACAGGCCTCCCCACCCCCCTATAGGCAGAGGTTTCCTCTAGACCCTCATGCTACTCTCCAAACCTCCTCCTATCTAGGTCACCGTTTGTCCCTCCTGCCCCGGCCCAGTCTGGCCCCACAGACCCCTCCACCAAACAGCCTGCCCTCCTCCCATCCCATGCCTCCAGATTCCTGGCCTGGGAGGGGGGCAGCCTGGGTGCTTTGCCTGGTGGATGCCCCTCTTGCAGTGCCCCCTTGCAGTCACCAGGTGAGGGTCTCCAGACCACAGGAGAGGGAACCCACTCTGTCCTTCAGCACTGCTCAGAACCCCCTGCCACTCGGCCCACACCACGCATCCAGGGAGAGCAGCCTGACGTGTCTTTGGTCACACCTGTACTGTGCACGGCACAGGTATAACCTTGAATTTTCTAGTAACCACATTATAAAAAGTAAGAAGAAGCTGGGTGCAGTGGCTCATGCCTGTAATCCCAGCACTCTGGGAGGCTGAAACAGGTGGATTGCCTGAGCTCAGGATTTGGAGAACAGCCTGAGCAAGATGGAAACCCGGTTTCTACCAAGAAAAAAAAAAGGGAAGGAAAGAAAAGAAAAAATTAGCCAGCTATCCTGGTGGTGCCTATAGTCCTAGCTACTTGGGAGGCTAAAGCAAGAGGATTACTCAAAACCCAGGAGTTTGGGGTTGCTGAGAGCTACGGTGATGCCACAGCACTCTACCCAGGGCAACAGGTAAGACTCTGTCTCAAAAAATAAATGACTGAATGAATGAGCAAATAAATAAAATCCAAGAAGAAACAGGTGACCTTAACTTTAATCTGTTTTACTTAACCTATTATAACCAAAACATCACCATTTCGACATGCAATCGATATAAAAATGACCACGGTATCTCACTTTTATTTTTCCACACTAAGACTCTCAAATCCAGTGTGTGTCTGATATTCACAGCACCTCTCGATTAGGGACAGCCATACACAGCCAGTGGCCACTGTGCTGGACAGGACAGCTCTCCATTCTCTCAGTTTTATCCTGGGATCACACCAGATCATCAGAGAACATGATTTGGGCCGTGTTGCTACTTGAGGCCCCCACAGGCTCCTCTCAGCACCAACCATGTCTACAGGGCACACATAGGGGTGCGCAGGACATGGAGAGATGAAACACACCGTGTTGGTGCCACAGATCCTTACATCAGTGTCCCCCTCCTGGGGATATCCTGGGCACATTTCTCTAAACTTCTCCTGAGAAATGATTTGCTAGACAGGCGCTAAGCATCATTTAGACTACTCCAGAGACATCAGTCACTGCCACTGCCAACTCATCCCTCTCCCAGGGTGTCCCCATCCATTCACCTGGCTCACAAGTGTCCAGGCTGGACAAACCCCTGACCCAAAGGCAGCCGACATTGGCTTGTCATGGTGAGCTAGACCACTGGAATTTCTCCCAGGAGTTAAGAACTTTTATGGAGAGCCCTGAAGCCTACAGGTTATGCAGACTTGGGGGGTACAAAACTATTTGGCGCCATTTGCAAAAAAAGGACCTTTGGTGGAGACCCCAAGAGAGGAACAAGGGGAGGCAAGTGTAGCACATCCAAGTCCTTCACTGCCTGCCTTTCCAAAGGCCCAGGTATTCCCTACCTGGCTCCCCTGCGTGTATCCTTCCGATAACTAACTTATGGTGCTGGTGTTTATTTATTTTAAAGTCGCACAGAATTGCATTTATTAAAAGAGAATTTATAGAGACAGAAATCAGAGCAGTGGCTGCCAAGGGCTGGGGGGATGAGGTTTCCTTTCAGGGAAGTGAAAAAGTTCTGGCATGAGATAGTGGAGATGGTGGCCCAACCCTGTGTGTGCACTAAATGTCGATGGTGATTTTTATGTGCTATGTATTTTAACATAGTAAAAAAATTAAAAATGTACTTAATGTTGTCTTTTTGTCCCCTTGAGCCTGTTTTATTGTTTTTACCTTAAAGCCAAAAGGGCCCTACACAAATCAGGAAGTTGAATAACACCCCCTCCCCAGCCAGTGCAGTTCCCTGACACTGGAGAAGGGTTTGTAGATGTAACTGAAGAGTGAGGTGGGACTTAAAGTAATCACAAGTGTCCTTAAGAGAGAACAGAAGGTCTGGCTATGGAGAAGAGGCCTTGTGATGACTAAGGTAGAAACTGGAGTGATCTAGCTATGAACCAAGTAGGTCAGCAGGCACCAAAGCTGGAACAGGCCAGGAAGGGATTCTCCCCTGCAGCCCCTCGGAGCCGGGCCTGCCCACACTTTGGCTGCAGCCAGGTGAGACTTATTTCAGACATGTCACCTTCAAAGCTATGAGCCCCAGGTTTGTGGTCACCAGCTGCAACTGCGATGGGGTGGGTAACAGCCCAGGCCGCACCTCCACCCCCAGTAATGTAGGAGATTACTTGAACAGATGAGGAACACTCTGAGCTGGGAGGAAAACGCACTCAAGTCCTTCCAGCCCCCAACGAGATCCACCCTGATTTTCCAAGACTGCTGCTCCTGGGCTACCCTGAGCTTGAGCCACATCCACAAAGACACATCCCAAAGCAGAAAAAGTGCCCCTGTGCCGGGAACCAGCTGGCAGCCGGGGAACAAGGCCTGGTGGTGTGCTCGCCACTTGTCCATCCACCTGCCAGCAGCTCCATTGTCTTCCTGAGGATGCTCCCAACACAAGGGTCACAGGGGAGGTGACAGCACGGTCAGTCTGTCCTGAAGCAGGTGCCTACTCTGGAAGCTGCAGGGGACAGTCATGACTCCACCTCCAAGCGCCAAATGAGAAGGGGACAGCACTGCCTCAGAGGCTGACACCTGCCAGGAAGTGCAGGGACACCCACCTGCTGCTCCAGCACGCAGTAACACGGCAGCAGCAGGAGAAAGGGGATGTGGTTTTCAGAGCTTCCGCCTCCACCAACGGCCAACACATGCATGTGAGCATACACACAGGCGCAAACACACACACGCATGTGCACACACAGAGGTCCCAGGCCCTTCATCTCCCCCTGCCAGGCTCCTTGGCCACTGCGAAGCCAGGTTGCCAGCACAAAGCTCAGCCTCCCTGTGAAGTCTTTTCCAATCCACCCTGAGCAAGACCCCTGTGGGATGCAGCAGATGCTTCCCATCCAATGCCAAGAAAAATATCCCTCACTCTTCTCTGTGGCCAGTGGCTGGGCTCCTGCACTGGGGAGCAAGGGGCAGGGCTGGGCAAGCAGGGGTGTGGGTTGAGGGCAGATGAGATGTGCTCCTGCAGCCGCAACACCCAAAGGCAGCCCACTGGCCTCCCTGCAAGCCGACCTGGAGAAGGTGCTGGTAGCACCCTGCAGCCCCTGCTGTCCCTGGCAGGCATGGTGGGAAGGAATGGCCCCTGTCACATTTCCCCAGCATGGGCAGGGCAGCTGCTTGCACTGGACTGGCTGCTGGGTCACTTTTAGGACATCTTTCTTTTTCTTCTGGTTCTTTCTCACTCAGCCTAGGAGAATGTTCAGGAAGCCCCGGTGTCAAAAACAAAAAAACCTCTTTCTCTTTGACCCAGCTACTGAGGACCCATCCCTGTCCAAACAACCCAATTTCTTTTTTTTTTTTTTTT
>NW_003852413.1:4657536-4681779 GCF_000181295.1 Otolemur garnettii
TGCCGTCATTGTTGTTTGGCGGGTCCGGGCTGGGGATTTGAACCCACCACCTTAGGTGTACGTGGCTAGCGCCTTAGCCAGTTGAGCTATAGGCGCCGAGCCACAACCCAATTTCTTAAAAGCTGGTCTACATTGCAACTTCTGTCTTCCCTCCACCCACCCACTCAGTCCTTAATTGGCACCATCTGGGGGCTGCTCATTCTGCTGTTTAAACTAAGCTCCTGAAAAACTCGCCCAGGCCAACATCCAGTCCCACCCTCTCTGACCTCAGGGCAGCATTTGACCAGCATGAAAGAGCTCTTCCCCACATTCCCTGGTTCAGGGTGTGGACGGTTCCCAGGGGTCCCCTCACTCCCACATAGTCTCCTGGGGTGACCACACCTCTGTCCCCAGCTTCCGGGCTCAGCTCTCCCCACTTCTGACTCAGGCACCCACTGTTGCCCCCACCCCCAGTCCTAGAGGTCACTTCCTCCCAGCCTCACGTCAGCCCCTTCCTGCCCAGCCCATGGGTTCAGGCCTGGCCATGCTCACAGACCCCACCTGTACCCACTTCCTGTCTGGTTCTCTCCCACCTGTGCAGGACCCTGCTGGGTGACACCTCCTACTCTGTTTTTCCCCCTCTCCCCCAACAGCTTCTGCGGTTCCTCTGTTAAAATTCAAGTTCATCCCTGGCATTCGAGGACCTTGCTGGCTGGGACTAACAGACAGACTGACACATACACACCCCTGAGACACATACCTCCCAAGGTCACGGTAAAATTTTAGAGCTAAACATCCCCAAGAGACACAGGGGTGCAGGAGGTGGGTGGGGCCCACGGCTCCTTTGCTATCTAAAGCAACTTCTGTCACTCTAAGGTTTAACCCCTTCCTCCCCTGGCCCCGGCTGCAGAATTGAAATGAACCAGTACAAAATCCTTGGCTCTAACAGAGAACTGGGTTTAGACCCAAAGATCTGTGCAGTTTCTGCTGCCCAAACCACAGCAAAGAGGCACCTGCCAATTCAACAGACAATACGTGGTTGGGATTTTTATGAAGGGTTGCCACATTGCCTGCTGCCTGGTTGGGACTGCTCACCCCTACCTGCCTTGCAGGGGAACAAAGACACCCTTGAAGGGGTCTAGACTATATCACTGTGGCATGAGTTATTCTGAGCACTAGGGATTCAAGTTGCTGAGATCTTTTATCCGCCTACAGGCGTCCTCAAACTGCGGCCCACGGGCCACATGCAGCCTGCCTAGGACATTTATCTGGCCCTGCCACTGCTGCCTGCCCTGCTTAGCAGCCAACTCGTCCCAGGGCCCACAGTCTGGTCCTCCAATGGTCTGAGGAACAGTGAGCTGGCCCCCTGTTTAAAAAGTTTGAGGACCCCTGGCCTAAAAGCAGAGCCTGCTGTACCCCTACTGCACTCAGAAGAACTCCTCCCTGGGAGGAACCAGGAACCAGGAAAGCTAATCTTTTTTTTTTTTTTTTAATGAGACAGAACTCAAGCTATCATCCTGGATAGAGTACCATAGCATCATAGCTCACAGCAACCTCCAACTCCTGGGCTCAAGGGATTCTCCTGCTTCCACCTCCATAATAGCTGGGATTACAGGCACCTGCCACAACCCCTGGCTATTTTTTGGTTGCAGCTGTCATTGTTGTTTGGCAGGCCTGGGCTGGATACGAACCGCCAGCTCAGGTGTACGTGGCTGGCGCCTTAGCCACTTGAGCCACAGGCGCAGAGCCAGGAAAGCTAATCTTATCATGAGAGCTGAGAAGTCTTCAAACCACACCTAGAAAGAGGTGGTCACTAGGGAGACTATCGTACCTCCCATCTCATCTCCTAAGGGCCTGTTCAGTTTTCCAAAAAGTCATTTGTTTCCCGTAAATATGCTCTTCCCACCTCCTCCCCTATTAAGACGGTATATAGGCCCTAAATTCCAACTGGCCCTTTGAATGACATTTTGACATTTTTCTGTGAAATCTCACATGTACACAATTAAATGTCTTTTCTCTTGTTAATCGGTCTTTTGTCAGTTTAATTTATAGACTCCCCAACCACAGAACCTAAGAGAGTAGAGCAGGGATCCTCAAACTTTTTAAACGGGGGGGGCTTGGGGGGGGTGGGTGGGGGCTAGTTCACTGTCCCTCAGACCGTTGGAGGGCCGGACTGCAGGGGCCTTGGGACGAGTTGGCTGCTAAGCAGGACAGGCAGTGGCGGCAAATACACCAGGCCGGCCAGATAAATGTCCTGCATGTGGCCCGCGGGCGTAGTTTCAGGACGCCTGAAGTAGAGGAAAAGATGTTCTTCCTACACCTACGAAAACTCCCCCTCTTCACCGCACCTCTTTACCTTTCCCACCATGGCCAGCAATTTAGAGCTGGGATTCTCAAAAAGTCTGGGGAAGCAGGACCTGCAGGAGGTTCCGTCCCAAAGGGATGCCAGTCAGGCCTGCCGGGAGGAACAAAATGGGACCAGCAAATGTTTATTTCTCGGGCTAGGGGCAGCCAGCTGTTCACCGTCTGAGGTAGAACATGTGTTTGAAAGCTGAAAGCGAAACTTTCAGCTGTACTGGCAGTGATCTCTTCTGCAGCGACAGGGCCAGGTGACCCAGAGACGTCATGACCCTCTTGAGCCTCAGTTTACTCACCCCTAAATGAAGGGCAATAAATCCACCTGCTGTTTGGCTTCTGGAGAGGCCGTTGTTCAAGCTTCCTGCCCTCCCTTTCAGGGTTTGGAGAAGATCGTGTGAGTTAACAACATAAAACCTCTTTGAAAACCACAAAAAGCATCTAAGCAAGGAGGGGCCAGCCACTCCAGGCCTGTTTTCATGAACTGGCAGAAAATACCTCCAGCCAGCGAAAGCCTTGTTTTTCCTCCAGCCTGAGGTCTGATGGCTGCTCAAGCTGCCCCACGTGAGACTTTTGTCAACCCCAGACCTGCTCTTGGGGGTGTAGGACACAGGTGAAACCCCGCGGTGCCTTTGGCAAAGACACTGGGACAGGTAAAACCCTCCCTCGTGGCAAACTGAAATGCTTATTGAATCGGGTCCAAACCAGCCCAGCCCTCTGCTCTGCTTTCTCTCTTCCCAGAACCAAGAGCTCAAGACACTGGGGCTGTGAACCCTCTGGAACAGCACCTGTGCCTGTTTGTTCAGGGACAGGTACCATATTCCTGGCTGGTCCTTTGTGCCAGACTCTCCCTGTCCAGGGGCTACGAAACCAGCCAAGGTCTTGAGGTCTCTACCATCCAACTGTGCTTCTCATCTGGGCAACAGGCTTGGGGGCTTAGAGTTCAAATCTGACTCCACATTGCTCAGCTGGGCGGCTTTGGGCAACTTTCTTAACTTTGAGAGGTGTTCTCATCCCAAAAAGGGGAAAGGAAAAGTGATGGAGAGGGAAAAGGAAGAGAGCCGCTTGTGTCCCTCTGGTACCTGGGAGCCTGGCAGCCATCCAAACTCGCCTTCCCGCCTCCTCCCTGCGTGAGTGGGCGGGAGCCAGCCAAGAGGGAGCCAGCAGCTGTCGGCTTTGGGCAGCTCTGAGCTACTCAGAGTTGGAAGTGAAAAAAGGAATAATCAGAACCGGCTCACTGACAACGACTTTCACGCATCCAACTGCCAGTGCCTTAAAACCCCAGTGGTGCAGAAGCTGGAAATATCTGGGCAAGTTCTCTTTTAAAGGCACGTCAGAGATGTAAAACCCTGTACTTGATCACCATATGCAAGTTCCAAGCAGGAACATTGTTGCCTCATTTCTTTTCTTTTTTCTTGTTTTTTTTTTTTTTTTGAGACAGAGCCTCAAGCTGTCCCCCTGGGTAGAGTGCCGTGGCTTCACAGCTCACAGCAACCTCCAACTCCTGGGCTCAAGTGAGTCTCCTGCCTCCGCCTCCCAAGTAGCTGGGACCACAGGTGCTGGCCATAACGCCCGGCTATTTTTTGGTTGCAGCTGTCATTGTTGTTTGGCGGGCCCAGGCTGGATGCGAACCCAACACCTTAGGTGTATGTGGCTGGCGCCTTAGCCACTTGAGCAACAGGCGCCGAGCCTGTTGCCTCATTTCTTTATGCTTTGCCTAGGTACTGAGGCCCCCCGTGGTCCCCCCAGTATTGGCAGCATCAGGAGCAGGGTCCCAGAGCGCCGCACAGACACAGGCCCTGCCTGCTCAGGCCTCAGACTCAAGGAGAACACAGGAAAGTTAAAAGACAGTGGTAATGGGACAAATGGGGACCAGGCAGGGGGATTTGGCAGCACTTGGCAAGAGCTTATGGGAATGGTCTGCTGAGGCCTAAAGGAGGACCTGATTTTGCAGGAAGCAGAGTCTCAGAGAAGCCAGTGAGGATGTGTGACTGCAGGCCGTAGATGAGAGAGGGCCCTGAAGCCATGCCTTCAATGTCACTCCCTGTAACCCTCCTTCCTGGCCAGGAAGGAAGACACTTTGGACCAGGAGCTGAGAAACCTGCCCCGAGCTCCCTGCATGACCCTGGGCCTCAGTCTCCTCACTTGCAAGTGAAGCAGACAATTCTAAAGTCTCTTTCAGCTACAAAATTCTAAGTCTGAAAAAAAAAAAAAAAAAGCCACACAAGGAGGAAGCATGTGCGTGGCCCACACCCTCACCTCCATCAGCAAAACGCGGAAATGGTTTTACCCGTTTCTTTCCCACCCAGTCGAGGGCAAGCCTTCCAAGCTGGAAGCGTCTAGGGGAACCCCAAATCTCCATGGGTTGAGATACCTAAGAGAATCTCTCCCTAATTCCTCCAGGGCAGGAGTACCACTTGCTGACCATGTTACGGTTGTTGTTGTGGCTGTAGAACGCTACAGCAGTAACAGGTGGCTTAAAACACGGTCTCTCCAGGCTGAAACCGAGGTGTCGCAGGGCTACGTTCCCTCTGGAGGTGCCAGGGAGAATGTTCCCTGCGTTTTCTGCCCACATTGCTTGGCTTGCAGACTCCCTCCTCCATAAAGTCCTTTTCACGCTGTACTACTCGGCAGTCTCTGCCACTCTGAAGAACCTTTGTGACTTACAGGGGGCCTGCAGGGACCGTCTAGGGTAACCTCCCTATTTTAACAGCTGACTAGCAGCCCTAGTCCGTCTGTAGGCTAATTCTCCGCCTTGCCTCTCCCCTGGGGCTGGGGATTAGGGCACAAATCATGTCTGGGGTCCTTATTCTGCTGCTCCACTGCCCAGGAGCTGGAGGGAGAAGATGAGCAGAAGCACAGCCCCGAGGCCACCTGCTCAGGGGCAAGTCCTGGCTCCATCAGTCTGGAGCCAAGGGGTCCCGTTATCTCGGAAGTGGGGAGCGGGCCAGGGAGCCTCCTTGCAGCTGCCATGTGGAGGGAAGCAGTGTGTGTGTGGCACCTGGAGTGGAGCCCGGCCTGTGAATGGCTCTGTGACCATCTGTTCCCTCATCGCAGTCTTGTCCGTGTCCTGACAGCCTCTCCTGACCATCACTTCCTTTTGCTAACAAGGCCAGGAGGCCCCAGGCCCTCCAACAGACATGTCCCACATGACACTGATGGGTCATGGGTTCCTTGTCCATGCCCAGCCGCAGGAGACATAGCACACGACAGGGCCAGGAGCCAAGAACCAGCCACAGTCACCAGCCTAAGCCAGTGCTCCCAGTGTTACCTCTGACCCAGGGAAGGGCTCAGGAGAAGCTTCTGGAGGTGCCCACAGGCAGCAGAACTGCAAGACAGGGCACTGGAAGGGGTGGGAGACTCTCCGAGGACAGGAGCTCCATTCTTAGCTCCTGACAAATGATTTTCCCAGGACACACATGGGGCTCACCTAGGCTCTGTCAGCGTGGCACTTGGCTACCACAGAAGGGTGACCAGGAGTGATGGCGATGGTCGGCCCATTTGCAGCTTCCCTGGAACAGGAGTCCTCAAAGTTTTTAAACCACTGGAGGGCCGAACTGCGGGCCCCAGGATGAGTCAGCTGCTAAGCAGGACAGGTAGCAGTGGCAAAAACACCCAGCAGGCCAGATAAATGTCCTAGGTGGGCCGCATGTGGCCCGCAGGCTGTAGTTTGAGGACGCCTGCATTAGAAAATCAGAGTGGTCCACCGCCTTTACCTGGTCCCGGATGGGCAAGAGACCCTCAAGAGTACAGAGTCCCCTTCCCTCCATGAGAGACAGCTGATTCCATAAAGGGTGCCACCTGTCTGGCCAGATGAATGTACTGTCCCTGAGCCCAGGTCATTCCAGTTTCCCATGGGGAGGTCCTGGAGTGGGGGGTAACTGGTGGGGTGGGGGCACAGTGGGGAGAGCCAGTGCTCTGTCCCTGGGAACCAGGCCACTAGTTCTGGACTCAGGGCAAACCACAGAGGCCTCACCTCTCTCCAGACTTTTCATTTCCACCCACTTCTGCATCTTGCTTCCCTCAAGGGGCCCTGCTGGCATAAGACAGCCAGAGCCCACGAGAGACCAAAGTGCCCCAGGTCACAGTACCATGGCAGCTGCCACATAGGGCGTCGCTGGCACAGAGGATGCCCACTGACCCAGGCACAAGAGGCCTGCGCCCAGGCTGGCCAGGCTGTGTGGCCTGGGAAAAGTAACTTGGCCTCTCTGGCCCATTTCTTCCTCTACAAACTGAGGAAGGGGACCAGTGCACAGTGCTTACCCACAGTGCCTTCTGTGCCCTCTACTCCTCCACCCCAAATAAAACTTCTAAAGCCCAGTCACACTCTCCCACCTAAGAGATGCCTGAGACATTCTTGACAGCCTGCCTCTATCTGGCTTTCTCTCTGGTGTCCTGCCAAGGCCAGGAGGGTAAGCTCACCTTGCAGGAACCCCGGGGCCTTTGCTCCCTGCCCCTCATCACCAGGCTGGCTGCCCCAAAGCAGCTTTCATCCACCTCAACCCTGGCCTCTACCAAGAGGCCAGGCCAGAGTACAGCAGAAAAGGTATAAGTGGCAGGGCCAGATGCCAGCCACTCCCTCCAGTGGGGGTGGGTAGGACGATGACCCCAGGCTGAGGTTCTGCGGGAAGGAGGGGGCCACAGCCCAGGGAAGCAGCTCCCCCACCCCGGGGAGGGGTACTTGCCCAACACCCCCTCCCATCTCAAGGGAGAAAGTGAGGCTCTTTGCTCTGCCAAATCCCAGTAATGAATCTCACATTCATTCCATCCTCTCTGCTTATTGGAAACCCACTCTCCACCCTCTGCTCCCAACAGCTGGGCTGCAGAAGTGGAGGAATTAAACATGGAGGTACCTTTGCAGGAGAGCACCCTGCTCCCCCACCAACCCCTTCCTCTGAAGATAAAGTCTCCCTGTTCCCGCCCTTTCCCTGGGAAAGCTGAAGAGAGGGCCAGGAAGCAACTGGATCCACCATTAACTCTTTCCTGCACATCAGTTGTTGGACGCCTGCTGGTAGGCATTCAGAGTGACTGCAGAGCACCAGCACAGGGACACAAAGGGCCTTGAGGCTAAGGGACAAGCACCCAGCCCTCCCAGGGGCTACAAGAGCATTCCCTGGCGCTGGCCTCACATTACAAGGTGAACGGTGTCAGCGTCAGCGTGTGCAGGCGAAAGGCCTCAAAGACGTCAGAGGCACCGCTTAGAAGGGACGTGCCCCTGTATCCCCGCAGTGTGGCAGTGGTATGTCCTACACCCAAAAGGGCCAACCACACAAGAGAGCCAGGTGGAGACGGAGCTGAGAGCCCAGAGCAAGGGTGACCATCAACCTGCACACAGAATTCACCTCACCGTGCTCCACACATCGCTCTACCAACCTGCTGTGTGGCTCTGGCCAAGTAGGTGCACCTCTCTGGGCCTCAGGCTCTCTACCACAGCAAGAGGAAGCTAAATCAAGAGGGCTGGCCCAGGACATGAATGGCAGTGTGAGGGACAGGGACTCCAGAGCCTAACTTCCTGAATTCAAGCCCTCCCCCTGCCACACCCACCAGCCCTGCAGCCTTAGTCGGATTACTTCTCTTCTCTGTGCCTTGGGCTTCTCTTCTGTGAAATGGGAATAACAACAGAATTAACTAAGGGAGGTACTCACTCTGGGTAAAGAGCCCTCAGGACAGTGCAGCCACAGGAAGCACCAGTTACCACCAGGACCCCCCATACACACACCCCGCAGGTGGGGTGAGCACCCTGCTTCCTCTGCAGGCTTCCCTCCCTCCTCCCCCCAGGGATGGTGGCTGCAGCTAGAGTCCAGTCTTTGTTCCATGGCCGACTACCCTTCTGAATTGGGGATCAGAGGCCCCAGGTCTGCCACAAAAGTGCAGTGACAGAGAAGGTCAGCCCAACTCTCCTGTGTTCATCAAGCCCTCGCTCTCACTCCTGCTCCTATCAAGTCTGCTTCACATGCAAGAGCAAATAAGAACCCTTAAGGGCCAGGGTGCCCAGAAAGGCCTTGCATGTGAGGCTTGATGGGATGAGGGGGTCATGGTTCAAGTGCTACCAGGAAAGAATCTGCAAGCTGTGTAAGCAATGGAGGGCCCACCCTGGCATCCTGGAACCACCAGAGAGCCCTCATGAGGGCTGTGGGAAGACCAGCACTCAAGACGCTCTTGGAGGCTCTGTGAGGTGGGCAGGGTGAGATGTGGTGCAGAGAGCTGATGTCCAGTGCCCAGGCCACATAGCTGACGGGGCCGGAGCCAGGCCTAGAGCTGGAGCCCAAGCCAGTCTTGCCACCAGGCTGCACAGCCACATTCTAGGGAAACTTCTCCAGAGAGCAGGGCAGAGCAGAGCTGCCCAGAGAGCACCAGCCCACAAACACCAAACCAAGGCCTCGGACAACTCTGAGGAACAGACACACGTGACAGCTGCAGCCTAGTGCTCCTGATATCCCAGAAATGCACAGGCACACACAAAACATCTTCTTTTCAGAGGTCAAAGTGTTCTGTGCTGGGAAGTCCAAGGTTGGGGGAAGCCCACGGCCAGCTCCCCTCTGTGCCCATCTACCAAGGGGCAGAAGGACTTAATCAGCACCACACAGCAGGGGAGGGAGGAAGGGGAGAGAGGAAAATGAGCAGGTCACATCAAGGGGACCCCAGGAGGAGAGGGCAGGGGGCGCTCCTGTGGGTGAGTGAAAAACAGCCCGCCTCCCGGCCTCTCCCTCTGCAGACAGCCAGAGGTCTGACTCCAGCCTAACCCTCCTGACCCCTCAAAAGCGAACGGGGTCAGTGCCAGGGACGCTGCTGCTACTTCCGGCGCAGCACCCTTTCCCACCATGGGTTGGGTGGGAAAGTCACAGGGATCCACGCCTCGGGCTGACAAGGCACAGAGCCCCTCAATGACGCAGTGCTGTGTGTGGGCCCCGGCCCTGCTCACGAAGCGCCTGAGTGAAGGGGGCCCTTCCCTGCCATCCCACTAAAGAAAGATGGTCACCTGAGCAGTCATCCCCCTTGTCCAGCCCTATCCTGTCCTAGCGAACCCCCTTTCTGCCCTGCCTGGGCCACCTCCTGCTCCAGAACAGGAGACACTAGGTTGGGTCTCAGCCAACGGCCAATGGCCGAACGCACAGCCACAGGGTGACCCATGAAGGAGGGCCATTAAGGGGCTTCCGGAAGGTCTCCTCTCAGGAAGGGAGGCTCTCCTTCCGTAGAGCGTGGCTGGGGACAGCAGGACAGAGGGTCCCCTAAGACGTCCTTGAACTGCCCAGGTTCAGGACATCTCATTTTGTGAGACTGTAAATTCTCTAGAGCTTAAGTCATTCTGCGTTGGGCTTCCCGTTACTCAAAGCCAAAAGCGTCCTGTTAGAGCACAGTGGCCAGAGTCGGAGGACGAGGGAGCCCTCCACATGGGGCAGGTGATTCTCCGACTTGTAGAATCAGCACCTACAAAGGGCTGTCCAGATGCCACCTCTCAACCCAGGGACACTGAGCTCCTGGGAGAGGGGATGCTTTGGGGGTGGGCCTCCCTCATGGGAATGGTGACTGTGGTCCAGCTGCGGCTCGGCTCGCAGTCAGCAGCTCTGTTCCACCGCCTCAGTGGTCCCCCGTGATGGCTTCCAGAAAGAGCATTTCCTCTACAGTCATCAGTGTCCAGAGATCTAAGGAGATTCTCAAAACAGCAGCTCGCACTGAGTAAGTGCTGCGGGCAGCGTTCCCAGCACCCAGTATACATCCCCCACGGTCCTCACAAAACCCCCTTCCCTCCTGCCTGTCACTCCTCCTTCAACTGCTTAGAAAACGGGGCAAAGAGGTCGATGCTGGCTTTGCCCCTGTGCCCCCTACTGACTGAGGACGGAGTAGTGGGACAGTCCTCAGGTCCAGTCTCCAAGGACCTTTAGTTACAACCACCAACCCGGGTCAAGGAGTGGGACACGGTCCCTGCCCTCTCTACCCCAGATCGCAGCAGCAAGCCTGGCACACAAGGTACCTTAGCAAGAGAATAAATGAATGAACAAATGAATGAAAGGCTGCAGGTGGAGGAGGGCAGTAGGGAGAACCTAACCACAGCATCTACCAGTGCGAGGGGGTGCAGACAGCAGCACTAACACAGGCCGCACGCCGCACGCCACACGCCGCACGCCATGCCAGGCCCATCCTCAGTACTTTGCTCCATGATGTGTTTGCTTTTCATCAAGGGCTCTTGGGCAACATTTTTTTTTTAGAGACAGAGTCTTACTGTGTTGCCCTCGGTGGAGTGCTGTGGAGTCACAGCTCACAGCAACCTCCAGCTCCTGGGCTTAGGCGATTCTCTTGCCTCCCAATAGCTGGGACTACAGGCGCCAGCCACAATGCCTGGCTATTTTTTTTGTTGCAGTTTGGCCGGGGCTGGGTTCCAACTTGCCACCCTTGGTATATGGAGCCAGCGCCCTACTCACTGAGCCACAGGTGCCCCCGGGCAACATTTTTATGAGCCCATTTTACAGAAGGGAACATAAGTTGAACATACTGGCCAAAGTCACATCCAGGGCTGGAGCCCAGGCAAGGCAGCTCCCTGGCCGGTTCTCGTTCATCCAGGGAGCTGGACGGACAACCCCACGAGACAACAGAGAGAAGTGTCCAGAGGCCCCATTCCTGCCCTGCCACCCTCTGTTAAAAGCTCCCCACCCTGTTTTTGAGTTCTGCCAGCCCCAAGACGGGTTTTAAACATCCCTTACCCACCCGCAGCAATGTGGAGGCCAAGGCCTGGGCAAACTGTGGAGAAGGGGGTGGCATCTCACATGAGGCAAGAAGAAGCACCCAGTCTTGATTTTGTTTGAAAAAAAAACTACATTAGTACATACAGAGAAAAAAAGACAAAGGAAATATCATGTTAACAGTGCTTATATATGTAGGATGCAATTATGGTTGATAGTTTTCTTTGAATTTTTCTAACTAAATTTTTTTGTCCTGGGAAGGCATGATTTTTAAAATCACTGAAGATAAAAACAGTTCTTCCATGAGAGACAGATGCTTCTTCGCAGTTCTGGCCTCTGCCTGTTGGCATCAGCTGGCAGGAGGATGGAATCTCTAGGGCGCCGTCAGCCCCCGCCGGGCTAGGGTCTTCCGGGGCAGCTCCAAGGGGCCGGGATCTGGTTCCTCTTCCACAGTGGGGACCAGGAGCCAAGAGCGGGGATGTGTGGTGGGCACTCCCTGGGCCCCTGCTATGAGGTCACTTCCCCACTTCCAAGGCATCAGCTGCTGGCTACAGGGAGCATGTGGGTTCAGCCAGGGTTTGTGTCAACACAGCTCTGCTTTCTCCAGCCTGGGGGGGATGGTGTTTCCTCCACCCCCGGCAGGCGTGACAGCCCCAGGAAAAATGCTGGGGGGGGGCGCTGCTGGGGGTGTGATATGACTTTCCAGGGACAGATTTGTAAAAACCGCTGTGCCAAGTCTTCTCTAAAGACCTCTGAAGCCTCCACTGCCCCCTACTGACCAACCACAGCTTGAGGAGAAAAAGACTGAGGGGATGGCATGCCCAAGGAGGATGTGACCAGCACCCCCTAGGCAAGCAGGTCAGATCCCTTCTGACCCTGCCACTCAGGAAGCTCACTCGGAAACCAGGCCCTGCCTCGTGTCCAGCTATTCCCATCCCGGCCAGCTCTTGGAAGCCTCCTTCTCCACATCGCCCCCTCTTCCAGGAAGGAGGCTGACCCCAGACATGTCCCTTGGAAGGTCACCCCTTCTGATCACAGCCCAAGCAACTCAGAGGTGGCTTCCCAACTTCTCCTTCACTGGCCTCTTGGCCTTCTCGGCTCTCCCCTTGAATCCCCTGCCAACGTCCCCACAACACAATTAGCCCCCAGCTTTTCTACCAACACAAACTGCAGCCCACATGTCCAGCTGGTGGTGTCCCTGCAGAAGCCAGCACACCACTCAACAGGCCGGCTGTGGGGCGGCAGGGGCAGCTCGGGCAGAGGCCTAAGTGCCCCTGGCATCGGCACAGTGTGGTCACGGTCAGCGAGCCTCTCACCTGCGTCTGCCCTCCCCACCCAGGGCCAGCCTCAGTCCCCACCTGGCCCCGGGAGCTCCACCTCACACATGCTGGGGACACAGAACTGAGGCATGCACAAGCTCATCTGTCACCCGGCACCAGGAGAGACCCCATTCCTAGGGTGATGGGCTGCTGATATGCCCCCTTCCCACCCTCAGCGCATCCTGCATCGGCTTCTTACACTACCCCATTAATCTCCAAATCGGTCCCCATTTTCAAACAACAAGGCAGATTAAGAGTAACTCAATCTTGACTTGCCTGCCAGCATCTGAACCCAGAGGCAGTTCCAGCCTCCCTCCTAGAGCCAACAAGGTACCCACACAAAGTAGATGTTTGTTAAATATTCATGGGCTGAGCAGCCCTCACGCTGCTGACTCCACAGCCCTCCCAGCTGTACTCGGAGGCGCCCAGCATCCTCCCTTGCAGCATTGCTCTGTGCAGCCCGGGCTCTTGCCGTGTGTCTCAGGGTCAGTGCCCTAACCTCTCTGGGCTGCATCTGCAAGACAAGGACACAGCAACACAGCCTGCTTCAAACACTCACTCACGAGATGACTGTACGGCTAGCATCAGCCAAGCCCATGACATAGGCCAGCTTTCCCTAAACCTTGAATGTGGTACCCCCACCCAAGTGGAACATAAAAGGTTCCAGAAGGCACTCAAAGTTACTAATTTGCAAGTAGGTAAGTGGGTACATGCAGCTCAGAGCCCTCACTCTTGTCCACTCTGAAACTGTCCCCCACATGAGACTCTGCACACACGGGAGTTGGCATTTTGTCAATGGCTCAGCCTGCACCAGGTTTGCAGCATTGGCTGAGCCCGCCAGGCCACTCTCTCTGAACTCTAAGCCACTCCTCAAACCTTGCTTCCTTGTCAGTTCCTCTCAAGGCCCTGCAAAGGCCCTGGGGTCAGAGGCCCACAGGCCAGCAGTTCAGCCTCTCTGAGCTCGGTGGCTGGCACACTGAAAATGCTGGCTGCATGGTGACTGTGGGGTAAGGATGGCAGCCAATGACAACAAATGAAATCAAACTAAAAAAGGCAAACGGGGCCCAGGGAGGAGGCACTGGCTAAACAACCCCGAGCACAGCAAGGCACTCTGACATGACGAGCTGGCAGGAACAGCTCCAAGTAGGAATTTTGGCCCAGAAAGCTGGCCCAGAATGACTGGGCCCTGAGTGCTGTCCAGGGCCACCTCCCCCCAACCCCACTGTCTGGTCTCCTCATGTCCCAGCCTGACTGCCCCAGTGGGTTCCCTACCAGGACTAGGACAGAATGTGGACCGGCAGGGCTTGTATCCCTGTGGCAGGCACAAGGTCAGGGCTGCAAATAGGAGGCACCCTGGGCACCCCAGCACCTTCCCCCTCCCCCCAGGGCTAACACTGCCAACCTGGAGCAGAAGTTCCCCTCCTGGCCTCAGAATCCTTCTTAACACGGTGCTGTAGGTAGCCCCAGCCAAGGGAGGAGAGCAGCCTGCAGGTGGGACATGTCCATGGTGCCTGGCTGGCCCCGAGCCAGGCATGGGGGAGGGGGGAGTTATGTGTGAGGTGGGGCCTCTCCTACTGCAAAGGGAAAACCTGGCTCTGGCCACATCTTCCTCAGAGTACTTCTAGAACTCACCCTGCTTCTCTGTTCCCACAGCTCTACCCCAACTCAGCCTCCCGGAGCTTCTGTCCCTTCCCCTCTGTCCCATCCCATCCACCTGTGCTGGGTCAGTCCCTTAGAGACACCTTCCCACATCATTCCGGAGAACCTAAGCTAGCTAGTGGTTGCTCAGTTTCGGATCCAGCTCCAGCGATGTGGCAGACAGGGCCACCCCACCCTGCCCTGCTCCCCTGGATGTCATTTGGGCCTCTGCTTGGGCTGCCGCATTCACTGGGAACTTGGCGTCCCCTGAGGACTCTAGCTCGTAGGGATCTCTCTTTCTCTAATCCCTTAGCACCAACCATGTGCAACCCATTTAACAGCAATACCTTAGCTGCTGTGGCTATTTGCTAAGTTGAGCCAATACCCCTTCGGCCTCTGTCCTAGTGTCTGCAGGCAGACAAACCTCTGCTTTCTACCGCACACCACTTCCTCCAGGAAGCCTGCCCTCACTGCTCCAGCCGGACAAAGTCTTCCCTCCCCTGTGCCCTACTGTGCCCTCCAGGCATCCACTGAGCACACGTGACAAGCCAGGTACCCACAACACAGGCCAGTGTCTCCTGCCTTCATGGAGAGCATGGGAACTACAGATCGCAGGACGCTCAGGTACCCATTTGTGCCTCACAGAAAGCCACCTGCAGGCACGTGAAGGCTGCTTCATCAGTGGTGACATGGGGGTCCTTCAACATGGTGGCACTTAAGCAGGGACCCAAACAAGGCAGCTCGGAGACAGCTGATAGTCTTCCCAGGAGGGCACAAGGGATAGTCTTCCCAGGAGGGCACAAGCAAGGAGAATGCCCTGCCATAGGAGAAGCCTGTGGCCAGGAAGCTGCCAGATGATGTCGGACCTCACAGGTCACCAAACGACAGGGAGTCAGCATCCTAATACGGCAGATGCCCAAGGCAGGTGTAAGCTAGTGAGTAACCTGAACAGATTCTCCACTGTGGAGCTCCCCAAGGCTCCTAGACTTCCAGTGTCCTACCACTGCACACCCCCAGGGGGCATCCTCTGCACATCACCATGTGCAGGTTTTAGGGGAGGCGAGCTGCATTGGCACTGTGCTGGATACCCTGAGGCCACCTGCAGGGAGCAGGTGCTCAGTTCAGGAGGGACAACAACCCAAGCAGGGGGGCAGGGTGCACCCAGATTCAGGAGGGCGTCTGGCCTTCCCAGGCCCAGGTGACTCCAGGGCTAAGGTACTATTCCTGAGGCCTGAGGCCTGGGACCTGGCTGCACTCACAGCAGGGAGCTGGGAGGTGTGGAGGTATCTCCCCTGGAAGACCCCAGGTCACAGCTCTGTGACCTGTCCTCCTGCCTGAAGGCTGGGCCTGAACTTCTCACAGCTGCCCTTTGCAGAGCCCTGCCAAGGCCCCACACCGGCCTCTCCTTTTAAAGAGTGGGATTCATGGCCCCAGGAGGCCTGGGTCTATGCTAGCCCGGGGATTTCAGATTCCACCCACAGATCCTAAGCAGGCAGGTAAATACCTGCTGGGTGGGTGTGCGTTCTTCTTAGCTCTAGTATGTGCAGGGTCGCTAGGGGTAGGGGGCAGTAGAGCCCTGCCTTTCTCAGGAGACGCAGAGAGGCAGTGGAGTTCCTTTGGGCTGAGGCTCCAGTTCCTGGGTGGTAGACACAGCTCTATTTGGGGGTTAGAAGTCAGGCTAGGCCTGGGAGTGTGCAAGGCCAGCCAGCTCAGTGGAAGCCCTTTCCAAGTACAGGCTGCCCCTCCACAGCTGGAAAAGGGGCCAGGAGGGGTGGGGGCTGTAGCCAGAGCGGCATTCTAGGTGGGCAGCATCCTGGGAACAGGGTCATATCCCCCCTACTGGACCTCAGGAGTCTCAGCTGCAGGCAGGAGAGGGCCCCACAGCCACAAATCCTGGGAGTCCCACTCACAAGCCCAGAAGCTTCCTGCACAGCTGGGCTTTCCTGGGAGGCCCGCATCCTCCCGCATCCCAGCCCTCCACCACACGACCTCCCACAGCTGGACCCATCTTCCCATGCCCGGTCACGTGGTACAGGTCAGGAGTCCTGGGGAAGATAGGGTGCCAGGAATGTCCCTGGGGTGGGGAGGACTGAAGTGAGCGCTCACTGGCAGACTTCCACATGTGGTCGTCCAGTCTCCTCCACTCTGCCTAAGTCCCTTTACTGGCGGGAATCTAAGCAGACCAAGAAGCAGCTCCGGACCTAAGTGGAGCCAGGACCCGAGCCTCCCAGGCAGGAGCTCTGGGCATTCCCCAAGTTCCTCCTGAGTACCAAGTCCACACAAACACCCAGTCTTCAGCTGGGATCCAGCAAACCCCTGGTCAGTATCACTCCACAAAGGGCTTCTGTGTAACCCCTCTCATTCGGTTCTCCCCAAACCCTTTAAGATAGAATGTTACTCAACCCACTTTACATGCAAAGCAACTGAGTCATAACATGACTTAACAAAGGATACCTGGGCAAAAAGATCTCTGCAGCCTTTCATTAACATCACAAAGTCTACAACAAAGAGCTTCTCTGTGACCCTGACCCACAATGGCCCCAGGTTAGCCTGTTGCAGGTGGGGTGGGTGGAGGCCAGCAGAGGGCCCCCAACAAAGCAAGGAACCCACAGGGGTCCAACAGCTCAGTGACCAATCTCATGCTGCCCTCAAGGGGTACCTTGGAGTCAAGCTGGTGAGCCTGGACTCTGTTCTTTGTACCTCTCCGACCTCCTGAAGCCCCTTGCCTCCCACCCAAATGGCCACACAGGCATCCCTATTACCTGATGGGACAGCTAGTGGGTCATGTACCCTCTCGCTTGGCTGAGGAGCCAGATCAGAGGCTGAAACCATGGCACAAAGATCATGGCCTCTAGAGCCCAAAGCCGCAGAGGCTGGCCACTTCCAGCTGTGTGGCCTGGGGCCAGTTACTCAACCTCTCTGTGCTACCCACAGTACCTTCACAAAGCTTCGGGCCCAGCCTGTGGAGTTGTATAAGAACACAGTATGTGGTCACTCATGATTAATGAGAAATTAATAAAGGCAAGGAGCGAAATGACAGCCTCCTGCATTGTCCCTAAAATGGAAACAAATCCACCCGGCTCTCAAAGCAGCAGAGAGTGAGCCAAGGGCAAGCTCCCAGGTCTCGTTTCCAGCGACCATCCCCTGGCGGAATGTTCTCTCTTGGCCCTGGGCAGGGCTTGGGGCAGGCAGCCACCCTCCAGATGATCTCATAGCTGGCACCTGCTTGGAAAGCACATGTCTGGACTTTCCAGATCTTTCCTCCCCTCTCTCTGACCTTCCCCTGCTCCATCACCCCCACCCCCCATCACTTTCTTACTCACTCTCTCCTTTCATTCCTGTTCAAAAACAAATAATGGAGGCCAAATGTGTCAGCTGGCTCCCTGGAAAAGTTTCCCTGCAGCAGCAGGAACCAGGCGGGTGGGGAGGATTACTCAGTGCCTATGGGGGAGGGGCAGCTGGGGGGGAGGGGGCTAGGACTGAGGCGCTGCTGAGATGGGGTCCCCTGGCAATGACTTGGGTAAGATTAGAAAGACAGATCCCATCCCATGGACAAACACATTGGGCTGAGGCTGCCATTCTGGAGGCAGGGTCCCCTCATGGGTTCCTGAGTCGTCTGTGGAGAAAACAAGCAGAGGGCCCTGCATGTCTTCACCTCCCGCCAATAGCTGGGCAAGACGCAGGCAGCCTGAGAGCCGGTGCCCTGGCACTGGGCTGGGCGGGCAGGCTGGGGGCCGGGCCTGCAGCAGCGCTCACCAAACCTCCTGCCCAGACCTCCCACTGCAGGGAGAGGCTGCTAACTACACAGGGGTGGGCCAGGGCCCGGGAAGCTGCATTTTGGCAGAGGCTTCAGGGCTATCCAGAGTCATACCTTAGAATCGAGAGCCAGGAGGGCACAGCCAGAACCAAAGAGAAAGGGCTGCAGAGCAGAGCATAATCCCCCTACCACAGGGGAGGCAGGGGGGCGACAGGAGCTTGCCTTCTGCAGGGTCAGCCTTGTGGACACTGGCTTCCCCCTCATCCAGGATGTCCATCCTCCCCAAGCGCTCCCTCGGGGAAGGAGGGGTGCTCGGGGTGAGGGAAGATGGCTTTCCCGGATCCCCCGAGCCCTCCTCTCCCATCCCAAGTTTCCTTCCCTTAGCTGCCACCAGAACTCTGGCAATCCACCCCTAGAGGCCCAGAGACCAGAAATGGGGGAAACAAGGGTAGGAATATAGGCCGGTGAGCTGACCTCCCAGCAGCCACTCTGGTCACTGCCACTGTCCCGGCCCCAAGGCTGGGTGATAACAAGTGTCTACCTGCTTCTCCTCCTGCAACTCCTGCTCATATCAGGAAGGAACCAGGAAGCACAGGGCAGGCCCTGATGCTGGTCAAAACACAAGGGGCTGACCCAGAAAGGGTTAAATCCCCTGGGGCTAGGCATGGGCCCCACACCTATACCCCCAGCTACTCAGGGAAACTGAGTTGGGAGGATGGTTTGAGCCCAGAAGTTCCAGACTGGCCTGGGCAACAGAGTGAGACCCCATCTCAATATTAAAGCAAAATAAAATAAACACCTCTAGAGGGCTCCTCAGGACCTCAGGCATCTCAGGGTGGCAGGCAGTGGCCAACCCTAAGGGTGAGGCTGGTCCATTTACAACATGCACTTGGCACAGTGAGAGGGAACACCCAGGCCAAGATGCCGGTGCACAGTCCCCATCTCAGCACCAAGCTCAGCCTGATCCCTAGCCCCAGCTCCAAAGAGGAACACCAGTACACCAGGACAGGGAACAAACCCAGCAGGCAGAGATGCAAGCACAACAGCCTGGCCTCCAGCTCTCCCCAGGGCCAGCCTGAACACTCGCAATCTAAGGCAGGCAGGCGTAAGGCAGGAAGTGTTCTCTCATCCCCTTCCCCAGCCAAGAAAGCACAGGGCCCACCCCCTACTCCAGCCGAAACAACTCCTGGTGGTTCTCCAGCAGCATCAACCAGGTCTTATGAAGAGGGACAGGAGGAGGAGAAATTGAGAGAAAGATGAGCCAGTGGGGGCCCACGCTGGGGGCGTCAGCAGCTGTGACTGCTCCCACCAGCCCCACTGACTGACAAGCAGTGTCTTATTTCAAAACTTAGGCCCCCTGAGGGGCTGGAGGAAGAGGGGAACACCAAGGTCTCTCCTTCCTAACTGGAGCATTCTTTGATCTCCTCTCATGGCGGCCAGCAAAGGAAAGAATCAGAAGGAAGGTAAGGACGTGGGTTCCTGGGCATCCAGCCAAAGCTTTCAGGCAGGGGCCCAGACAGGGGACTGGGCTGTCTCTGGGATGCTGTCGCTCCGGGGATGCAGTCACTCTGGTGTCCCCAGCCCTGGGTGGTCAGCAGTGGTAGAGAGCCCCACCCCTACCCTGCACCCCCATCTGCCTCAGAGCAGCACAACAGCCAGGCTTTCCCAGCTCTCAAATCCTGGCACTTAACAGGGTGGGGCCTCTGGCTCAGTGCAGGGCTGCGGCTCTCAGCACCTGGATTTCCTAATCTGGAAAATGGAATAATGAGTGTTTCAGTTGTGTCTGGCCCCAGGAAAAAGGAGGCAGCCTTTTCAGATAAGGCCTTAGGGATGCTCACTGCCATCTGTGACAGCCTTCTCCACTCGCCTGGGGCAAGGGTTTCACTAACTGTTGCCAGAAAGATCTGGACCTGGAAGGATCAGGAAAGTCATCTAATTCCAAATCCTAGAGGCAAAGGGACGTCCCAGCGCCAGCGGGCTGCTGCAGGGGAGAGGAAAGGCAGCAGCTGGGAGAGGGAGAAGCAGGGAACAGGAGGAGGGGAGTGGCCAACAGGGAAGCCCACCCAGGATCCCCCCAAAGTCAGCTGCCACACTCCCCACAGAAGAAGACTCATCAGAACACTTAGGCTGAATATCCTCAGGGCTTCTGTGTCAAACAGAATCACCCACCCATGGAGTCAAATGTCCCATAGGCTTCAAGGCACAGGTAGGGGGCCTTTCCAGGTGTCTCTGCTTAATATGGGGTGAGCACCAAGGCCAGGGTGGCCAGAGAGCCCCACAGGATTACCTGCCAAGAACACACGTGTGTTAAGAGGGAACATGCGTGCATAACCCCGGCAGAGGGAAAACTTCCTGCTAATACGAACACTGGGGGACTCAGCCTCCCACTTGCTGACCTGGGCCATCTGGCCTCCTCCCCTTCCTGAACAGAACAGTCTCCGACAGGGCATCCTGTGTAACAGCATGGCAAAGGCAGGGTTTGAGGTCCAGGGCTGCCTGCCCAGCAGTGTGGCCTCGCCTAGCACCTTCCCCAGAGACCCAGGACTGAGGAAGGACTATGATGCTCCTCTGTGGCCCAGGCACCTGAGGGAGGGACCACGGGCTCCAACCAGAGGGAGGGTCCACCCTCCTCCCCACCCACAGGGATGGCTTCTTCCCATCTCATCCTCCCCAGCCACACCCCACACCGGAAAACCACTGCACCCAACAGATGGGTTTGCTCAGGTCCCACAATACCCAGTTACCTGGTAGGGGCCTTGAGTGCTGGGCCCCAAAATACAGGAGGGGAGTTGGAGAGGTGCAGCTGCGTGGGGCCTGACTTCATGGAGATGCGCCTGGACCTGGACTGTGTGTAACCTGAGCCCTGTGTGACAGGGACCTGCCCCTCACCATCCCCGCTGCTCTCCCTACCAGGATCAGATAAGCATTAGTCAGCAGAGCCCGGGCAGGAAGCCACTGGCCTAGGGAAGGCCTGAAAGACAGCCTGGGCGGGGGTGTGGGCGCTCATTCTGGGAGTGATCACTGGAGTAGAAGACAGACCCCCCTTTCTTCCTCTGGGGCTGGGCAACAGACCAGCCACCCACCCGCTCCAGGGGAAGTAGGAGGGAGTCCATCCAAAGACAGGTGCTGCTCTGGGGTTACAGTAGCAGCTGTGGCCACAGGTCCCCCAGCCTCAGACACAAGGAAGCCAACACCCCAAGTTTTCCCAGCACAGGAAACTATGTCTGCAAGTGTGACCCGCCTGGGGAGACAGAGGGAAAATCCACTGTGGTCCAGGCCCCTCCACTCAAACAGCAGCCTCCTCTTGTCCCTGGGGGGCCGTGGGGAGCTCTTTTCTCTATCTGGCCAAGCGGCAGGGAAGTCTGAGAACCTTCAGCAGGAACAGACTACACAGAGGCGAGGGAGACGAGTGGGGACCAGAACTCCCTTTCCAAGCCCAAAGAATGGGCAACAGGGAGGCAGTGGGGGACACTGACAGCCAGCCCTCTCTGCCTCCCAGCTGCAGTCCCCAGTGTCAGACCCAAACCCTCCCCACACATCAGGTCTCACAGGCCAGCCCAGGTAGCAGGGCCCAGGAGTCTCAAAGGGCAGCCTGGGCAGCAATCTGAAGAGCTCTTTCACCAGCTCAGAGAGCACCCGGGGGGCCAGTGGCTTTGGCAGCCTCCAGTGGGGCCTGAGAGGAAAGGCAGAGGTCCACACATCCCCAGGCGCTCAGAGGGCAGATCAAAGCAGACCTGGAGGCTGCTGGCCTCTGGAGGGCTGGGCTGCCTTCCCAGCTGTCCCAGGGACAGGGATAGGCCCACTCCTGAGCTCTGCTCCCACAAAAGGGTGAACTACAGTGGGATTCCAGGATGACACAGAGCTACTCTGTCACTGCCTGTGTCCAGACCTCAAAGGCCACCTGCTCCAGGAACTCAGTGTGAGTGTCTGTCCGGCTAACCCAGAGGGTGCTGTGGAGTCAGCCCAACCTATGAGTCAGCAGGTTCCAATGTATGAGATCTTGGGGTGGCCTCTCTACCACCAGGAAAAAGGAGAAAAACAGCAGCCCCCACCTAAGTGTCCAACAGGCAGGAGGCCACCACTGGACCATGTGCCCAGTGCCAGCAGCCCAGCAGGTCCACACTGGCGCTCCACGATGCCGGAGAGAAAACCCACCTGGGTACACGGTCAGGCCTCCCTCACCTGCACTCAGCGCACAGTGCATCACCTCAAACAAGCAGCCCCTGACCACCGGGCAGCAGGCTACACGGTCAGGCCTCCCTTCCTGCACTCCGCACACAGTGCATCACCTCGAACAAGCAGCCCCTGACCACCGGGCAGCAGGCGCCCTCGCTGAGGCCCCCAGCGAGGCTGAGTTCCTGCAACCCCCATGATAGGAGGCATGTTTTTTGGTAGCAAACAGAACCTGGGGGTTAACCTATGAAAGCTCTCCCAAGAACATGAATACATATAGAGGACAGTGAACGTTTGTAAGAGCAATGGCTTCTGTATCATCAACTTCCATTTACCACCACTGGTCTGATGGAAGGTTTTTAGGAGCTGATTAGTACCTTCATTTACAAACACATGCTTTTGTTTGGCTCTGTGGAACAGTCTAAGATACATTCTAAGATACATTTCATTTCTAGTGCTCTGTACAAATAATTGCACGCCTTTCTGGTTTTGTGATTTGGAATTTGCAGACCCTGCTACCCCGGTCTAAGGGACACAAAGATGTTCTCTTATATGCAAGGACCCCCGACTCCCACACCAGATGTCCAGTTCCAGCTTCTTCAGCCTCTTCCCTGTCCTGAGATGTTGTCCAACCCCCTCACCTGCCTCCTCTTTTTCAAATCACCTCCTGTAAAAGTCAAGGCCTCCCTTCCCCACCTTGGCTTCTATAAAGGACTGACTGTGTGCTTGGATCCTTAGAAATCACTGAACCACAAGTGCTTCCTCCTGTTTCTCCCCTGAACAACTCAATGGGATTGGTTTTACGAGTGTGGAAACTGAGGCACGGAGAGGCAAGAGTGGCCCAAGGCCACAGACTAGGAGTGGCAAGGCCAGAATTCAAATCCAGGTGGTCTGGCTTCAAATCCCAGCTCTTCTCATGAAAGTTGCATTCTGGCTCGGCGCCTATAGCTCAACCGGCTAAGGCGCCAGCCACGTACACCTAAGGTGGCGGGTTCGAATCCCCAGCCCGGACCCGCCAAACAACAATGATGGCTGCAACCAAAAAATAGCCGGGCGTTGTGGCGGGCGCCTGTGGTCCCAGCTACTTGGGAGGCGGAGGCAGGAGACTCGCTTGAGCCCAGGAGTTGGAGGTTGCTGTGAGCTGTAATGCCACGGCACTCTACCCAGGGGGACAGCTTGAGGCTCTGTCTCAAAGAAAAAAAAAAAAGAAAGTTGCATTCTAACACCCCCATAATTGGCTGGGACAATTATTATTTCCACTGTACAGATGAGTAAACTGAGACCCCAAGTGGCCAGGCAGCCCTGGAGCTGCGAAGGAGACCCAGTGGTTTACTAGAGCACGTGGAATGAAGCAGATGGGAGGGAGCTCTGGGCTGCAGTCCTGTGTACCCTGGTCTTACTGATGAGATGGCAGGTGTGTCAGAGACCTGAGATAGGGAAGTGTGTGTGCAGCACTTACAGGGCCCACATGTAACCAGGGTGGATATGGAGGGCTTGCTGCCCGGCTGGTAGGTGGTGTCCTCAGGGGTGCTGTCCACATCCGAGGACTTTTCAAATCCAGACCAGGTAAGGTGGAATTACTTGGACTGGGGCGTCCCTGCCCCCTACCAAACCACTCAGTTATGCTTCAGGGGACCTGGGACTGGAGAGGTCCATCTCCCACCCCACCTTCACAGCTCTGGGCTGTGCCCACCATGTCTGCAGACAACCCGTGTCCTACCCGATACTGGCATGTGCCTGCCTCCACCACTGCTCCTGAGAAGGGCCCCTGGCCCCTTGCACCCTCTCTTGTCCCTCTGGCTCTCTGGGTATGGGAGGCCCCCATCTCTCCCTCCAGAGCCCTCTGCTCAAAGTGCTAGTGCTCTGACATCAGTGCCAAGTGCACCTGCAAAGTTACGGGCTGGAAGGGTCATGGCACTGCTCCGGCCTGTGCTCAGTCCTTGACAATGGTTCTGCAGACTCCCTCCTGCCCCCACCCCTGCAGCTGCAGCCTACCCCAACCTTTCAGGAATTGCACCCCTGCAGGCTCAAAACCTCTGTCCTCGAGCAAACTCCTGAACTCCCTCCAGCGGGATGAGGCAAGACAGGCATTGCCTGCCATGAAATTCAAGGGGATCCCAAGAAAGAAATCTCAGCAATTAAGTTAAATGATGTTTTAAGACCACATTTTAGAAAATCAAAGTTTTGAAAAATTCCACATTGAACAAAATCTAACAGGGCCTGGCAGAGCTCAAGCTTGTCTTTATTTAAAATTCTGATATCGGCTCGGCGCCTGTGGCTCAATCAGCTAAGGCGCCAGCCACATACACCTAAGGTGGCGGGTTCGAATCCCCAGCCCGGGCCC
>NW_003852413.1:4682057-4683776 GCF_000181295.1 Otolemur garnettii
ACTATTTGTTTTTGATGCCTAAGCTTTGGGGCTCCCCCTTAAATTCTGTGCCCTAGAGAGGGCCTCACTGTCCATGCCCTAGGTGGCCCCTGCTCTCCCAGGGCCCATCCTGCCTACCCTCCCTTGGCCTGCCAGACCTCACGACTTGACTTTTCTCCACACCCTCCCTGCCCGCTGTGTTTCCTGCTGGTGCCCCCCTCCCAGCCACACATAAGCTCCAGAACAGGAGTTTGTCTGCTAAGGACATACATCACCGCCAAATTCCTTGGCGCCTTGCACAGCACCTGGCACAGAGCAGCTCTCAAGATCTCTAGAATAAACAGAACATTCCCAGCACACAGACCTTTCTGGCGAATCTGCTCAGGCCCTGCTCACCCACATCTGCGGCTGCGCTCCAGCACCTGCGGCTTCCACCCACCTCTGCTCTATCACACAGGCTGCTTGTCCCACACTGTGGGTCATGGCTAGCATTTAATTTACTTATTTGTTTATTTATGGGACAGAGGCTCACTTTGTCTCCCTAGGTAGAGTGCCATCGTGTCATAACTCACAGCAACCTCAAACTCATGGGCTCAAGTGATCCTCTTGCCTCAGCCTCCTGAGTAGCTGGGACTATAGCTACCTGCCACAATGCCTAGCTATTTTTAGAGACAGGGTCTTGCTCTTGCTCAGGCTGGTGTTGAACTGAGTTCAGGCAATCTACTTGTCTCAGCCTCCCAGTATGCTAGGACTACAGGCATGAGCCACCACACCTGGCTATTTATTTTTTAATTTTTGAGACAGAATCTCTCCCTGTTGCTCTAGATAGAGTGCTGTGGCATCATTATAGCTCACAGCAACCTCAAACCCTTGGGTTCAAGCGATCCTCTTGCCTCAACCTCTTGAGTAGCTGTGACTACAGGCGTCCGCCACAATGTCCGGCTAGTTTTTCTCTTTTTGGTAGAGATGGGGTCTTGCTTTTTACTCAGGTTGGTCTTGAACTCCTTAGTTCAGGCAATCCTCCTGCCTTGGCCTCCTAGAGAGCTAGGATTATAAGCATGAGCCACCACACCCAGCTGTATTTATTTTAATTTCAAAAAAGCATATTCAATAGCCAAACGCCCACCAGCTGATGGACAGATGACACACAATGAGGTCTCTCCACTAGAGAATGTTACTCAGCCATAGGAAGAGCGGAACTCTGATGGAGGCTGCGAGGAGGATGAACCTCAAAGACATTCATGCCAAACAAAAAGAATCAGATGCACAAGGTGACATGTTGTATGGCTCCATTCATAAGAACTGTCCAGAACAGGCAAATCCAGAGACAGAAGGTAGATCAGTCATTGCTCAGGGCTGCAGGGGCTGGGGTGGGGACCAGAGGAGGGACAGCTGAAGTACGTGGGGTTTCTTTCTGAGGTGAAAGGAATTTCCTCAAATTAGTTGTCATGATGAAGATGATTGCATAACTCTCTAAATATACTAAGAAACACAGAATTATGCACTTTAATGGGTGAACTATAGAGTAGCTGAATTATATCACAACAAAGCTGTTTTTTACAGGAAGAAAGGAAGGAGGGAGGAAGGGAGGGAAGGGGGAAGGGAGGGAGAGAGTTAGAGGGGGAGAAGAGGAGGTGAGAGAGGAAGAGATAAAGAAGGGGCTCGGCTCCGCGCCTGTGGCTCAACCGGCTAAGGCGCCAGCCACGTACACCAAAGGTGGCGGGTTCGAATCCAGCCCGG
>NW_003852413.1:4683936-4730421 GCF_000181295.1 Otolemur garnettii
AAAAAAAAAAAAAAGAAGGGGCTCAGCACCCGCAGCTCAGTGGTCAGGGAACTGGCCTCATGCACTGGGGCTGGTGGGTTCAAACCTGGCCCAGGCCTGCTAAACATCAACAACAAACAGCCAGGCATTGTGGCGGGCACCTGCAGTCCTGGCTACTTGGGAGGCTGAGGCAAGAGAATCACTTGAGCCCAAGTATTTGAGGTTGCTGTGAGCTGTGACGGCACAGCACTCTACCAAGGGCAACATAGTGAGATTCTATCAAAAAAAAAAGAAAGAGAATAGAAATAACTGAGCACAGCCAGCACATGGTGAAGGTGAGAATTATTTCCCGGAACTCACGTTTCACCTGTGCGTACACATACATCTACACATGCGTGCCTTGGTTTGTGATATAAAACATATTTCTTACTGGAGGTCAAAGCCCAAATTGAATTTGGAAGCCATTCTCTGGGCAATTTCAAGCTTCTTCTGATTCCCAAACCCAATGGCCCTTCACCAGCCTGACCACTCAGCCCCCTTCAAGGCCTGTTTTTCTGTCTCCACCTCCTTGAGGGCTCTCTCCTCAGGGTGCAGGGACCTGCTGGAATCTTCCCTCTCAGAATACGTGTCTCCCTGACAGTACATGTGTGCTTCCGCACAGAGCACCCCAGGACAGAGGCCACGTCCAGTCAACTGTGCACACTCCCCTCTGTGAGCAAAGCTGACAGCACCGGGCCTGGGGCAGCCACTGAGCGCACACTCATCGACCTTGCAAATCATGCCCTCTACACGCTGTCCCCGGTAAGTGGGCTAAAGCCACCAGCCACCTCTGAACAATCGGAGGGATTTTCAACAAGCTAAAAGATGCTTCTCTAGGGGAAAAAATAATGAACTTTAAGAAAAAAAAATCCCAGAACTCAGAGACCCACAGAAAAACATTTTTTTAAGTTTTTAAAGCACTAGACTCCTGTAAAGGTATCAGACTCAGATGTTTACACTAGTGAACTCTTTTAAAATTGTTAACAGAAAGATGATTGTGTTGCTTTTTAAAATGTTCCAGAATATAGAGAAAAAAAGAAAACATATCCAAACTGTTTTTGCTAAGCCAGCACAATACTGACACCCAAACTGATAAAAATAGTACAAGCACACATACCGCACATGCTCCAGCAAATTCTACCCATGCAGAAGCCATATATCCCTACCTCGATGCCCAGAAATAAATTCCGATGGATTAACGATTTCAACACATAAAAATGAGACCACAGAAATACTAGAAGAAAACATGGGTGAAATTCTTTTCTGTAATTTTGGAACACAAGAAACCTCTAGGCAGGATGTGAATTCCAAAAGCTAAAAGAAAAAGAAGAAACTTAACAGCACAACCATTAAAATGCTCTGTTTAGAAGAACAACACCCCAAATAAAGTCAAAAGTCAACAACTGGGAGGAAAAAAAACACTTGTACCAGCTATGATAAAGGTGTACAAAGAATCCTTTGGAGGAAAAAAATCAGAGCAGGACATGGTGGCTCACACCTATAATCCCAGCAATTGGGAGGCTGAGGCAGGAGGATCACTTTGAGGCCAGGAGTTTGAGATCAGTCTAGGTAATACTCTGAAACCACATCTCAGAGTAGAAAGAAAGCATTTCTCTCCTCTCTGCATTGTGACTAAAAATCAGGTTGACCGCTGTAGAGGCCAATTTGGGAACACCGATCACAGGGCTAAACTCGCACATCCTTTGATGCAGAGATTCGCTGCTAAGGGCCTACCCCACAGTCATGCGTGCCCAGGTCTCGTGTGAAATGTCCACAGTAGCCTCTCAATCACAGCCTGGAAGGGCCTCAGGACAGCCGATGACCCAGCTGTTTAACAGGAATGCGATAAATTCACGAGTAGCAAAGGCAAAGCGGTGCTAAATGGGAAAAATAAAAGCTAGCTGTGGAAATCTGACTTTTTGGCACCCTCGCCAAGTCTGTGATACTTACATAGGGACATTTTACACAATGACTGTCTGTCTGCACAGCCAAATCTCCACCCAGCTGTCACCCAGGCCACCCCTGGGGAGGGTGGGGGCATGGAGAGAAGGACTTACGCTTTTCAGATTTCATGTGATCCTAAGTGGTTTTGTCATTTAATAATGACTGTGCCTTATTTTTTAGAATGAGAAAAAGGAAAGAGAACAGAGGCAGGGACATGGGGCAGGGCCTCTAAAGGTGAGCTTGCGGGCAGAAGCCTGACGCAACATGGGCCTCAGTCAAGGGCAGGGGACCCTGTGGATGGCACCTGCCTGTGCATTAAATTAGGGCTGTGCTTAGTTCTTGTCTCTGTGCTTATTTAACAAAAATCTTCCAGGGGCTAGGGCCCCGCCTCATCACAATAATTTTTTTTCTTTCTAACTGAGCTGTGGCAGGGGAATGATGGCCACTTCAGCAAGGAGAAAATAAACAGAGAAGACATGTTCCCAGGCCTAGGGCAGGGCAGAAACAGGAGTCCTGGCATTCCAAGGACAAAGCCACGCTCCTGGGCCTTCTGTCCCACTCACACAAGTGGGCAAGGCCTCTGAGGCTGCTCCAGGGTGGCTCTGGTGCCAACGCGCTAGCTCCTACGGTGTAATCTCTGCGGGCCATTTTGGAAGGAAGGAGATGGAGTTGGCGCTCTCCAGTGACTTTCTGATTCCAAGTTTCAGGCTGGGACTAGCTGGTGAAGAGGACGATTTGCTCCCAGAGGTCCTAGAGTGGACTCCCGTTTGGCCCAGTGTGGTAAAAGTGGCTGTGACTACGGATAAGTCACTTACCCTCCCACACCAGACGAGATCAGGGACCTCCACACTGAGCTCCTTAGAGTCCTGGGCTCCACAGAGGTATACCCAGCAGCAGCAGGATGGGGGTTCAAGGGTGGGAGCTCTCTGCCTCCCCCACCCTTTTCTTTTGGCAGAGTCTTACTCTGTTGCCAATGGTGTCAGCCTAGCTCACAGCAACCTCACACTCATGGGCTCAAGAGATCTTCCTGCCTCAACCCACTGAGTAGTTGGGACTACAAGTGCCCACCATCACACCTAGTTAATTTTTTTCTTTTTTTTTTGAGACAGAGTCTCACTTAGTTGCCCTGGAGTTGACTGCTGTGGAATCACAGCTCAAAGCAACCTCAAACTTCTGGGCTCAAGCAATTCTCTTGCCTTAGCTTCCTAAGTAGCTGGGATTACAGGGGCCACAACGTCCAGCTATTTTTTTTAGAGATGGGGTCTCACTCTTGCTCAGGCTGGTCTTGAACTCCTGAACTCAGGCAATCCACCCACCTCAGCCTCCAAGAGTGTTAAAATTACAGGTGTGAGCCACCGTGCCCAGCTCCAGCTAATTTAATCTTTTTGTTGTTGTTGCATTTTGGCCGGGGCTGGGTTTGAATCCACCACCCTTGGTATATGGGACTGGCGCCCTACTCACTGAGCCAAAGGCACCACCTTTTTTTTTTTTTTTTTGGTAGAGATGGGGATCCTAAACTCTTGGCCTCAAGTGATCCTCCCGCCTTAGCCTCCCAAAGTGCTGGGATTATAAGCATGAGCCACTGTGCCTGGCCACCTCCTCTCCCATCCCCTCCCTGTGCTGAGTGTCTGGAGAGAACCAGGAAGAAGCTCAGTCCCAGGCAAGGGCTGTTCTTGCAGCTACAACCCAGAGCCCCAGAATCCTCCTGGACAGGGGCTTTGAGGGACACCTGTCACACCCACAGAAATCCCAGAGAGGAAGTGAAGACCAGCCCAGGGAGCTGGCTTCCTTGAAGCTCTGGGACAGGCAGGTGGCAGAGAGGGCCATTGTGCACTATGGGACACCCTCCCAGGCCTGCTGCTGAAACCCTGGCTCACTTCAGTGCCCCAGGTGGAGAGTCTGCACACTCTCCTTCCTCCAGAGCTGAATGTGCCCTCTGTGCACACCACACAGAGCACGGCTGTCTTGCTGGGCACACCCCCAGACAGCCATGCCATTGTGCAGACCCTCGTTCCCGGCAGCTGTCCCAGGCCTGGAAACCAGCGGGTACAGACTCAGCCCCTCTCTCTTCTGGCAGCTGTTCGGCTTCCTGGGATAAGCAGCCAGAGCAGGCCTCACCCAGTGCCATGTGTGTGGGGCTGGAATCCATGTTGGGGCCAGGCTGGGTGGTCAGGGCCACAGAGCTGCAGGGGGCGGAGCAGGGACCCACAGCTGCCTGCTCTATTTAAGGTGCTCCCCAGCTGCCCGTGCTGCATTCCCTGGGCGGCCTGCAGTCCCTCTCACCACGGCCTGGGTTTGGCAGACAGCTGGACGTGCCAGCGACAGGAAGGGGGTTTTTCTTGGGTCTGGGAGCCAGTCTCTGTCCTCACTGCCCCTGACCCTGCCTCACTTAAAGGAGACACACCTGCCCAGCCAGTCCTCTCCCACTGGTCCTCCCGTACCCCGTCCCCACGCCCCGCCCCACCCCATCCCACCCCCCAATGCACAGGGATGAGCAGCTCCAGGGCCAGCTCTGAGGAAGAGGTTGGGGAGGAGAAAGAGATCCAATCCCAAAGAAAGAAGACACCTGGGGCAGGGGAGGACAGGGGGAGGAACTGGGAACAGTGGGGTCTTCAGGCAAGAGAGCCCAGCAGAAACACCCTTTCTGGAGAAAATTCTGCAGGTTAAGGGGTCAAGGCATGGAGAGAACCTTCTTTACTAGACACAAAGCAGTCCTTTGGCACTTAGCAAGCTCTCGTCGCGGCCAGCGCTGGGAATGAACTGGCCACTGGGCCTCAGACACCACTCTCAGGAGCTCACAGCCCAGGAACAGGCCCCGAGTAGCCCCTACAGAACATGGGGTGTCTTGTAGACACGGAGCCCTGTGGAGCCTGAGCCCTTCCTGCCCAAGTCACACGGCGGTCACCTTTCCCTTCCTCACACTCCCTGAGCCCCACAGGAACTCTGGAAGCCACAGGGTCCTCCTCAGTCTGGGCCCAGCACCTTCTCCCCACTTCAGTGGCTGACACTTCCTCACCCTCAGACTCAGCTCAACCCACACAGTCCCCAAAGCCACCTCTGCCTATTCTTCCCTTTCCTGTTCCCCAGTGCTAGGTGGTCCCAGGGAGCCCCGAGCTTTGATTAACCCACTTGACCCCACACTGCACTTGCAGCCCCACTGTCCACAGTGAGATTCTTCCTGTTCTGTTCCTGGGACACAGGGCCTGGGTGCAGACCCAGCAGCCAGATGCCGTGTAGGAGGAGGCCAGGCCACAGCAAGTGTGCAAAGAATCACGTCCCCACCATCTGCAGCTGTGGAGGCCTGACCTCTGCCTCCCTTGATGCTTCCACCACCAAGAATATGTCTAGACCTCTTTAGTCAGAGAGAAACTCTACTGTGGCATCAGCCCCCCCAATCTCACACTCACAGTCACAAACAGCCCCTGGCACCACCATGGACCCCCATCTTGGTGCTTGGGACAGCTGGACATGGACAGAGCCCCTGCCCCAGCTGCCTCAGACCAGCAGGCCCAACCCCTCCTTCATTGGACAGATCAAGAAACTGAGGCTGGGAGGGGTGAAGTGGTGCTTCAGAACTCAGTAGGCAGCAGCTGCGGCCGCCAACAAGCACCCTGAGAGGGCCAGGGGCTGGACGTATCAAGGAGAAGCCAGTGCCCACCTTATAAGGCAGCCTCAAGGAAACTTGGCTGGTGTGGCTGTGCAGCAAGGGGGGGTGACTCCCGGGGGCAGACTGAGCTGGCTGTCCTTGTAGACGCAGTCGTGAGTCCTGCAGCCCTGCCCAGAGGCTCCCATGTAGGGGCCAGGGGAAAAGGGGGTGACCCAGGAGAGGAGGTAAGGCCAGCCCACCCAGTCAAGGCCCAGGTATAACCCCAAATGGTGAGGGCTCTTCTGAGAGAAAGATGACAAGGAGGGTGCCAAGTCCAGGGATGGGGACAGAGGCTGGATGGGAAACCAAGAGCCCAACAAGCCAGAGTAAAGCTCGGGCCCCAGGCCCAGGCCAGGAGGAGCAAGGCAAGGCCATCCCTCAGCTCCCCTCTCTCCCGCTCCCTCCCCTCAGCCATCTAGTCACCACTCTCCTTCTAGAAATGGTGACCCCTTCTAAGACCCCCCCACCAAGTGAACATCCCACCAGAGCACCCTCCAGAGCATCTCCAGTCCCCCCCCACCCCAAACCCTGGCATGTGACAACCAACCTGAGGTTCAGGAAAGACCAGGTGCTTGGGGGTAAAGTTAATCAGGAAAGTATCTGCTTGGTCTCTGGGGGATCCCATGGTGATCCCTGTATCTGCCTGCAAGAGGCATAAGAAAAGCCATCCCTGCCTCACTGCCAGGAGGCCACACCTTCAATATCTACCCAGCACCTATTATGTGTCAGTCAATTACTTGGTCCTTATGGATTCTTCATAAGTTCAAAGACAACAGCCCCTCTCTCAAGGAAGCTAATGGCAGGCATGGAAGGAATTCTGAAAACCACATAGCAAAATGTATAAATGAATGTCACTGGTTTACAGGTGAATTTTAGTTTCCAATTTCTGTATTTCCTGTATTTAAAGAAATAGTATAATCTTATTCTTTGTACTTTTTGCAATCTGAAAAACTGTTTTTATATTAAAAACAAAACTCTAAAAAAAGGGCTCAGCACCTATACCTCAGCGGCAAAGGGCGCCAGCAACATACAACAATGATAACTGCAACCAAAAAATAGCCGGGCGTTGTGGCCGGCACCTGTAGTCCCAGCTACTTAGGAGACTGAGGCAAAAGAACCACTTAAGCCCAAGTGTTGGAGGTTGCTGTGAGCTGTGATGCCACAGCACTCTACCAAGGGTGACAAAGTGAGATTCTGTCTCAAAAGAAAATATAAAAATAAAAAAAACTCTAGCAAAAGGAATAAGGTTTATACATAAATAATTTATATCCCAAGCCAAACATAAGGTATCAAGGACTGGGCTTGTAGAGATACACAGGAGTTCAACAAAGCCATGATAACATAAAGAGAGCTGAGTTCAGAGTTTAGGAGGTGAGAGCAGAGGGGTTGTGAGGACAGGTGTGGGAGACCAAGAGAAAAGCGGAGGAGGACCTGAGGCAAAGTGTGGGAGCTGAGCAGGACAATGCGTCAACTGTGGAGGGCCCAATCGGGTGAGGTGCTTCAGGGAGGTCGGTCTGGAAACAACCCAACTGGGGCCCCCCAGGAAACCCCAATTTGTGCCCACAGCCCCAGGGTGGAATGAGCCACGGTCCAGAGGTTCTTCCTGGAGACAGAAGCCAACAGGCTGAGCACCTGCTCAGAGGACACAGAGCTCTCTCTCTCCCCTCCAATCCCTTCCACCTGCAATGCTAGCTGGACTTTGGGCCCAAGGGGCAGGGAGGCCACAGAGAGCCATCAGAGCAGTGTACATGGGGGGCTCAGGGAGCTCCCAACCCAGCCCCCATGGAGAGGGGGCAGCCACGCCAGGGCTGCAGGAAAGATGGGCAGGAGGGGAGGCCAAGAGATCACCTGTAGATCTGAGTCTGGAGGGACCAGACAGGCCAAGACAGGGGGCAGGGTGGAGAAGCAGGCGCAGCCTTGGAGGAGGGCAGGTGGGAGTTCAGGCCTGGGGTCCTCCACCAGGAAGCTCCTGCCCTCGCCTGCCCTTCTCCCACTCAGCCACGCATAGGCCCTCAGGACTGGAGGTCTCTCCACTCGGAGTTGCACCCTCACCTGCTTGGGCCCCTGTCACAGGGTGGCAGGGTCGCAGATGCCAACAATATTTCCCCTCACACCTGGCTCCAATGTTTACGGATCTATCCAACAGAGAAATTCCTCCTCCTCTCTGCCCCTGAGCTCCAGGCTCCAGGGGGGTCTAGACACAGCTGCCCCCGACTGGGGCACCTTTCTTTCCCCTTCCTAGCCCCTCCAAAAGTGACCAGACAGACCTCTGCCTCACCCTCCACATGCACACTTCTCCCCAGCAGCTGGGCACCACTGTCCTACCCACACTCAGTGAGCTCCCAAGAGCAGTGCCTATGGGACTTGCCACTGTGGCCCCGCACAGTCTCCGGCACAAAGTGCAGGCTGAGGAGGGTCTGCCACTGTCCACGTAGATGTCCCCCACCTGGCCCCCAAGGCCAGGCCCATCTCCTCATACATCCGGTGCCAGCTATCGCCAAGACCTGGCTGTGGCCCAGTGCCAGCGTCTCCCCAGCCACATCCTGTTTGACTCAGCTGAGTGGGAACACATCACCTGGGGGAGGGAGGGCATCTGGCAGGTCAAACAAAGGTTCTGGACCAACAGGAGGCTGTGGGGAGGGACCTGTAGCCACCGTCACTGCGTTTGAGTGGGTGAGTGGCTTTGCAGAGTCCAGTGTGGAGAAATAGGAGGGGAATAGACTAAACACACAGCAGGGCTGGGAGGGACCCTGAAAGGTCCACTAGTCCCTGACTCTTCAGAGTGTGGACTAAAGACAGCCAGCACTGTGGGAAGTGCAGTCCCAGCCTGAGACCTGCTGAGTCAGATGCACGGGACAGTGGGGGGTGTGGTCTCACCCCAACCGCACCCGCCAACCCCCCAACACTGACCTTTGACTCCCATCCAAAGAGGAAAACCCAAAAGAATTAAAAGCAGGGACTTGAAACCCAAGTGTCCACCAAAGGCTGTGCAGGTAAGTGCTGTGCAGGGCACATATGGGGGTGAAGGGGCTGTGACCCCTCTCCCAAGGATGGACCCTGAAGACATGCTGAGGGAGATGTCAGGCACAAAACCAACAAATACCATATTTTTCCATTTCATGTTATGCGTATTTCACCACAATGAGAAGTAAGAATTGAGCCTGCTCACACCTGTAATCCCAGCACTATGGGAGGCTGAGGAGGGAGAATCACTGTAGCTCAAGAATTCGAGACTCACCTGAGTGAAAGTGAGACCCCAACTCATGAAAAAAATGGAAAAACCCAGCCGGGTGCCACAGCGAGTGCCTGTAATCCCAGTGGCTTCGGGAGGCTGAGGCAGCAGGATGCCCACAAGCCAGGAGTCTGAGGTTGCAGTGAGCTACCAAGCCACTGCACTCTGCTCAGGGGCACAGGGTGGGACTCTGTCTCGACAAAAAAAAAAAAAAAGAAGTAACAATTGAAAAGATAAATCAAAAAGAAGAGAAAGCCCATAAACTGACTTCTAACGATGTCACTGATGTATTTAATAATTAAATAAGGAAAGGAGACTATTCTCCATGACGCTGAAACAACCAAATAAATATATAGGGGGAAATGTGCTTTGAGCCTTTCCTCACAACATGCATAAAACCCACTGTGGGACATACAGGTAAAGTTAATACGAAAAGATCTGGGAAGAAAATATAGGAGAGTATCTCCACGAGGTCATGCGAGAAAAACCTTTCTTACAGAAGCAAAAAAAATAAACACTTCACTTATAAAGTAACAAAAAATTGGATTTCATCAGTATGAAAAAACTCTCATCAAACTGTACTTTCAAGAAAATGACAGGTCAAGCCACAGACACGAGAGAAAGTAATACACGTATCTGATAAAGGAATAGCTCGTGAAAATAAAGTATTTCTGTATTCAGTAACAAAAACTATGCACGGCTCAATTAAGATGGGCAAAAGATTCAAACAGATACTTCACAGAGAATTTATAAAAATGAGAGAAAAAAGGGTGGCACCTACTCCCTCAAGGAGTAAGGGGCCAGCCCCACATGCTGGAGGCAGTGGGTTCAAACCCAGCCTCAGCCAAAAACTGCAAAAAAAAAAAAAAAGAGAAAAAATCAGATAAAAAAAATCCTCACCATCTCTACTCTTCAGGCTAATAATGCAAACTAATCCGTGCTGAGGTGCCCTAGAATAACTTCATAAGCTCTAGAACGACGGAAAAGAACATGGTTTTAATCGCACTAAATGCTGGTGAGGATATGGAGCAAATGAAATTCTCAGACATTGACAGTAGAAGTTTAAAATGATACATTTACTTTAGAAAACTGCCAATTTCTTCTAAAATAAAATACATCCTTTTGCTATTAAAAAAAAAAAAAAACAACCCCAGAATGTTCTGTTTGTCCAACTCAAAGAACACATATTGAACATTTACGCCAAGTTCCAAGTCCTGCACTCAGGACTGAACCCAGCTTTCAAGGGGCTCCTCACCCAGCTGGCACCTTAATATGGCCCCGTGGAGCTGAGATCCTTGCAGGGTTGGGACTTTCCTTCTGAGAAAGGCCACAAATGGTGTCCCTGCGTTCCTAAGCAGGCCCATGTCCTGCCAGGACTGGTACCACAGCCCACAAGCTCTCCACATGCAGATAATTCCAGGTGAGCCCTCCCAGGACACTGCCAGCACCCCTCACGCCCCCACCAGAAGACCACCTCCCAGTGAAGCTGTGTGTGGGTAACATGTCTACTGCCCCCACCACTGACACAGCCCCCAAGAGGGTAGAGATCCAGCTGAGGTCTAGACACCACCTGGTCTAGCCCCTGGTCTAGACACTACCTCCCAGAGGTTCAGAGAATATCACACGCAGAGGCTAAGGGGTTCTCCATGTTCTCTAGGCCTCCAGCCATAACCAGTCCTCCCTGGGGAGGAGGAGGAAGAGGAGGAGGAAGACAGGCTCAGAGGGTCAGCAGAAGAAGGAGAAAGACCCTTGGACGAAAGCTGCAGGAGGGTACAGCCTCTTCCTCCTGCCCTGGCCTTGTTGGCCTCCGCGGGGCACTTCCAGGCAGTCCACAATTCCCCTCAACATGTGAGCATGACCGAGAGTCTCAGCCCCACGCTGTCCTGCACCCCATATGAGCCTAACCAGTTCCTGCACAGGCTCCTTGTCCACCAAGCCCCTAGACCACACAGCAGGGGTCCCACCATCATGAGGACCAATAAAGGGGTGCCTCATAAGCCAGATTCTTTGCAAGGAAGGTGTCACTCAAGTCCCACTTGTGGCACCCTTGGTGTCCCCAATAGACAGAGCCACATCCACCTCCTCTGAGCCTTACCCCACAGACCAGCTCAAGTAATGTGGTTTACCTTGGTCTCCATGGAAGCATCCCCCACCCACACCCAGCTTCTTCCTCTGAGACAGTAAAGCAAACCTCCCCACACCCTACCCAAGATCACCACAGCCACAACAGTGCTCCTTAGCAACTTACCCTCCAGGCTCCGGGGTGGGGCCTCAGCCACCAGGGGCTGGGCCTTGGGCTCCAGCCGGTTCTGCAGCTGAGACAAGGAGGTGGGCTCTGAATTCTCCAGGGTCTGGGTTGGGATGGGGGCAGCGGGCACCTCAGCTGGCTTGGGCACCTGGATCTCCACCCTCTTGGGGGCTGCGTCGGTGGTGGGGGCAGTAGGCACCTCGGGGGGGATCTTGGAGGTGGGGGGCTCCGCTCTCCGGTGAGCTGACTCCTGGGGCTTCACAAAGGTGATCTCCGTCCTCCGAGGGGCTGGCTCGGGTGTCTTGTGGCCCAGCACCTCGGCCCTCTTGAGGCCAAACCGTGATGGCCCAGCGGTGGCCCCCCCGGGGCTCTCCACCTGCTTGGAGGAGATGTCGATGGACAGCTCCGTGCGCCGTGACACAGGCTCGGCCACCTTAGGCCCGGGGAGCTCCACCCTCCGCAGGGAAGCCTTGGGCGAGCGCTGGCTTAAGGAGTCTACATGGCGGGGCACAGCCTCTGGGTTCTTCACGCCCAGGTCCTGGAATTTCTGGGTGGAGCTGGCCACAGAGGACCGGAGCAGCGGAGTCTGGACCCTCCGGAGTGGGGAGGAGTTGGGTGTCTCAACCTCCTCGACCTCAAAAGATCTTTTCAAGGCTGAAACATAAAGAAAGAGGATGTGGGTGGTGAGTGGACGGCTGGAGAATACTCAGCATGTTTCCTACTAAGGACAGAGGGGAAGGTAGCTAGTGCGGACACAGTGGCCAGGCCTCGGGGACTTCTCATTCTTCACCTCTGAACAAGGGAAAGGGGCAGCCCCATTCTAGGGAACCTGCAGAAGCACCATGAGTCATATGAGTTCTGGGGAAGAGAGACACGGCCCTTTTGGTCTTGCCAGGACCACTTGCAGACCACACAACCTTCCCCTCCAGCTGGGTCTACATATAAGAATGTCCTGGCTCTCAAGGAGCCTTAATTTCTCCTTGTCAAGACTTTCTTTATCCCTCCTCACATTCACCCAGACTGACACCCAGACATGGTCTTCAAACACACAAGTAGGAGCAGCAGCAGCAGCAGCAGGGGTCACATCCCCAGTAATAAGGATCAAATCCCACCACCAATAAGGGTAGGGCAGGAACAATGTGAATCCCAACACCAGGGCTGACACCACAAGCCTTCACCACTGGCACAGCGCTGGGCTCACTGTGTCATGTTTACTCTGCCGTAACCTTGCTACTATCCCCTGGTACAGAAGGGGAAACCAAGCAGGGTCGCCTAAGCAGCGGGCCCCATGGCACAGGCAGTAAGATGCAGGGCCAGGTTTTCCATCAGTCTGATGCCAAAGCCCACAATGCCAGCTCCCCAATAGAGTCCACACACACCCACTTTCTCAATCCTCCCACTTGTCTGCATTTTCCCATATGACACCACCACCTCCTGTGAGGGCATGACCACTCAACTCCACTCCTGCAGCCCCGAGTTTCTTCCACCCAGCCGTCCTGCCCTCTCCCCCAGTCCTGCCCTCTCCCCCAGCGTCTGCTCCCTCAGAGGCAGTGGGGACAGAGCCTGGGAGGCTCCACCCCCATAGTCCCTGCAACCACACTCCAAATGAGAGCCAGCTGCTCCAGGTTACAGGGACAGGAGCGAGAGGAGGCCCACGTGGCAGCAGCATTCACCAGCTCCTTCCTTGGGCCTCCCAGCCCCCAGAGCCCAGATCTCATGGGACACTACCACTTCCTCCCCTGCCTACAGGGGAGAGAAGCGACAGCTGGTCCCCAGCCCCTGCCAATAGCTCTCCAGGATGTGCTCAGCAGCCCCCTCTCTGGTCTCCTTCCCTCCAAATGCAAACTCAGCTCCTAGCTCTTCCCAGTGGAGGGTTCCTCCTTTAGAGTGAGGGAGTGGCCGAGTGGGTGGGCAGCCAGGGAAGTCCCCTTAATCCCTCGGGAAGGGAGAGGCAGAGGCGGCCCAGCTTCCCTGGTCCCTGGCCCTTCCACCACCAGCTTCCCAGACATCCTGTGGAGGACCTGTCTCTAGGCCCTGAGCACCCCTCCCTCTCAGTGGATGCAGAAAAGAACAAAATCCTAGATTGCTGTACTCTACTCGACCTCCTCAGAGAACAAACAGAGCCTGTAATGTCCGCAGAGTAGCTGGGTAGGCAGCCACGTGCATTTCACCGACCTCCAGCATCACCATGAGCCGTGTCTCAGGGAGGGCCCTGCCACCCAGCTCCGTCACTGCCCTGTGGGAATGTGGGCCCACCCTGGCCAGAGCTTCTGACTTCTCAAGAGAGTCTAGAAATCTGGATTTTTCTACGATATCTCCAGATTTTTAAATGATGGCACAAAACGAAACGAGCCCGTTTAAAAGCACTGTACAACCAAACCAACCAGGTCAGAGACTGCCTCCCTCTTCACCTGCAGGCCCAGCCAGTGACCTCTGCCTCAAAATGACAAGAGGGCTATGGGACCCTGAGTCAGGGAGTCCGGGGTCCTGACCTGGTGCAGCTTTGCCCCTCGCTGGGGCCTGTCCCTGAGACAGACCCTGTGTGTGAAAGGTCAGCTCTGATTCTAAAAGGAGCCCCGAGGAAGGACTAAGCAGTCACTCACACGGGAAAGTCCAAAGCTCAGTGACCAGACATAAATGTGTCCTCCTGTAGTTCCCAGCACCACCTGAGGTCCCCTCGTCGACCCCCCGTCTTGTGATCACTACCCACAGTGTCCCGATATGATGTGCCTCTCCTGTGTGCTCCCCAGAGGCAGCTCCAGCTTCCACAGGTTCCTCTTGGCGTTAGTTCCTTCTGACCCAGTCGGGGAACAGAAAGCAGGCAGTAAAGACCTTCGCCAGGTTTTCCCCAAGAGAATAAGAAGACCCCTTTCCTCGGTGTCCCATTCAGAAGCCCCCCTAATTGCCGACTCACAATTTAAGACCTTGCACCAAAGCAAAGCTCTCCCTGATTCGAGCTTACAGTGGAGTCCACAGTCCAGATGGGGTTATGACTTCGAGCCAGGCCCACATGCACATGAAGATCATTCCAGAACTGAAATTGGCCCCTCTCCCTGCAACACTCCTTCCTCCAGATGTCGTGTGGCTCACTCCTCAGCACCTTGGGCATCAACACAAAATGCAGGGCAGGCCGGCCCCACCTGCCAGCCCCTCCTGTCTTTCAATGCTTTGTGTCCAATGAAGTGGGCACCCCTCCACAGGATGGTGAGCGCTCAGTGAACCGGGGCTGCTGCTGTTGCTCTAGGTCACAGTCGCAAATTCCGTACAGAGTGCCAGGGGAACAAGGAGATAAGAAGCTGCTCCGTCCTGGGGGCAGCCACCTTCCCCGGCTGGAATATGAGAAGGTGACACCCAAACGAAGGGGTCCCACCCTGGCTTATTCTGTTTCCCCAAGCAAGCATGCAGCCACCGCTATCCCCTCCTGCTCCCCCTCTGCCCCCTCGAATCAAGGTCTCCCACAACCAGTCTTGCTCCAGCCTCCTCCCAGAGTCTGTCCTGGCCCCAGATAGTCTGTACGACCCCAGCCCACATCACTCTGGCCATGTCATGACCACTGAGGTTGGCTGCAAGGGGGTGTGTCTGGCTCCCTGGGAACAGAGCCAGATGTCCTTAACTCCATTGTCCCATCCCTGCATCAGGTCTCAGGTGCTTCCAGAGAACTTATGGAAGGTGGGATCACAGGCTGCTAATCTTAGAAATGGAGCCCTAAGGGGACCTCTCACAGAATGGGAAGCTCTGGATTTTCATCCCATTTCAGCCTGAGACATTTTACTTTCCTCTGAGGTTCTGTAGTGGGCTGAATGGTAGCCCCCAAAAAGAGGTATCTGGGGGCACCCATAGCTCAGTGGTTAGGGTGCTGGCCACATGCTCCAAGGCTTGTGGGTTCAAACGTGGCCTGAGCCTGCTAAACAACAAAATAGCCAGGCATTATGGCTTCCAAGTCCCAGCTACTTAGGAGGTTGAGGCAAAAGAATCGCTTACGCCCAAGAGTTGGAGGTTGCTGTGAGCTATGATGCCATGGCACTCTACCAAGGGTGACAAAGTGAGACTCGGTCTCAATAAAAAAAAAATTAAAAAAAAAAGAGGTGTCCAAGTCCTAATACCAAGAACCTGTGAATGTAACCTCATTTGGAAAAAGGGTCTTTGCACATGTCATCAAGTTAGGATCCCAAGATGAGACTATCCTGGGCTTAGGGTGGGTTCTAAATCCAATGACTCCTTATAAGAAAGAGGCAGAGAGAGACTTCAGACATGAAGGAGGCCAGGTGACAACAGAGGCAGAGATGCTGCCTGGAGCCTAGGAACTCTTAGAGCCACCAGAGCCTGAAAGAGGCAGGATGGATCCTTCTCTCGAGCCTTCAGAAGGAGGCTGGCACTGCCCACACCTCGATTTCAGACTTCTGTTCTCCAGAAAGTGAGAGATGAAATGTCTGTTGCTAAGGCCCCAGTTTCCAGCAGTTTGTTCCAGGAGCCCCAGGACACGTGCACGGGACCACTGGACAGATGCAGCCTCTGGGCTGCAAGGTGGTCAAGGGCCTCTCCTGCTGGTGCTGTCACCACTTGGCCCCAGTCCACAGCTGCTCATAGAGGAGCCAGAACTACCTCCTTTTTCCCTTTCCTGGAGTCACACAAAAACCCCAGATGGTTGGGGAAGTCGTCAGGGGAATAACATCACTCTAGATGTTCACTGGAATATTTGGCAATGAAGCAGGCTCTGCAGAGGATGCTCCCTGTGCAAACGCACCCCCACCCCCACCCAGGACGTCATGAGTAGCACCCAGCCGGGGAACATCAGGAGACACTTGTCACGAGGCTGGCATGACAGGGTCCTCTGGTGTCTCCTCCTCAACCAGAGTCCTAAAAATACGCCCCAGGTCCTGCACTGGCACACGCAGCCACCCCTCTCTCCCCCACGTGAAGACCTGCTTGGAAGCACCCTGCCACCACCCCCATGGAAGGATGTTTGCATCAGCGTTAAAATCACAAACACTGGAAACAATTCAGGTTTGCGTAGATTTTCTAAACTCATATGCCAAAGGCCTGCATCATCATCAAAATCACATTTTTGAAGATGAGAAATGCTGAGAATATTAAATAAAAATAGCAGGATACAAGATGCAGACAGTGCTCCTAATCCCATTTCATCCACACATGTGCAGTTTGCACGCACATGCACGCACTGGGTGGAAAGACAGCCCCGTTCTCCACTACTCTTCCCTGCCTTGTCTTGAGATACTTATGCTAAATACAGGTCACTTGCATTTTCAGGGAATAAAACAATCAACAGAGTTGGAGGGTGTGGATAACTGCCCGCCAGGAGGTCCCTACTCCCCGGAGAGAACCTCCTCACAGACTGGGATGGGCACAGGGCTTCTCCTGCCCTCAAGCACCACCAGTTGGTCTCTGCAGCTACACAAAGACGCAGAGCAGGGCCTCCCTCCAGATGCAAACCTTCCTGTCCGTGCCATGGGGGGCCAAAGCAGGAGCAGCCTGGATCTGGGCCTGTTTAGGGAGGAATGTGTCCTGCGCACAAGGGACCATTGTTAAGGGCCCTGCTCTGACTGCTGGCTGCCGGGCAAACTGCTCCCAGCTCCTGAAACCAGATAGAGCACTTCCTGGAGTGTATCGAAGGGGAGGGGATACCAGGAGAGCCTCAAAGCCCTGCTCCAGCCTAAGACAAATGTCATGGAAAGAAATGCTAGGGCCCAAGGTCAAAACAATCCCGTGTGCAGCTCCCAGGGGAGGTAACAATGTGCCACTGCCCAGGGCAGGGTCACATTCTGAGCCCAGGCCCCAGGAACACCAGCCCTGGTCAAACTGAGTCTCTTCCAAGCAACAGCAAAGCAAGTTTTGTCCCTGAAGAAACATTGGCCACCTGGGAGCCAGGTCAGGGCCCAGGGAACCCCCAAGAGTTAGTGGCAGGCAGCCAGGAGGTGCCTCCCAGTCCCCTATCCTGAGCCTGCAAGGAAAGGCCGTAGGAAAGCCCCAGCTGGCTGGTCCCTCTGCCCGCCCCTGGGATCTACAGAGCAAGTCTCCAAGTGTGCACACAGTGGGCTTGGCTGGACAGCCCCTCGGTCCTCACTCAGCACAAGTCCCTGCTCTCTGCAATGGAGGGGGGAGTCAGTGGGCAGAGTGGACTGGCTGGGAGGGCTATTTCACATCCCCTACTTACTCAGCACTTGAGAAGTGGAGGCTCTGAGTGCAGGAGACCCAACAGGAGAGTGACATAACTGCAGGAAACTTCTCTGAGTCTCAGCACCCTCACCTGTCACCTGCTGTAGGCGTGAGGAGCAGCAGGTGCAGGCGCGGCACAGCCTCGATCACTGCCGCTGGTACGAGCGCCATCTGCCGAGCTGTGCCCAAGCACACTGACCTGTGCCACCACCACACTGGGCTGAGGCTGCCCTGGCCTTTCCGGTGTCAATCACACCTGCTGACTTCACATGGCCACTATCTGCCTCTCCACCCAGGGCCTTTCCTAGTGGCTATGAGGTACCCAAGCCCAGGAAGCAGGAAGGAGTTAACACTGCAGCCCTGTGCCAAGGACTAGAACATTAAGCACCTAGAGCTGACCCTGGGGACAAAGTGTGCCCTTGCCCAGTGCTGTTCAGGGGGCCTGCCCACAGCCTGATGCACCGTGTGTGGGCAATCTTCCCTTTCGGTATCATTCCCATGCTGGGCGATCATCAGGGGCACCTCTGGCATTCCTATCACAGAACCTGGGCCCCTTGGTGGAAGTGGTTACTAGGACAAGTGGGGGTAGGTCCTGGAAGAGGAGGAGGATACAGATGGGGGACAGGGAGGGGTGTGATCTCAGGAAGCAAAACAGTCCAAAAGGAAGGGCTTAAAAATAGGCGCAGTGGTGCTCGCGGTGCCTGCAAAGGAAGTCAGGAGACCATGCTGTCAGCTGTGGCCGCCCAGGTTCCCACAGAGACTCAGGATCTCTGATTTACTGGTGGAGCCCATATGAAAGCAGACGAAGCCCTCCTTCCTTCCCTCCAACCTCCTGACAGCCTGGGAAGGAGAGAACAAGGGTGCTGGCACCCAACACTCTAAGTCTTCTTCTTGGCCCCCTCCTTCTCCTCTATGCCCTCCCAAAGGCCAGGCCTAGCTGGCCACAGAAGCCAGAAGCAGCCTAAGAACCATCTCTGGCACCCGCACATTTTGCCAAGGGCTCCAGCTTGGGACTATGAGGTGGCTGATGGCTACTGGCTGCCCTGGACTTATCTGCACATGTGGCCCACCGACCCAGGTCTGAGGCTTAAGGACACTGCCCACACAGCCCCTGCTCCCGCCTCTCTGACCAACTGCAGGCTGTTTCAAGCCTAACACTGTCTTACCTAGGGGCTGCCTTGGGCCTGCTCCAGGAGGGCAAGTTTGGAAAGTTTGAATCATTTCCACTGACCGGAGTGGAGGTGTCCCTGGCACCCAGGGAAGGCTACAAGATCACCACTGCACCATCTGATTTATTCTGATGACCATCAGCTTCATGTGTTAGGAGGCGGCTTCTCTCTTTTTGCCTCTGGCACCCCGGCCCTGGATGCCCTGGGTACAACAGGGGTCCTTCCTATTCATCACAGTCTCTCCCAGGAGGCCTGGCCCACTCAAATGATGAGAACGAGTGGGTCTGCCCTCTGCTGTGCCCGGGGCTGGATTCCCAGCTTAGGCCAAGAGACATACACAAGCCCCCCCTCCCTCCATATACTGCAGGAGGAGCTGGTACAAAGGGACCCCTCCTCCTAGCCCAGCCTATGGGGCATGGGAGCCTCCAGCATTCCTTCCAGAAATGAGGCACCTGGCAACTCCTGGTCCTCTCAAGGCAGGACAAAGGGGCAGGCAGCCCAGTGCCATCAACAGCTGGTCCTGGGAATTCAGAATTGCAGGACTTTTCTCATTCCCCCACTTCATTATGTAAATTTCTCCCTGGCTAAAGCTCTCTAAGGAGCAACCCCAACCCCAGCAGAGGCCAGCCCAGCTCCCAAGCTGTGCCCTTTCCCACCACAGCCACAGAATCTCATCCCTGCAGAGGAGAAAAGCAGGGGCCTTCAGGGGGCAGTGCCTGAGGCTCAAAGGAGTAGGGCACCAGCCCCGTATGTCGGAGGTGGTGGGTTCAAACCTAGCCCCGGCCAAAAACTGCAAAAAAAAAAAAAAAAAGAGAGAGAGAGAGAACCTGTCATGGTGCCTGCAAAGGACAGTGGTACCAACTCAAGGTGTGCCAGATGTAGTAGGCTGAAAAATGTCCCCCAAAATGACATGCCTAAGTCCTAACTCCTGGAAGCTGTGACCGTGATCTTATTGGAAAGGGCTCTACTGAGATGAGATTACCCTGGATGTAGGGTGGGCCTAGATCCAATGACAAGCACCTTCCAAAAGACAGAAAAGGAAAACAACACAGGGACCCGGGGAGAAGGCCAGGTGAAGATGGAGACAGAGGCAAAGAATAGACACTATGTCTCAAGGTCTCCAGAAAGAGAGAGCCAACCCTGCCACACTTTGATTTCAGCCTTCTGGCCTCCAGAAAAGTGAGGGAATAAATTCCCACTGTTTAAGGCCCGCAGGTTCGGGCACTTTGTCACAGCAGCTACGAGAAACAAGCACACCAACTGAACAGGGGGTAAGGGGGAGCAGGTCTTGAACCTGCTGCGGCCACTCTGGCCATCTCCTTCACCTTCCTAAGTGTCTTACCGATTCTGAAGCCATTTCCAGTCCCTGACTGACCTGTTCTTTGAAGAGGACACAGGTGCCCAAGAGTTGTTCCAGCCCGGCAGGAAGAGGCTGGTCTGTTATCCGTCAGCCCACCAGCTCACATTGACCCCCACCATCTCTTCTGCAGCCTGGCCTCAGCCAGTCACAGCACTTCCCCGACATTTACCCTGGGTCAAGGCGCCCACACATGCAGCCCTCCTGGGATGGTCCCAGGTCACACCTGTTGTCCCATTATAATCATTCCAGGCACCCTTTCACTCCTGAGTGTTGCCTATGGGGCAGTAAGTTATACGGTCACCCTACCTGGGGTGGGCATTACACCCCACAAGGGAGGGGTCTAGGAGTGACCATTCTTGGGTCAGTGAGCCACTTTGCAGCCAAGACAGGTCCCACGGGGCAGCCACATAGCTTCTGTTTCAAGAACTTTCCCTTTAAGCAGAGCAGAGCCAGGACCACAGTATACGATCCGAGGAAGCCATCACTCACAGGGCCTGGGGTCCTCCTCTTTGAAAGCCTACCCAGCCTCCTGGGGGACACTGTTCTGGGAAGAAGGCCCTCTCTGTGCTATCTCCCACCACCACCTCGTGCCCTGGTTCTGACAGCTACAGGGTCATTCCAGGCAGACTTTTAAAAAATCACTGTAAGAGGCTGAACTTCCTTTGTTCTTAACTAAATTAGAACTGTGGGAACATGAGCACATCTGGCACGATAGGTTTGGAGGAATTGGTCCTATTCTCCTCCCTCTTTAAACCAGCTGTTGGCTGGAGCCACTGGGCACAAAACAAGGGGAAACAGGCTTAAGCTGCAGGCAAGAGATGCCAGGCAGACCTGGGGAAGAATTTCTTGGCTCAGGATGGGGCACCCGGGTGGCTTGGGTAGACAGACCCGGCTCTCCTGACAGGACCAGTGTGGATTGTGTTGGAGGGTCTAGGTGTGCCCTGCCTGGGGTTGGGGAGGGGATCAGATGGCTTTTCAGGTCTCCTCAGGTCAAAGGTTCCCTGATGAATGGCAGCCCATGAAGGCAAAAGGGAGCCCCTGGGAGGGGCCTGACTGCAAAATAAAAGAAAACAAAACTACAGCAGCAGCTCTAAGCACAGGAACTCAAAGCTCATAAGGTCCCAAAGCTCTTGTGAGTAATCCACCCACTCCCTTTCAGGGCCCCAGACACCCGTGGGGCCCTGTGTGCCTAGTTTCTGGGGAGAGATAAACAAGGCTGGCTCCAGGTCTGACACAGCCCTTGTGCCAGAAAAGGGCCCCCAGCTGCTTTCTCAGCCCATCTCTTCCTCTCTGCCCCCACCCTCCAGCTACCCCAGAATGCCATCACTCCCCCAAACACTCCCTTTCTCAAATGCCAGCTCCCCCAGCACCCTCTTCCAGGATCACTCAAATGCTCCCGCCCTAAACAACTCTGCAAACCCACACCATCCACAGCACGGTGCCTGTGCCCCCTGGTTCTTTACCACTCAACAGTTAGCTCCACCAGGGAGACTCTGAGCACATGGCAGTTGGTATCTGCTCTGCAGCACCAGACAGAGCTGCCAGGTGGTGAGGAGCACGGAAGTCCAGTTTGCTGGGCAAGCTTCTCCCTCCCGTTCTCAGCCCAGGCCTTGCACAGGGTCATTCCTGATCTGCCCAGGCAGAGAAACCACCCTCCCACCTCACCCCACTGACTACTGGAGAAAATGTTAAAAGCACTTAAAAAATGCAAAAAAAAAAAAAAAAAGGCCTAATACCAGGGGCCACTTGGCCCAGGTGGAGCCCTCCATTAATCACAGGCTCTCTATGCAGTGGCCTGCAGGTGGGCAACAGACAGCCTAGCCTGGCCAGTATGAGCCAGGGCCTAATTACAGGGGGTGGTGACCTGGGGAGCAGAGTTCAGGCTCAGGTCAGAGCAGCACCCAGAAGCCAGCTGCTCCCAGAGCCCTTTAGCCAGGGGAGGGAGTGGGTTCAGCGCTCACTGATGTGATTCAAGCCCACCAAGCCCAGAGACAGTGGAGCCTGCACGACCCAGTGTGTGTTCTACTGAACCTGAAAGTGGGCTGGACCCAGTCCCATCCTCAAGGACAAAACTCTGGGCGGGGTGGTCTGTTGTGCAGGAGAGGCCACTGCTGGACACAGAAGATTTTGAAAGGGAGTTGCCCAGGGCCGAGAGGAGGGCAAGAGCCCAGACAGGAGGGAGCTGAAACCAGAGGGGCCTGTACAGGAGGGGCTGGGACTGGGGCTGGGGATGGACTCTGAGGGCAGCGAAACTCTGCCTAGTTCACACACTCACCCAGGCTGAGGGCAGTGACCGCTGGGTCTACCAGGGGTTCTCAAACTTTTTAAACAGGGGGCCAGTTCACTGTCCCTCAGACCGTTGGAGGACCAGACTGCGGCCCTGGGATGAGTCGGCTGCTAAGTAGGACAAGTAGCTAGCGGCAGCATAAACACCCAGAGGGTTGGATAAATGTCCTAGGTGGGCCGCCTGTGGCCTGTGGGCCATAGTTTGAGGACTTAGGCTTTTCAGTGCTTACTCGCCCTGCAATGAAGGTTTTAGGAAAAACTGTTATGCAAGAGAGAACAGATCCATCTGTGGTCCGGCTAGCACTATGCCTATGCCACCACCACTGAGTGACAGGCCCGAAACAGTCCCTGTGAAGTGTCTTCCCTTTGCCTGTACTTCCCCCGCCCCCAGGGGAAGCCCGAGAGGGAAGCCCACCCCCAATACCTCCTGGGCAGGTATTGTATAACCCAAGTCACCTGCCTGCTCTGCTCAGGTGGGCAGATAATTACCCACCCTAGCCACACCTCATAAACAGATGAGCCCTCCATTCTGCTGTGGGCTGTGACACAGGGAAAATGAAAGAGTTGTTTACAGTAAACTCCAAACCCTCAGTGCCAGAGAGCCCCAGGAGGGAGCCCCCACTACCCAGAGCCACTAACCAGCCCTAGACCTCTGACCTACCTGCAGGCCAGTGGGGCCAGGCCTGCCAATCACCACTACCCGATTTCCATCTGGTGGATTTCCATCTGGTGAAGCCCCTGGTTCCCGACACCAGTGGACTGAAGGGGATGTCAGGCAAGACGAGCACCAAGCCACACCCACCCAGAAACTGACCAGGAGCTGACAGCAAGGACCCAGCCCACCAGTCCAGGCCCTTCTATGGGAGGTTTGGTCAGGAGAGAAAAAGCCTGGAGGGCTCAGGCTGCAGGCAGAGCCCTTCTTTAATTAAAAGGAAGATTTAAGGCAAGTCTTAAGCAGAGAGCCAGAGTAGCTGTCTGGGCGTGACATGGTGGAGCTACCTACACCCTGCATGGGCGGAGAGATGACCCCTCTGGCCTCAGTTTCCTGATGGGGAAGAGGAAGGGCTAGACCAAAAGGTCCCTTCCAGCCCGGACATAGCTTGACCCCACCAGGCCACAGGGAGGTCTGCCACCAGCTCCAGCATACTCCTAAAACAACTAGGTCCAGCAAGTTCTGACACTCAGCACAGCTGGAGGGACCTAGGAGCAGAGGGTGGGGAAGGACAACAGGTGGGGACCCAAACTCTCGTCCACATTCCTATGGCCAAAAATGCAGCAGCCAGCAGCCCCTGCAGAGGTGGTTCTCAGCAGCCCGCTCCTCTGGGCAAAGCCAAGTCACTACACTCACACCCCCACCTAGAGCCCAAGAAAACCAGCCAGAGTGGCTCACACATGTAATCCCAGCACTCAGAGAGGCCAAGGAGGGTGGACAGCCTGAGGTTGAGGTTGGGAGTTTGAAATCAGCCTAAGCAAGAGCGAGATTCTATTTCTACTAAAAGTAAAAAAGCTAGCCAGGTATGGTTGTAAGCATCTGTAGTCCCACCTACTTGGAAGGGTGAGATCAGAGGATCCCTTGAGCCCAGGAATTTGAGGTTGCTGTGAGCTATGATGACACCATGGCACTCTACCCAGGGTGACAAAGTGAGATTCTGTCACCAAAAACGGGGATGGATGGATGGAAGGAAGGAAGGAAGACTAGTTGGGTCCTTAGGCCACCTGGCTTAGACAGGGAAATGGTCACTTTTGGTCCTGCTTCCTCAGTTCTCAAACATGGGACAGAGATTAGGCAGGGTAAGTTATTTTTCTTTTTGAAAGAAATGAAATTTTATTTTATGTTTAATTTATTTTTTATTTTGGTGAGTCAGGATCTTGCTCTGTTACCCAGACTGGAGTGCAGTGCCACAATCAGCTCACGGTAGCCTCCGACTCCCAGGCTCAAGTGATCTTCCTGCCTCAGTCTCCTGAGCAGCTGGGATTACAGGCACCCACCACCATGCCCGGCTAATCTTTTTATTTTCGTAGAGTTGGGGTCTCACTCTTGCTCAGGCTTGTCTCAAACTCCTGGCCTCAAAAGACTGTCCCACCTCAGCCTCTCTACGTGCTGGGATTACAGGCCTCAGCCACCGTACTGGTCAATAATACACTTTAAAAAATAACACCTATTGCTTTTTTTTTTTTTTATTATATAAGCAATTTAGACAAAAGGCAGAAAATTTGTAAAACATAGAAAAAAAAACAAAGGAAAAAAACCTGTAAGCCCACAACCCAGATAACCATTGTCAATTTTCTGACACATGCCCTTCCATTCTTCATTCTGATATGTGTGCAAACACATAAATTTTCAAAGCAGGCTCACAGAGTGACAAGGTTGTGACCTTTTCTCCACATGGCCTTATGCAGTAAGGGCAGGCTGAGTCCAGACACCACCCCAGGGTGCTCTGAAGAGCAGCCAGATGTGGACCTCTGCCCTCCCGTGGGCCCACACACCTCACCTCCACCCTCACCCCCTGAAAATCCTACAAGGAACCTCAGGAGACAAGCCACCGGGAGGCAGCCCTGGCCAGGGACCTGGAGCTACCAACTCAGCAGCCCTACGCCGCCCCCACCTTCCTGGAGTCACTCAAGGACAATGTCCAGCTTCAGCCGCCTTGGCTCAGCTCCTAGGTCGGTCACAAACTGAAGGACGTGCAGAAGTCAGCCACATACTGGGCACTGCTGAGGACAAAGGGGATGGGGGCAGGGCTGTGGAACATTGATAACAAGGTCCCAGAGCCTCCCCAGGGTCCCACAGGCAGGGCCCTGGAAGCCCATGATAAAAGCCGGCTTAATGCACCTGTTATAGGTAACACAGGCAAGAGACAGCAGCAGCCCCCAGCCAGCGGCCCACACCATGACCCTGCTCTGGGTCACAGCTTCTGGTCCTAGAGCAGCAGTCACCTTCATTTCCACTGAGCAGTTGCCCTCCTGAGGTCAGGAGCCAGGCTTGTCCGCCCTCATCTACCTCCCCACTAGGGCCTCAAACCCTGCCTGGCATGTAGTGGTCTCCAGAGGGCTGGCCATGCTGAATCTGTGACAGCCGACATTTCCAGAGTGCTCACCATGTGCTCAACTGATCCTCATAACTGCCAAAGATGGGGAGTTACTCTCATCTCCATTTTACAGATGGGAAATCGAGCCACAGAGAGGCTAGTAACTTGTCCCCAGGGCTGCCCAAGCCAGGACAAAGCAGGACCGTGAGCCTGCCCTGGGGCCACCCTGCTCTGCACCCACCCCAGGCCTTGGAAAGCACCTCCACTGCACGTGCGTGCTCCAGCCCTGTCTCCCAGGCCTTCCAGCCACCATCATCCCATCATTCCTATTTCACAAACACGGTCACTGAGCCAGGGAGTAGCCAGGCTACTGGGGCAGAGGCAAGCCCCATCAGACCCTCGCTTGGGAGCCCCAGCCGTCCCATTCTCCACTGACAAGTAGACTAAGATTTCCAGCATCCCCAGGCAGTGGCCAGGGAGCAGGTCTGGCAGCAAAGAGTGATGGACAGATGCATGTGTGGGGCCTGGACTACCTTGCTGGCCTTTCAGGGGATTAAAAGGCCTGGACAGTAAAGCACCAGCCCAGGGCCTAGCACATGGTAGGTGTGCAACAAAAGGAAATGGTGATAAAAAATAACAAGTGTAAGCTTGGTCAGGAGTCCCTGTGAGTGAGGGGGGAACAGCTGGAAGGGCTGGGACTTGGGTCCAAGACAAAGAATGTAAGAGGGAGGGAGGCGGGACAGCTGGCTCCTGGGCAGCTGTTTGCAGGAGCCCAGCTTCATCATTTAAATATTAGGAGAGATGTAAATATTTGCAGCTGCAGCCAGGGCTGGGGGAAGACTTCTCCCTCACCAGGGTCCCCATTTAGTGTGTCCCCCCCCCCCAGCTGACCTAGGGCTCAGTGTCTCCAGGATAGGAAAATGGAGGTTGGGGACAGCACCAGGCAGGGAGGGGACAAGCCTCTGCCTCCACCTTTAGCACTGCACTGGCCTAAAAAGGTGAGAATAAAGGCTCTCCTCCCCCACCACCTCCAGTGGCCCAGGCAGCCAAGGGTTTCTTTTGTAGTTCAGAAAAAAAAGCAAAGCAGCCCTTCCTGAGGCTTTCTGAGGGAGGCCCAGGGTTTAAAGCCATCACAAACCTGCAGCCTGCTCCACCCTGCTAAACTGACAAATCCGGGGGCCCCTCTCCCACCTGGATCATTTCACCACCCTAGTCCCTCTCAGTCCTCCAGGCCTCCTGCCAGAAGGAAAGATATGGAACCTGGATCCCAAGAATAGCTGGAGCCCTCTGATGCTGGAGTACACTCCCATTTGGTGGGGGTAGCCTACAATGGCAGTCCCCAAGCCCCTGCCCCCATGAGAGGTCTCCTCTTCATGCTAGCACCTGTGGTTGTACAAACAGCCCTCTCCCCACCTCCCACCTCAGCATGGAAGGCACCTGCACCAGGTGTGGGCACAAAAAATCCTCCCTACAAACTGTTATAATAAAAGTCTGCAAAAATGACAAAAGAACGCTGGGCACAGTGGCTCACACCCGACATCCCAGCACTTTGAAGGCTGAGGCAGGAGGATTGCTTGAGGCCAGGAGTTTGACACCAGCCTGGGCAACATAGCAAGACCTTGTTTCTACCCACTAAATCCACTATCCCCCCCCTAAAAAAAACCCCCAGAAAAATTAGCTGGGCATGGTGGCACGTGCCTGTAGTCCCAACTACTTGGGAGGCTATAGTAGAAGGACTGCCTGAGCCCAGGAGTTGAGGCTACAGAGCTAATTGCACCACTGCAATCATGCCTGTATGACAACAGGAGACCCTGTCAGAAAGAAGAAAAAAAGAAAGAGAGGAAGGAAGGAAGAGAGGGAAGGAGGGAGGAAGGGAAAAGATAAGTTGGCTGGCACCCTCTCCCTGGAAGCCCTGCCTGGCAAACTCCTACCACGGTCCCTAGTTAAGTGGCCCTTCCTCCAGGAAGCCCTCCTGGGTATACCGTCTCCTGGCTCATACCTGGACCTCAGTGCCTACAACAAAGCTGGCCTTAGTGGCACACACAGACAACTACTGAATAAACAAATGAACAAGCTGACTATCTCCCCCACCCCTAGCCATCTTCCTGACCCATGAGGACATCTAGCAAGAGAGGCTTCCTTGGTGGGATGACACCAAGGACCAACACCCCACCATGAAATGTGGGCCTGGAAGAAGAGCAGCAGGGGATTCCAGCACTTTATTTTGAACTAAAAGGAAAAACAAAACCCAGCTAATTTATAGAGCACTCCATCCCCAGACCTCTAATGCAGGACAGGAGGCAAGGGACATCTGAGAGTCACCCCTCCAGGCCTGGTTGGGAGCCAGGAAAACTTGTCCATTTTTGCTGTAGATAATATCGGTCTCTGGGGGACACAAGGCCAGGGCCTCGCCTACCCCTCACAGGGAAACTGCCCACCCACGTGGAAAGCGGGGCCAAGTGTCCCAGCTCAGAGCCAGCTTCCTGCACCCAGAGAAAGAGGCCAGCTGCAGACGGAAGACCCTGCCTGGAAAGCATGGAAATACACCAGGCTGCTGGCCGTTGACTGTCAGAACCAAAAACATCTCCACTTTTCAGGTCCCTGCCTGGGCTAGGGGAGCAGAGGTGGCTCTATCAGGGATGATGCCCTATGCCCCAGACAGCCCTCTCCTCCAGCCCAAAACTAGTCCATCCCTTAACATACTAGAGGCAAGGGGCGGGGTGGGGTGGGGTGGGGTGAGGGCTTATCTATGCCCCAGGTGGCTTCCTCCTCCTAGAGCACCTTCTTATGTGAAGCACACAGCCAGCCAGGACTCCAAAAGGAGCCAGGAAAACCTCCATGCCACTGACTATAGGTTTTGGGAAACCAGGAACGGGATCAAAAAAGACCTGACTCAGGTTGCTAAGGGTTTCAGAGAGGCCCAACAGCCAGTCAGTTCCCAGGGATTTCCCATACAACCCCTTCTCCCGACCCCTGCCCTTCTGCTACCCCACAGGATGCCCCTCAAAGACAAGTAAATAGGGGAGTGACTGCCCCATCCAGACAGCCTGGGAGCAGCCATCACCCAGAAAGTCCCCCCAAGGCTGTGCAGAGTTAGGTAGAGAGGAAAGGGGATGGACTGGAGGGCACCCCCCACCGCGGGCTGGGGTGGACTTCCAGGGAGGCTGTTCCAAGTGTCTGCAACACCCCAGTGCTCACACCTAAGGCACAGGCTCCGGCCTTGGGACCGGGTACACTGTGATTCATTTCAGGTCAAGATCCTACGTTTTCTGGATTTAAGGCAAATGACAGCTTCCCCAGTTGGCCCAGAAATGCCAACAGAGACAAAAGGCCAAAGAGTGTAGAGGGGAATTCAGGAATTTTAGGGAAGAAGGACAGACAGGAAAACACATGAGTACCAGAAAGAGGCAGAGGGGAGTCTGACTCCAGCCTTCCCGGCCTCCCCGCTGGCAGGGTGGGGTGGGGGGCTCACTGTTTATATCCCATGTGAAATCTAGGTCATCCTCTTGTCCTTCCATCTAAATTTCTAGGCATTAGCAAGACTTCTAAAAATGACAACAAACTTGAAGTTTCTAGAATGTCTGCTGGTCTAGTCTAAACGGAGTCTCCAGGCTCTGTCCAGACCAAATTAAACAACGGGAGCCCAGAAGTGCCCCCCAGGCGCCTGGGGTGTCTAGGGCCCAAGTGGTAGGTCTGTGTGGCTGGAGAGACTACAAATCCTCGGGCTCTGGGACTGTGTTCCAGAGAGTTCCAGACTGTTCAGTCTCATAAGCAACTCAGAGAGCCTCCAAATTTGGGAAAAACCCAGAGGGCTTTAAAAAGAAAGCCACTGTTTGACCATTTTTCCTCAGTGGCTTTGTCAAAAGAAAGTTTTCTGGCTGGTTTTCTGGGATGAATTTTTGAAAAATGAAAGCTCCCAGGGCCCCAGCCTCTGGCAAGTCTCCCACCAGAGCCCGCTGGCCCAGCGCTCCTCACCCCATCCCACCATCCTGCATACTCCACATGCCCTTGAGGGTCTACTCCAGCAAAGATGCAGCCCTCTCCTCTCGGGGAGGAGGCCATGCCCACAGGGAGGACCTTAGTCTGACCTACAGGAAGGTGGGGCTCTGTCCTAAGTTTGGAGCCAAAACAGATCCCTTGAAGGTCTGGTCCTCAGGTCCTCTCTACTGGCCTGGTATTTCTGGCTATACCCCATGAAGAAATTTCAGAGCAGCAGCCCAGCCCCAACCGCAGCACAACAGAGGGGACAGAGGGGCATTCGGCTGGTGGACAAAGGCAAAGGGGTGGCAACAGCAATGCAGGGCTGAGCCCCAGTTGCCAAGCCTGACCTCTGAATGTAACCTCCCCAAGTCCCTGGGCACACAGAGATGGGAGATGCTTGAGCCAGTAGTCCTGACTACTTGGGAGGCTGAGATGGGATGATCACCGTAGCCCAAGAATTCAACATTATGGCAAGCTCTAACCAACTCCTATACATCCAAACTCCAGGACGACAGAGGGAGACTCTCATCTCTTAGGGAAAATAAAAGAAGTGCAAAGTGGAGAAAGATTCGGGACCTCAGTTCTGCTCTCCTGGCAAGGTATAAAGTACAGCTCTTCCCTCTCAAGGAGTGAGTGAGGCCAAACCCACCAGACTGAGAAGTCCTTGGCTCCTACAGGACAAGCACACAACGTGCAAGGTTACATTTCTCTGGTGACGTCACCCCAGAGCAGGTGCCCACTGTGCACCAGGCACTGTGCTTCTGTGCCTGCCACTGACCCTTGGGGGTGTTGCTCCAGTCGACTTGTTTTTCTAGACACTGAGTCCCCCACAGCTACTACCCCAGGCTCCAGGCTCCCCAGGCCTTGGGTGGCACATGGCTTTGGCCACGTTGGCCGTTGTCTCAATGCCAGCAGAGACGGGACTGCTCCCACTCTAAGCCCAGCTCTGCACCACACTTGACTGAGCCCTTGCAGAGGCCTGTTGGACAAGGACATTCAGGCCAGCAGGGTCCCTCCCTGACACAGACGCCCTGCTATGAATGCCTTGCAGGGCAAGGCTAGCTGGCAGAGCTGAGGGCAGGCTGCCAGCTGCACTCCCGTTTTCACAGTCCAGTCACCCAGTCGCCATCAGCACTTGGCCTTGAGGGTGGGCACGTGGACATGCATCTGTGACACTCTGGGATGGGAGTGGGAGGTGACAGGGAAGACCAGGACAACCTCCCATCCAGAGGAACTTGTAGGCCACCTGACCCCAGCCTCCAGACAGAATGTCAGCCTGGAAGAGCGAGGGCTCCTCCAGCTTTGCCACCAACCTGGTATCTGCCAGGCTCAGAGGGACCCCCAGGTGGACTCTGTGGGCTCTCTATGCCTGTAGCACTTATCATAATTACTGCTGACCACACTGTCCAGCCTCATCCCCACAGTGGAATCAGACCAGCCTGTGACCTGCCATCACCCAGATCTGTACATTTGAGCATCTAAATCTACGTGTCTTTTGCAACATCCCCCACTCTCACATGAAACAGGACCTGTGCTAGGTGCTGGGGGTGCATCTCTCTGTATTCCCAACAACCCTTGGAGAGAGCTGTTTCTAACCCCACTCGCCAAAGGAAGAAACCGAGGCCCCAGGGCTGAGAAGTTCACCCTCTGTCATGCAGCTTTTAAACAGTGGAGCAGGGTTGGCCCAAGAATCCCACCACATGGTCTCTAAGTGGCCACATCCATCATGCCTCTGGATGCAAACTCTGCCCACCAGCCTCTTTCAAAAGAGCTGCATCTCCCAGAAAACATTTCCAGACCAAAGTTGCCCAGAGGGGGTGTCCTGGTGCTCACCCACCTCTCCCCAGATGTCTTGCCCAAGCGACCCCTCAGCCTAGAAGCAAGGCCAACCACAGAGGCACCTGGGCACTCTAAATGAACCTGTTCAAAGTCAGGATGGTGAATCAGCCAGGCTCTGGATACAAAGAGCACCAAGTCAGTGAAGCCAGTGGCTGTGCGACCAATAAATGAGACCCAGCCCCCTCTTACCTTGCAGAGCATAGAACCCACTGTGCCCCAGGGGTCTGGAGACGAAAGTCATCACCCCATGGGTCCTGCCTCCTGCCAGGGAGGTGCTATTCACTGGAGACCTCAGTCTTGGCTGAAAGCAGGAGTCATCACACCAGAGGCTCACTGGCATTAATTAAGGACAGGTCTACACCCATCACCAAGCAACCGGCCTTCTCCTCCAGGGAGAAGAGGGGCACCTGGATGCAGCCATCAGCAACACACACATCCCAGAGGTGTCGAGCGCTCAGACAGGCTGTCCTTTCCATCCAAGAGCCCCTCCCAGAGCCTACCCCACCTCCAGGACACAGCTCCAAGGGTCTTCCTTGGGCGACAGGGGAAGGGCAAGTGTCACACAGCTCTAGGATTGGAGAATTTGGGTCTCAGGCCAGATTGTTTCAACAAACATCAGGGGCTTTTGGATTCTTTCTCCGTGTGCAAATCTGGTTACAGCAAACACTGCAGAGGAAAGTGGGCCAACAGCTGGCACTCGGAACGGCTCTCGTTACACAAAGCCCCAAGTTGTAATCATGTTTGCGATAACAGATTTGGCCTGCATTCACAGGAACGCACCGTCCAATACCGTGCCTCCGCCAACCAGGAGCGAGACAGAGAAAGGGGTCACTCCTCTCGCCACCCTGTCATGGGGGAATGGTGGGCGCCCCGATCTTCTTGAGCCCAGTTTGTGCAGTGGAGAAGTGGGAAATGAGGCTTTCTAAAAACCACGTCAGCCAAGACACTAAATATTCTCCTTGCCCTATATGGGGTTCTCTGCAGAGCCCTGGGACTTTCTTGAAGGGAAGGCAAAGGCAGGATGCAGGAAACTATGTCCCAGGGAGGACACTGACACCCCTTCATTCCTTGCAAGTGGTGGAGAACCCCTGAACCCCACAGACCCAGACAAAATAGCAGACAGAAAGAATCCCCATGCAAAAGGCAACCCCTCCGTGATGGGGTCCAACAGTGCCACACTCAGAAACCGGGGGCTCCTTCAGTCCTCAAGGGGGTAGGGATAGGGAAGCCCTGGGGGAGGGGACAGGCAGGGAATAAAAAGATAAACAAAACCCTCCAGGGAGGGGGCAGATGCACCAAGAATGTGGGGCATTGGTGGAAGTTTAACTCCAAGCCCCCGCTCCACCCAACATACACCCCCTGTGGGTGGCATCCCACCTGCCCTGAGGAGGCACACTGCTCTGGCCTGGACACCATCCCCAGCCCCACATGCTCCCCCTCCCTGCATACAGCCACTAGTTCCACACCTCCCAGAAACACCACAACCAGGGCCCTCTGGCTCCATTATGGGGTTCCAGGGCAGCATGTCTTCTCAGTTTGAAAATCCCCCCAGAGTCACTGTGGCCCGGCAGCACTTGCTCTGCTTCAGGGTGGCCCCTGCAGTCTCCATCCCTCAGCAACCAATACGTGCTTCATGATAGTGCTACATCCGCCAGCCTCAGGAACCACAGGGCAGCTGCCAAGGAGCTGGCAGTTTCCTCCCTACCTTTCCACCTACCTTGTAGACACAGAGCCTCCGGGTGAGTTGCCCCGAAGAGGGAGGCCTGTGCTCCTTCAGCTCCAGCTGCTTCCTGGGGACCACCACACTGCCTGCGGGCATGCCTGGCCCTACGTTCTGGCCCATCGGGTCTTGCAAGCTGGCCCCTCCTATGCCCCAGCCCCTTCTCAGGCCAGCTCATGGGGCCTCCCCAGCAGCTGCTTGGCTGCCCCTGGCCAGAATGCTCACCCCCTTCCTCTGCAATCAAATGCCTACTCTCCCTCAAGGTCCACCTCCCCTATCAGCCAGTGGCAACTTTCCCCTGCCCTGATTCAGAGGCTGCCAGCTCCCACTGCCTGTGGCCCTCCTCCTCCTCTGATCATCCCTTCCCACATCCGTCTATCTAAGGCTGCTGTGTCCCACAGGCACACCCTCCCCACCCACCAACTCCTAAGTTCCTGGGGCACCAGGTCAGCCGCGCAGAGCCCTCGTGCACATGCACACGCTCACACACACTCCCACTCGGCACGCCTGGGCGGGCTCTAAGGCCAGATCCCCCAGCAAATAATTCAGAGAACCAGAACAGTGAAGCTGGCTCTCCATGACTGAGAAACCTGCCCCCAGAGTCAAAGGGCTGCCAACTGTTGCACCACGATGGTCTCAATGAGGCCATTGTCTTGAGCTAAATTAAAGGGTCAAAAAGGCGGCTTGGGAGGCCACAGCAGAGGCGTCTCCAGATGGGGGCCGTGGGGGAGGATGGAGTTTCACACAGGGCTCCCCAGGCAGGGGCAATCGCAACCTCCATGGTGTAAGGCCAACAGGACCCCCTTGAACCTCACCTCCCGGCCCCGCCACGTGCGGCCTGTCCAGACCTCACCTTCTCCCCTAGAAACCCCCACATGGAATCAGAGCAGAGACCTCAACTCCTGCAGGCCAGGAGGGGAGTGTCCCCAGAGCACAGGACCTGAAGGGCAGGCTCTCCCTCCACCAGCACTTACAGGGAAGGGATCAGATGGGCCAACCCTTGCCACTCCAGCACTAAGGGGGAGGCATGCAGGAGCAGGGGTAGGAAGAGCTGCAATGCAAAGCTGAGCACGAGACCCCAATATAAAGACGAGGCCTAGGACACCCAGATGACCGGGGCAAGGCCGGGACATAGGACCCAGACCTCCCCTGCTATGGATAATGTGATGGAAAGTGTTAGAGCTGAAGAAGGGCTCCCACCGCTGAACTGACAAAGTAGATGCAATGATGTCTCATGCTTTGCAGCGTATGCTGGCCACTGGTCACTGTGCTCGATCCCTCCATCGCCCCAGGCCCAGTTTAGAAGCACAGTGCTGGCAATCTGCTTGGAGTTCAGCCAACCCAATCATTTGGTCCCCTGGAGGCTGTCCTCTGCTGCCCCACCCCCCTGCCTTCCGCCTCCCAGATGGGGCTGACCCCAGGTGGGCCTTGTGGACCGCTCAGCTCCAGACACCCAGATTCCAGTGCTGGCACCCGCCATGAAGGGCAGAGGACCTCAGCCCCATCACCTGGCTTGGCCTGGCACCTGGACATCTGTTACTCCTTTCAGCCCCGCCTCTCCCTCTCCAGTCCCACAGAGGGCTCTGCCCAAGTCTGCCTGGGAGGGGCGGGGTCTCCAGGTCCCCGCAGAGGCAGGACCGCCCCTCAGAAAGCCTGGCCCTCGAGTGAGTGGAGACTATTGTGTGGGTTTCCCTTCCGACTGCTTTATTTACTCCCTAGATGCAGGACGCAGAGCCCAGTACCGGCAGGGGAGTCACGAGGACTGCACGAAAGCGCGTACACACACAGGCCCAGGTACCAGGATGCCGGACCCATGCTCTGAGGGAGAAGCCCCCCAAGTCTCTCCACACTTTGTGACCCTCAAAGAGAGAAGAGAGCCTACATGCTCTCCCTGCCCGCACACAGGCCCCCGCAGTCCCCCACAGCTTGATTCTGGCAGGCAGATGAGGCTGTGCCTGGGCTGGAGAGTCCGTGGGACATCCACCCTGGACCCCGCCACAGCCTGGGCCGTGTCCGCTTGGTGCCCCCGGCCCGTGGGCTGCGCAACTTGGCGGCCCTGCCTAGCCTGGATTCGGTTCAGCTCCGGCCCGAAACTGGCGTGGGGGAGGGGAGGACTGTCCACCCACAGGAGGCGGCCGCCCACTCTGTCCGAAACAGAACTAACTCCCTGCCCAGCCGTCCGGCCCAAGAGGGCCCGAAAGCCGCCCGGGAGCGGACTGATTAATTCGTCGGAGTGAAACTGCGCTCCCTGGATAGATCTGAGGAAGCTCCTGGAGCCCTCGAGGAGGTGGCTGTCGCTCGGCAAACACAAACAACAATAAAAGGAAGGAAACCGGGGCGAGCTCGGAGTCCCGTGAGGGTGCGCGGTCACCCTGGGTCCCCCGAACGGGGTCCTCCACGCAGGCGACGCGGGCGTGGAGCCAGAAGGCTCCGCGTTCTCGGCAGGAGGGCGCCTCCCGCGAGGGTCCCGCCTCCCCTCTGCTCGGCCCCGTCCCGCGCCAGGCCCGCCTGGAGGGTCCCCTAGCGCGCCCGCGGCCGCGGCGGCCGGCCAGGAACCCACCTTCGAAGTCCGAAATGATTCCGTCCAGCTGCGCGTTGACCGCGGGGTCGGACATGGTGGCTGGTGGACAGTGGGTCCCGCGGAGGGCGGCAGTGAGGAAGCGCCCTCGGCCGGGCCCTGCACGCTGGCTGGGGCGCCCTGAGCTCCTGCCGTGCAGAGCTCGCCGCCCGAGCCCCTCGGCCCCCGGCTCCACTGAATGAATGGGGGAGGAAGGCGGGCGCCCGCCCCTCCCGCCGCCCGCCCCGCCCCGCCCCCGCCTCCCGGGCGGATCAGGTTCCCGCACCCGCCGACCGCTCTGCGGTCTCACACTGGCTGCTGCGCCCGCCTGTCAAAGCCTGGCCTGGGGGGCTGGGGCCTGAGCGGCCGCCGGGAACTGGCGAGTCCTGAGCACACGATCCGCGCACCCCACTTCTCCCCGCCTGGCCCGCGCCCAGGGGACAGAGACGGACGCAGCCTCGGCCCCTCCCCGCGGACGTCCCGCTGCGGCCAGATGTGGGCGGATGTGGAGGCCGGGCCGCGGCGCGGGGGCGGGCGCTAAGAGGGGAAGAGATTCCTCCCCTTCCCCGGGCTCGGGGTTTCTCCTGCCGGAGGTTTTATTTGGGCAGCCAAACAAAGTTTGCCTCCACGCACTCCACGCCCGCAAGGGTTAAGCGGTGGCGCGCGCGGCTCGGCCGGCGGGCGGGATCCCGGGCTGCGGGTTCAAGAGGGGCGCTGGGCGAGCTCGGCTAGCCACGCGGTCCCACGGGAAACCATCACTTCCCACCCGCCGAGGGCGCCCCTCCAGGGTCGCTGCTGCAGCCCGAGGCTGGGGGGCACTGGAGAAAGCGCTGGCTCGGACAGAGGCGAGTGCCACCTCCCCCTTCCACAATAAGGGCCTCTAGGAGGAAAAAGTCTACTAGCAAAGAGGGACGCTCTCTCAAAGTCTGAAGGAAGGAGCTAGGAACAGGGGGCGGGGGGGAGGGTAGCTGCCGAGAGCGCAGCCTCTCCCTGGGGCCAGCAGTCTACTTACCACCCACTTGCCAGACAGCCCTAAACTCTGACTGCAAGGCAAGCAAGTCCTAGGGGCTGGGGACAAGAGGATGGTTTACACTGAGAACCTGAGAAGCAACAGGCTTTCCTCCCCAGGAAGGGCCCTTCAGGTCTGGCCCCTACATCAGAAGGGTGTGTCTTGCACTCCCTCTGGTGAGCCAGGTACCCACTCCTTCCTGCTCTCCCTACAACCTGTTACCTTAGACCCAGGGCCTCTGCACAGCAGGGAATAACAACACACACACACACACACACACACACACACACACCCAAGCAGGTGGCAGCTCTGCAGTATGGTCCCCTGAGTGTGTGGCATGGGAGTGCCCAAGAGCTCAGCCTGGGTCTGGGTTTGGTTACTGCCCACTCTCCCTGCACCTCCCTGTCTGGAAGATCCCACATGTGCCAGGTGCTGAGACCTGCAGGCCACCTGGGGGGTTTGGACCCCCTTAGGTGGGCACTGGGTCTCCTGCAGAGAAGGAACAGGTGTGATGGGCTTTTTAAGTAGTGAGTCCTTTCTTTTTAAGAAAAGCGATCACTCCCTCTCTCATGCTTTGGATATTAAGAACTATTTTCCACCAAGTGAGTTCGTGGAGATGGGAACTGCAAAACCACAGACATTTCAGATGTGTGCACACCCTCGTCTGCCTGAGAGCCTGGGTCTCAGAAATGAAGTTATTACTGCCATTAATAGCACCCAGGGCATTCCACCCCAGCCCAGGGCATTTATTGTCTGAAAATCAGCACCTGGGCTGTCAGATGGCCCACCCTGGGTAGGGCCATCTGTCCACCCTGCACTAAGAGATGTGAAAATCCAGTCCCTGAGAAATTTAACCTAACAACTCAGCCCCCTGAGAAGATGCCAGGTCCCTGGGACAGCATCCAATGTGGGCCACAGCATTATTCACCGGTGTTTTTATAAAAAGCACCTGGTGGGTGTAGACACACCCATGCGATTGTTCTCCCCAGAGCTGGTGTGAGGTTCTTCCAGATTAGCTCAGGGTCAGCTTATTGTGCATTTTGCATCTCTGCACACAGCGGAGTCCCTGGGGAGCCCACCAGGGTGCACGCCTCACCCACAAGGGAACCCAAAGGACAATGGCAAGAGGGAGGCCAGAGAGTGCCCACCCACTCCATCCCCAGCCTCCACCCCCAGCATTTTAACCACTCAGGCCCACATTACCAGGACTAGGAGCCTACAGGTAAGGAGATTCCCAAGCTCCTTCAGGAAGCCCAACCCAGAGCATGGCCACACTCCCAGCCAGGAAGTTAACCCTTATATCTAACTGACCACTCTAACTGTACATCACTTATTTCTATTGTTTTTTCTGTCCACAGAAGAGATGAGAAACAGCTGGGCACCACTCTTCAAGTCATAATTACCTTTTCCAAAGTCAAGGATAATTCAGTTGCTCCTTGGCCTTCTCCCTTTCTCAGCCAAAGTCATCCTTCCCCAGCCCTTTAATCATCCCCCAGGCTGTCCTTTGATCACAGCTGAAGGCTGAGTCCAGTCTGGGGCTCCAGGGTTTTAATGAGACCTGATTGCTATACAGTGGTAAGGTACCTCCAGACCCCCTCTCTCCTGGGGCTGGACAAACAGTTCGGGCAGAGACACTGGGCAGATAAGATGAGCAATAGAAGCAGAGAGGAAAATAAGTGTAAATTTGGGAAGAAGAAAAGAACTGTAAGGCTTCTGCCTGCTGTAATGGTGCATCCTTCCAGGGTCACAAGAGGAGGCAAAACCATTTGCAGGCCTGGCCTACCTCCCAGGTGCACCAAGAGAGGGCTGAAGGGTGACCCCCAAAAGAAGATATTCCCACCTGGAACCTCAGAATGTGACCTGGGTCCATAAGAGGGTCTCTGCAGATATAATTAAGGTTCAGATCTCAAAATCATCCTGGATTAGAATGGACCCTAAATCCAAGGATAAGTAAGTGTTCTCACCAGAGACAGAAAAGGAAGCACAGAGACACAGAGAGAAAGGCAAGAGAAGATCGAGGCAGAGATTGGAGAGATCCAGCCACCAGCCACAGGCCACGGGCCACGGAGCATCTGAAACCACGAGAAGCTGGAAGAGGCAGGAAGGACTCTTCCCGAGAGCTTCAGAGGAACCATGGTGCTGCTGACTCCTGGGCTTCAGACCTCTAATCTCCAGAACCATGAGAGAACAGATTCAGTTTGTAGTGGCTTTGTTACAGCAGCCCGTACAGGAACCCCACGCAGACCTTAAATTCCCATCAGAATCATTCCTTAGGTCAAAGCTTCCTATTGCAAATTGTTTAATAAGTCAGAAAACCTACACTGTCAGGCAGATCGCTATCCCGAGGGAAGGGCAGTGGGAACAGGAGTCCCATGAAGCTCACTCCAGGCCTTTCTGGAAATGGGAAGGAGCAGGTCTAAAGAGTAATCCCCACAAGTCGAGCCACCCTGGAACGAAGGTCACGGAGCCTGGGAAAAGAGGGAGGGAGGAAATCCATGGGCGGAAACAGCCGTTTGGCACATGCACCAGTATCCTGACCTGGTGTTCCCAGGTACAGCCCTCAGTGGGGACACTGAACTGGCAGGGAAGCTACTCAGCAAATGGGGTTGGAGAACAGAGAAAGGTCGATGAACCTTTGGATAGGATGTCCCATTAAGTGAGGGGATCTGTGTCCTCACAGACAAAGGCTTCTCCAGGGCCGGGGCCATATGGTCTCATCTCTGCCTCGGCCCAGTACACCATAGACCAGTGAGCTCCAGTGCCTGGGCTCTGTCAGTGGCCGCGCCTTCCACAGTCCCCAGTCTCCCCTTAGACCCCCATCTGAGTGGATGGTGCCACCACCCATCTAGCCACTTAAGCCAATATCTAGGTATCACTTGAGTCCTCTCTTTCCCTCCCCCCCAACATGCAAAACATAGTAAGTTCCTACCTCCACATAATCTGCAGACAAGTTTACACTCTCATCTTCCAGCTCTATGCTGACTAACCTTTACTAACCAGCAATCTGGAGTCTACAACAACCACATCTGTGTGTAATTTGTAGCATTTGCCTATTCCTGTGGTGTAAATACTCCCACCTCAGCCAATATGTTACCGGTAGGACACTATTAAAGGTGATGATGGGAAGAGATGGGCAGTGGCTACCAAGACGGTGTTTCTACAATACAAGTACCACCTCAAGAAAATAACCTCAAGAGCACAATCACTAAATGTGGCCAGAAAAAAAAACAAACCTAGGAAATGATGCATTTTGTGTATTTGTTACCTTTGTTTGAAATATAAACATATAATTATTTACAAGTAATTTATATAAGTCTAGTAGATAATTTAATTTCAGTGTATTTTTCTAATAAAGCAATGCATTTTTATTATGATAGAATACATATAAAATTTGCCATTTTAATCATATTAAGTTTACAGTTTAGAGACATTAAGTAGGTTCACACTGTTATACAACTTTCCATCTCTAAAACGTTTCTCAGCTTGCCATTCATCCCTCAAAGGACACTTAGGCTGTTTCTACCTTTGAGCCATTGTGAATAATGGTGCTATGAATGAGGATATGAAGGCCTGGCACGGTGGCTCATGCCTGTAATCCTAGCACTCTGGGAGGCCAAGGCAGGAGGATCGCTTCAGGCCAAGAGTTCAAGACCCAGCCCAAGTAACAGCAAAAACCCTATTTCCATTAAAAAAACAGAAAAACTAACAGGGCATGGTGGTGCAAGCTGGTAGTTCGAGCCATGTGGGAGGCTGAGGCAAGAGGATCACTTGAGCCCAGGAATTTGAAGTTGCCATGAGCAGTGATGATATCTCCACACTCTAGCCCAGATGGTAGAACAGATTCTGTCCCCAGAGGGGGGAAAAAACCCACATGGATGTACAAATATTTGTGGATATACAAGTATCTCTTTGAATGCTTGTGTTGAGGCATATACCCCAAAGTGGAATTACTGTAGCCATATGGTAACTATATAATTTGCAACAAAAAAATAGCCAGGTGTTGTGACAGGCGACTGTAGTCCTACCTACTTGGGAGCCTGAGGCAAAAGAATCTCTTAAGCCCAAGAGTTTGCGGTTGCTGTGAGCTATGACACCATAGCACTCTACCCAGGGCAACATAAGACTGTCTCAAAAAAAAAAAAATTTTATACAATTTAATTTTATATTTTTAATAAAATATACTTCTTTTTTTTGTAGAGACAGAGTCTCACTCTGTTACCCTCAGTAGAGCACCATGGCATCACACAGTTCATAGCAACCTCCAGCTTTTGGGCTTAGGCGATTCTCCTGCCTCAGCCTCCCGAGCAGCTGGGACTACAGGTGCCTGCCACAATGCCCAGCTATTTTTCTGTTGCAGTTTAGCCGGTGCCAGGCTTGAACCCGCCACTCTCAGTATATGGGGCCGGCGCCCTACTCACTGAGCCACAGGCGCTGCCGAATAAAATATACATTTTATATACAATTTATATATAATCAATAAATTATATATATCGGGTGGTGCCTATGGCTCAAAGGAGTTAGGGTGCTGACCCCATATACCAGAGGTGGCGGGTTCAAACCCGGCCCTGGCCAAAAGCTGCAAAAAAATTAAATGAATAAATAATATATAGTCTTACATTGTACTAGTTATGTATAATTTCATTTTTAATAAAGGCTGTGCAGACAGCCAGCCCCGGCTTTCTCTCAGCTGAACAGCTCTTGCCGCACAGCCATCCTGGCTCTGGGTCCCGCAGGATCTCCTAACTGGCTTGCTGCTTCCTCTTTTGCTTCCTTCCACTCAGCTCTTACAAGGAGGCTTTACAGGTGGATCAGATGGTGTTCCCTCCCTGGCCTCATGCTTTGAAAAATATGCAAACTCCTCACCAACAAGTCACCCTGCTGGCCTCCTTCCCGCCTCTGCCCCAGGACATTTATCTGCTCCCTATACCCAGATAACACCCCTTAGTCTCCCCCCTGCTGGTTCCTGGCCACTTCAGTCTTAAATGTGGGAGGGACTCTTCCAGTGCCCCCCAGGACACTCCTGGAGAAAGGTGCTCGTCACCTCCAGGCATGCAACAGAGACTCCCAAACACCTGCTCAATCCTGTGGAATGACAAAGTGCAGTCCCCTTTGCAGAATGACTCCTGATGGGGCACCCGCCCAAAGGGCAGAGGAAACCACTGGATCTCTCACGGACCCTTTGCACGCCTGCCAGCCAGCAAGCAGACCAGTCTGAGCCTCAACATGTCCAGGGCTCTGCTTGGGCCAAACCCCTGGATGTTGTCTCCCTCTTTGTCACCTGTGCTGAGAGCAGCACCAGGCTGTGGGCCACTAGGTCTCAGGACACTGCTCGTGTTTGAATCTTTCTATGCAGTGTGACTGTGACCAGTGTGAGGCCACAAAACCCCCATCACACCCTTTGCCTGGCTGCTTAAATATAACCGGGAGGTTTCACTTCAAAGGAGCATAGGACTAATCCATTCCCCAAACCTCCCAGTTATCACCCAGCCTGCTTTGTGCAAAAAATTTACAGCAAACCCTGAGCATAGCAGCTTAGGCTCTTATCTTAGAGGCAGGGGACTTTTTAAACAAAGTATTAGTCTTCTAAATTCATGCTTTCCCAAGGAGGCTTCTGGCCTTCAGAGCAGTAAGCATTTTGTGCCCTGCTCCAAGGCTCCCCACCCCCAACTCACCCCAAGCCCCCAGTCCAGTGCTTGGGCTGAATCAGCCTGGAGTTCCCCAGGCTCTGGGCTCTGCCCACATGACCAGCTCTGCTGCAGGCTCCCATTTTCCGTTTCACTGGTAAATTTTACTGCAATCATATTAAACCTGATGAGACCCTGGGATTGGGCTGAAGGGGTCTGTGCACACAGACGGCAAAAGGACTAGGTGGAAACTATGACCCTCCAAGATGATCCTTACCAGCGAAGCCCCTGGCTTGTGTGTCCGGAGCATCATTAGTTTATTTGCACAGCCAGTAAGTTTTTATTTATTTTATTTTTTGCAGTTTTTTGTTTTTAGCCAGAGCTGGGTTTGAACCCTCCACCTCTGGTATCTGGGGCCAGCACCCTACCCCTTGAGCCACAGGTACCGCCTATCCAGTAAGCTTTTGATGGGACATTCAGATGCCTGGGATGCCACTGCTGGCTTTGTGAGTTACACCCAGATGTGGTGGGGGAGGAAGAAGACTCTTCTCTTTATGGCTCATGTTTTCTTCCTGATCATTCCTACTGTACCTGGTCTCACAACCCTCCACTCCTATTCCAGCCCCCCAAGACAGGGCTTTGGGATGGTGGATAAAGTCCCCATCTCCCTAGCAACCATCTGAGGCAGGAGGGACAGAGATGAGGTGGGAGATACAGTCACCAGTGCATACCAGCTGATGGAGAAACCCTCCAACCCTTCCAAGGGCTCCATAAAGTCACACAAAGGGCTTGGCAGGACTGGCCAGCCTGGAACCGACCAGCCTCAAGGCAGCCAGTGACTAAAACACACCTCTTGCATCTCTGGCTGTGCCAGCCTGCAGACTCCTCACCCCTAGGGCTGCAAGGACACTTGGCTAGACCACATGACTGCCAGGAGGGCCAGGCTGTCCCAGGGGCCCTCAGTGACTTGGCCTCCCTCCATTTTTCTCAAGCAGTCATCTTGCTCTACGCCATCTGAGGCTGGAGGCAATTTCCCCCTGGTGCAGTGTGGGGACATGGGCTGAGTCACCAGCCTGCCCTAGTTCCACGTCAGCGTCAGCGGGAACAACAGGAATCCAAGCCTAGAGGAAAGCACTTATTTTTAAAGTCACCACTGACCTAGACGAAGCTGTCCCCTGAGAGCACCCCTCCCTGCCTGCCTTTGTGGCTGCAGCGTGTTCTCTAACAATGCCCTGCTCGCCCCCCTCCAAGACCCAGCAGGTGGAAGGAAAGAGGACTGAAGTGGGAGTGGCAGCCGGGAAGGGTGAGAAGGAGCCTCCCTCCCTCTTCCGCAGCAGCTCAGAAGGGCCTGCAGGGCTCTCTGCCACCTACCACCCTGCTGGAGCCCTTCAATACCTGTTCCCTAATCACCCACCCCCCTGCTCCTGAACATCTCCAGGAACGGGGAGCTCAGTTCCTGTCAATGCCACTCATGAGATCTTTGGCAGTTTGGGCAGTTTAATAGAGAGAGAGAGAAAGTTAAAGTACAGTCAACCTGACTGTAGCTTTCACCCATGGAAACAGGTTGCCACATCATTCTTTCCCAGAGCATAAAGTGTCCTCAGCAAAGACGGGGAACCTGACTTTGGGAACCTAAGAGGGACAGAACAAAGCCTGCTCAGGAACCCTGGAGGAGAACTGGTTTCCCATCAATTGTCGCTGTAAGGAAATGTTTCTAGAAACAGCCTGAGCAGCCTGGGCCTGAAAAGCTGAAGGTAGTTCCTAGAAGCATGACACCGAGGTGGCAAGTCTCCTAGGCACACCTGGGCTCTGCCTCAGGACCTCTGGGTGCTCCAGAACTTTTTTCTCGGGGAAAATCCAGGGTTTGAGGGAGACGGAGGATGCCCCGTGCCTCTGCCCATCTCTGCAGAATTCAGTGACCTCCACCAGGAAGTCCAGGGCACCGCCGGGTTGAACTGTGAGCTGGCATGTCCCACCCTGGCTTCCTCCTGACCCCCTCTCCTAGCGCCTGCTGGCCACCATGGGCCATGTGTTGACACCTCCAGGAGAGGATGGAAGAACACAGAGGAATGGCTCAGGTCTGCGGCTCACTCAAAAGAGGCTCCTGGGAACAACACTCACAGCCAAGATGTGTGGGGGCCGCACATGGGCTGGGTTGGTCCACTCTGCTCCTGGCCCACCATGAATTGAGAGGAGGTTCTGTGTCACCAAGCGCACCCTGTGCCCCACAAGGATCCCAGGGGAGAGGGCAGCAGCTCTGTACCTGAGGGGCAGACTCCCGTTCTTGGCCGGACTCCTTGGGAACAGAACGCTCTGCTCTGCGTGGGAGGCAGGCAGGAAGTGCGGGGTGCACTGGCTGGGCCCCCTCCAGACAATCTGCTATTGCTTTCTCTGGGTAATGAAATCTTCCCCACCCTGAGTGTTGCTGGAAGCCAGCCGGCAGCCAGATCAACCTAAATGGACCATTTGTCCCCCCTGTGAAGTGACCTCCCGGGGACTTAATGGGTTTGCTGTTAACACACCACCTCATGCTCTGCCCTTCCCGCCGCCCCCCCCCCCAAGCATGAGTCACTGGCCTCCATGTCTTGCCCCAGCCAGGGCCCTGGCCTGTAGTTTGCAGACCAGGCTCTGTGAGGAAGGGACGAGCACAGATAGCAGAGGCTGCCGGGCCCAGACCAGAGCCCACCAGCCTACCCAGCTGCCCCGGCAGTGTCGGTATCTGGGGGCTCTGGAAGCAGAGGGGTGGCCTCCTATGGCTGCTCCATGGTCATGGGACCCACCAGTGTGGGGAGAGGCCACGGAGAACATGAATAAGACAGGCCAAGGCCTCTGAGGACCACTGCCACCTTCCTCCCTCCGTGTGCTCCATCCTGGGACTACACCACAGTCAGAGGCAGGTTCGGGGAAAGCAGGAAGCTTGTTTGTTGTTTTGGGTTTTTGTGAAGGTTTTTTAACTTTTTTTTCCTCTTTCTTTTTATTATTTTTACCCCAAGTTCACCTATAGCTGCGAGCTTGTTGGATTTTAATTAATAACACTCTGTTTCTTTTTCTTACTGGGCTCTGGGCTCTGGGGAGGGAGAGCTCAGGGGCCTCCTGACTAAGCCCCTCCCTGGGTCTTGGGTGCTCCAAACCTAAACTCCACGCTGTTTGGGGATGATGACCTTTCTAAAACGTAAACCATGACCTGCGTAGGCCTCCAGGCTTCCTATCACCTGCCAAGTACACAGCAGGAGCCCACCCTGCTCTGGCCTCTTGCTGGCTACTCCTGCCCCATCTCCTGAGCCGGTTCCTGAACTTGGAACATGCCCAGCTGCTCCCACATCCCCACACACCAGGTGCCAGGCCTCTGTCCCTGCCTTTGTGTTTCCTCTGCCTGGCAGGCCCTTCCCACCCACCCCACCCCCACCCCACCCCCGGCCTGACTCTGCCTCAGTTCCTCAGGTCCCAGCTCAGATGTCACTTCTTTTAGGAACTTGCCGCTTCCTGGAACTCCCAGATGGAGGGATTCTCCTCTGGACCCTTCCTGGGTTTTCCCAGATCCCAAGGCAGCCTCTAACTCAGGGCTTACTGTCCACATGGCATTCGTGAGAGTCTCCACTGGTATATGATGCACTTGTGAATGGAAAGCCCTTTAGAAGGCAAAGGAGCCCTGTGCGCACATGATGGCATCACCTGCTTGGGACAGGAATGCACAGGGAAGGCTTCCTGCATCCTCCCAGGAGTCAGAGGCCAGGCAGCAGAGGGGGCTTTGGGCAGCAGAGACTCAACAATGGGTGGCAATAGATGACCGTGTCCTCCTGCTGCAGGGAGCCTGGACAGGGAGATGAAGCAGCCAGCATCACTGCTCCTCTACCCCAGCAGATGGGCCAACTTCCCAGCACAGCTGTTTTCCAGCAAAGAGAAATTTCTCACCTTCAGGAACAGGGTGGAGACATTCTCAGACAGGGCCACATCCATACTGGTCACAGGGACCATGTCTGGGTGTCTGTGGCTCATCCCATCGGTGCTGCCACCTGGGCCTCCTGTCTTAAGCACAGCCCAAGGTGGGAGGCAGGTGAGACAGGGACCTGCCTGGGCAGCTGGAGCACAGATCTGCACACAGCACAGGCGCACCATTTTCAAGGAGGGAAACGTGGACATATGAGGCCAAATCACCAGATGTCAGTACATCTCGACAGGCTCTTGGTCCCCCCTTTCTCACCAGTGAGGAGGAAACCTATAGAGCCTGCACTATACATGTGGTCTTCTGAGCCAGCAGGGGTACAAGGCCCAGCAACTGAGAAGACAGACTACTGATGATTAAGAATCTAGAAGATTTATCTAGGAAAATCCAACTTTGTCCAATGGGACCTAAACTCTCAGAACATACGCCCCTTCCTGTGAGCCTTTCCCAACGCTCACACTCTCATCCCAGTTGCCACTGTCACCTATTACAACAGAAACCAGTATCAAATCTTTCAGGAAGACTTTCATTAATTAAAAAAGGGTGGGCTCGGCGCCTATAGCTCAACCGGCTAAGGCGCCAGCCACGTACACCTAAGGTAGCGGGTTCAAATCCAGCCCAGACCCACCAAACAACAATGACGGCTGCAACCAAAAAATAGCCGGGCGTTGTGGTGGGCGCCTGTGGTCCCAGCTACTTGGGAGGC
>NW_003852413.1:4730525-4732236 GCF_000181295.1 Otolemur garnettii
AAAAAAAAAAAAAAAAAGAAAAGAAAGGGTGAAAGACAAACAAGGCTGAAACAGTGTTGCACCAGCAAGTGTTTAACATCCCACTCTGGTGGAGGGAGCAGAAGACCTGGTTTATAACGTGTGCCGAGTCCCGTGGTGTAAAGACTCCCACTACAGTGAGTTTTGAGCCCACGTGGCATCACTGAACACAGAGCTGGGAAGGGAGATGTGCACCACTATCTGAAATGCTCAGGTGTAACGACAGCCTCTTCTTCCCCGGGAAGTTGCAAATGTCTAGAATGCCCTTTCCTGCATAAAACAGTTATGGCAAATGGGGTTCCCCTGGAAGGGCATCCCAATCGCCTGCCCACTGGCGGGACATGGGGCAGGTATGTGCAGCTGCTTCAGTGCTCGGGAAGAGAGACAGCCTTCGTGATCGACTGGCAATGTCTGCTCCAGCCCCAGGACGAGAAGTTAGCAGCATGTTAGCGGAGCACTTGCCATCCCTGACCTGAAGACATTTTTCTTGTCCCATAAGCACAGTTGCAAACATCACCTCCTTGGTGAACTCTTCTACTCTCACTTTCTCTCTGGGTAACCCCTGCCACAGGCCTTTCCATAGCTCTGTATGTATGAAGAGACCTACTGGTGCATGTAGCACAGACCCTGCTGTCCCACTCTTCTCTGCAGTAACAGAAGTTTTAGTTGTGCAGGTGGCTGCCCAGCCTCCCTTGCTGCTAGGAGGGCCCATGCAACTAGGTTCCAGCCAATGGGAGGAGAGTGGGCATGTGTGACTTTCAAGTCGTACCTGTAAAAAGAAAGGGGCACACTCTCTTCCCCTCTCCTTTCTTTCTTCCCTCCAGCTGGAATGTAGACATGATGGCAGGAGCTGGGGCAAGTATCTTAGCTCATGAGACAGCACCAAAGGAATAAGCTGGGTTGCTGGTACCCTGGCCAACTGCCTGCCCTTGGACTAGGCTATGGGAGAGAAACGAATTTCTATCTTGCTCTGTTGTTTTAGCCTTTGGTGCCCTGACTAACGCAGTATACACCCATCACCCCACCAGCCTGACAGGTCCAAGGGGGCTTATCTTTATACCCGGAGCTCCTAGCAGAGGCTGTCGCAATAATTGTAGTTAAAGCAAAAATGAACAGTCTGGTTCAACCAGGGTTTGTTTTAGTATTTGAAACTGAAAAATAATGGTCTGAGCTTAATAGAAGACAAACACTAACATAAGGTAGAGGGAACAGCAATTAAATGCATGCCCAGGAGGCTGGGGCCACTCAGGGAGGTCACGTGTTGAGAAAGATCTTGTAGGGGACCAAAATGGTCGGATGTGCACAGGACCGAACAGAACCAGGCACTTCAGGAAGGAAGCACAACCCAGGACACTGGTAAGTGCTGAGGCTCCGGGGTGCAGACCACACATGGCCACGTGCCGGGCAGTGGGACCACCTGACTGAGCTTCCACTGACTGACGTGTACGTTGGGAACACCACCACCCAGACTGGAAGGATTTGCAGTAATGCGTGAGAAGCATCCGGCATATGGCAGGGAGCTTGGTGAATGGTGCCCCTCATTATCTACGGCATAGACTTTAGCCCCCTGGTTTTTTGTTTGTTTGTTTTGTTTTTTGAGACAAAGCCTCAAGCTATCCCCCTGGGTAGAGTGCCATGGCATCACAGCTCACAGCAACCTCCAACTCCTGGGCTCAAGCGAGTCTCCTGCCTC
>NW_003852413.1:4732984-4738151 GCF_000181295.1 Otolemur garnettii
GTGCCATGGCCTCACAGCTCACAGCAACCTCCAACTCCTGGGCTCAAGCGAGTCTCCTGCCTCCGCCTCCCAAGTAGCTGGGACCACAGGTGCCCGCCATAGCGCCGGCCATTTTTTGGTTGCAGCCATCATTGTTGTTTGGTGGGCCCGGGCTGGGGATTCGAACCCGCTACCTTAGGTGTACGTGGCTGGCGCCTTAGATTAAACATGTATCTTAAAGTCTCATAGGGCCCCCTACTTCCCTATCCCACCTGGGCTTGGTGTGAGCCAGCTCCCCATCCTGCCCTCTGTCCCCATGACAGACACAGAGTGAATGTCAGCCCCTCCGCAGCCCAGGCCGGCCACCAAGCAGATGCTTCTGAACGTCTGGCCAACGGCTTCTGTAGCTATGCTCTGGTGACCTCACAAATGGCCTGAGTCATAAATAAGTCCACTAGCGAATGTCTCAACAGCTTCCTCTGCCACAATGCCCTCCCCACTCCCCCAGTATTCTGTCCTGACCACTGAATGGTCCCTGAGCCCCTTCTGGGGTTACAACTCCCGAGGCGCCAGCACCTTCTGGGCAGGGTGTCCCCCTTTTGGGGCCTGAGACCCCAAGAGAACCAGCAGGGAGGAGGGCAATGGAAAGGGGCACCTGGGGCATCACCCAGCAGTGCCCGTGTGGCAGGAGGGAGAGAGAACAGGAAGGGGGGAGGGGGAGGAGGGAAAGAACAATCAGAAGCCCAGAGGAGGAGCGGCCCCTCCCCTGAGGGCAGATGTGTCCAGGGCTCTGCCAAAGACTCTGCGCCCATCACCTCATCTGGTTTTCACAGACACCCTCCGAAGCAGCTATGTCTGGGCCCCCATTTCTCCACAAGGAAGCAGAGGTACTGGGAGGAGAGCAGCCTGAGGTCCCCATGCAGCAAGTGGAGTTGCTGGGACTCAAATCAGACCAGAGCAACCCAGGGCTGTCCTCAGCCACTACTATAAATGGCAAAGGTTCCACAGCAGGAGCCATGCCCACAGTCCCTGCCAGGTCTCTGAAGCCAGAGAGATGGGACCTGGGCCCAATCCCCCATGCTACTCTGGAGCAGCAGTTCAGGGAGAGGTGCGCAGTGGGGGGTGGGAGATGGGACCTGGGCCACGCCAATCCCCCATGCTACTCTGGAGCAGCAATTCAGGGAGAGGTGCACAGCGAGGGGTGGGCAATGCCTGCAGATGAAAGGAACAAATAGGGCCAAGATGCAGCACGCCTCCTCCAGGTGTGTCCTTCCCTGAATCTGGGCTTGGGAGTCCAGCATTTATGTCCAGGTCTAGGAACACTTCTCCAGCCAGGAGGGAATGGTGCTATGTTACTACAAGTTTTGGATGCTGGTTTTCTTCTGAGAATGGAAATGTGTGCCCTGACCACAGGAGAAAGAACCCAGAGCTCTCTGTCTGCAGCAGCTTGCTCAGGCCTGACAGACGTCCTTCCCCATGCAGCAGGAGCTGTGGGTCAAGGGTCTCCACCCACTGGGCAGGAGAAGCACCGGAAGCACACTCCACCCATGGTCCCCAAGAGCCTTAGCACGGCAATGTGACACAAATGAACAGCCCCAGCAGGCAGAGCACAAGGCTGTGTTGGCAGGCACCCACGGGCCGGCAGCAGTGGGGTGGGATGGTGCGTTTGCACAAATCCTACATGCACAGGCCTTGGCGCACATGTGGCTGACAATCACCCACACATCCTTGCCGACTGGTGCACAGCCAGCCAGCAACAGGGTGCTGGTAATCCCCAGCTGCTCCCGATGCCATGTGGACATACTGTCCAGGACAGGATGGAGAAAGTCATGACTTTCAAGGTCATATACCTCAAAGGGAGATGCTGGACCATGGAACAGACGACAGGTAGATCGGCCAAAGCCATCGGCTCTCGGTGATGCGGGGCGACGGGACAGCAGCTGAGCAACTGCAGAGAGCTGAGTGCACAGATCATCTGACCAATCTCCTCGGGGAAACCTCATTGACCCTTTCCCAGGACTAACATGGCAGGAAGAGCTGGGGCTTTTGGAGTCATGCAGAGCTGGAGAGACATCCTGGCTTGGCCAATTATTGGCTGGTAGAGCTGGTGCAAGTGACTCAACATCCCTGAGACCCAGTTTTCTTGTAAAATAGCAGTGCCCGTGTGAGTCCCACTAGGTCTAAGTGAGATGCCTGGGCCAGGGTCCTCACTGGCAGGTATGCTGGAGCAGACATCAGCCTTGTGAGGCCATTGGGAACGTCCGAGCAGAGGCAGAGCCATGCCCTTAATGAGGGGCGAGCACACGGCATCAGGAGCCCAGAGACCCCCTCATCTGCATCTCCCAAAACTTCCTGAGAGGAGAAAATTATCTGTTCAAGTGGCATTTCCTTCCCTGACAGCTGTTGGGGAGCCTCAGCCCACAGGCAAGCCTGCCCACCCTACAGCTGGCGGCATGTCGGCAGAAGGGCCTTGAGGGAGTGAGCTTGAACCTGACTCTCCCAAGCTAGAAGGTTCCAGGGGCATTTGGGGAAATCTGGTTCTTGGGAGCTGGGCCAGCCCAAAGGGATGAGGCCGCTAGAAGCTTCCTTGGTACCCACAGCAGAACAGGACTAAGATGAGACCCACCCCTGACCCACCTGCTTCACCTGGAAGGGAAACCAGCAACCGTCGAGTTAGTGAATAAGTGCGTGTGTGCACGTGTGTGACACAGACAGACCGACAGGCCGACCTTGAGCAGGGCTCTTTCCCCTCTAGGCTCCCTGTTCTTTTAAATTGAGGTAACACTGAGTAGGGATGTGAAAGGAAAATGCATTAATATTTGTAAAGTGCTGAGGACAGTGCCCCGCATGAAACAAGAGCTATGGGTTTGCTGAGTAAGTAGAAAAGGAGACACGAGCTGAAGACAGAGCCTGCAACCTGAGTGGCAGGAACGCCTTCCCTGAACAGCGGGAGGGGCATCTGCTGGAACTTGATTCTTGGGGGCCTCCGGGGATCTTTCAGACTACAGGGATCTCAAAGTGGTTCACGCCTATAATCCTAGCGCTCTGGGAGGCCAAGGCAGGTGGACTGCCTGAGCTCACAGGTTCAAGACCAGCCTGAGCAAGAGCAAGACCCCGTCTCTAAAAGTAGCCAGGTGTTGTGCCAGGTGCCTATAGTCCCAGCTACTTGGGAGGCTGAGGCAGGAGGATTGCTCAAGCCCAAGAGTTTAAGGTTGTTGTGAGCTATGATGCCACAGTACTCTACCGAGGGTGACAAAGTGAGACTCTGTCTCAAAAAACAAAATAAAACAAACAAGAAACCAGACTACAGGGATCAGTCTCACAGCTCACAGCTGCCTCGAGTCCTATATTCATGCGTGTATGTGCACATACATGTACATGTAATATGTATGTGTCTGTTCTTATGTACTGTGACTCTGCTTACCCAGAACCTGCCTGATGGGTCACGGGGTGAGGCTCTGTTTCCATGGGCACCAGGTGCAGCAAGCATCCTGTCCCCATGGGCAGTCAAGAAAAGGACAGAGCCCACTCTCATCCCGTGTCCTAAAGGCAAGGCAGGGTGTGGGGGGCCTGGCAATGGGCCCTGTCACAGACACCTCCCTGAAGCCCTTACACTGTGAAATTCAAGCTCTCATAAAATAGCAAACTCCCGGTATTAGCAGACCCTTCTATGTATGTATCACTGAACAGCGTCCACATGGTCCCTGCTTTGATACTTCTAGGCACGGGGGACTCACCACTTTGTGAAATAGCCTGTTCCACTGTCACAAAGTGAAAATGGTGAGAAAAAACCATCTCTTGGTGTGTCCCATCAAACTCCATTTTCCAGTAGCTTCCAGACATCTGATACTGGCTTTGCGTTTTGGAGGAACTCAAATAAATGCTCCCCTTCTAGATGATAACCCTCCAACTATTTGGAGGCAGGGACTGTGGCTCCCACCCGTCCTGCTGTCCTGTCCCCATCCAGTCCCCTTCCAGAGTCCCTTCCCTGACGTGAGCTCAAGCTCTCTGGCCATGCAGACCCCTCTGCTGGGGGCCCTCACAACCTATCCACATCCTCCTTCAGGACTCGGCCCTAGAGAGACTCCTCTGCAAGGGGACCTGCTGTAGTTAGAACTGCATTCCCCAAGTCCTAACCCCGGTGCCTGTGGATGTGACCTTCTTGGAAATGGTCTTCACAGATGTACTCAAGTTAAGATAAGGTTACACTGGATCAGTTTGGGCCCTGATCCAATCTAATGTCTTTCTAAGAAAAAGGAGAGGGCGATTTGGACACAGATACACAGAGGAGACGCAGGCTGGCAAGGGCCACGTGAAGAGGGGCAGAGATTGGAGTGATGTGGCTACACACCAGGGACTGCCAGCCGCCACCAGAGCTGGTGGGGAGGCCTGGGGCAGACCCCCCTCAGAGCCTCCAGATGGCACCGACCCTGCCAACATCCTGATCTGGGACTTCTGGGCCCCAGAACCATGAGAGAATGCATTTCCAGTGTTTTCAGCCTTCTGGGCTAATCAGATGCTAATATAGGGCCTCAGCGAGGGTGGCCCGTGGTGCAGAAGCCCTTCCCTACTGCAAAGTCTGCATCTCTTATTTTGTCTCACGGGGCCCAGGGTCACACGGATGTTCACCCCAGCTCTGGTCAGCCGTGGGCCAGCCTCCCACGGTAGACACAGCCCTGCTGCTGCCCAAGCACCTGCCGTGCTGGGGTCCGGTAACGTCTGGGGGTCCCCCTCTTCACCTCACTCTCAGCAGCCCAGCTCCCCTCCCTGATTCCAGAGCTCTGGGCTAGGTCAGGCAACCTGTGCTTCATCTGAGAGGATTCCCATGTGACTTAATCAGCTTCTGCACTGGGTCTCCTCCTGGAGGGCCACTAGGCTGGGTGTCACCTAGCTTCCTCAGCATGGTGGCCTTCTTAGCTCCTGACCTTGGCTCAGGACTGCAAGGGAAGGGCCTCCAATACCATCTCTGACGTCACCCCCCCCCAACCACAGCTCACATGGAAGAGGACTTGATCTTAAACATGGCCACTCCTGACCTCAGGTAGTCCCTGAGGCCACAACCATGTCTTCTAAGCCCTCTAGGGCTTGGGACAGAGTCACCAGGGCAGCCCTGACACTGCAGGCAAAATCTGTTCTTTTCAGTTTGAACCATCCCCACCCCACGCCCACTTTCTGTTCCGTGAATGAA
>NW_003852413.1:4738351-4739622 GCF_000181295.1 Otolemur garnettii
TGTCCCTCCACATGCAGTCTGGGAAAGGGTGGAGGGACACCTTCTTTCTAGTGGTTAGGAAGACAGAAAAATGGAAAATGAGAGCTGGGCACACATATGTGCCCTTGTACACACTCCCCCAGAGGAAAACCTATCCTTTTCTTTCAGTCCAGGGATCCCCAGTCTCCATGAAATAAGACTGGACTTTGGAAGTTTGACTGAAGATTGGTCCTCAGCATTCTGGTTACCTCCATCAGCCCTCCAAGGGTGGAAAGCCCCCCTCCCCACATCCACCCACCCCCTGTCCCACCCTCACACACTCCCATTTCCTCCTCTTTGGTCCTTTAACCCTTGTGCTGCCTGCTCTGATCTCACCCTTTGCACTTGGATGTGAATCATTTCCCCTGTAAAAGGGTGTGTGTGCACACATGGACCCGGGGACACACACAGGGCAGCCAGAGAGACGGAGGCTTCTCCCAGACCTCGAGCTCTAGTGAGTGACAGCACTTCTCCCGGAGAACACAGACTGACACACTCTCTCTGGCCAAGCACAGCAGACGAAGGACCTCAGAAGACAGTGGTCATTTGGGCCTCCTGTACACCGGTGGCAGCCCCTAGCCAGGACCATTTCCTCCCCATCCCTGAGAAACATGAGGACAGGGAGAAGAAAGGGTTTCTGCCTTCCGAGGCCCCTCACTGCACTCCCTGGAGCTGGCCCCAGGGCCCTGAGCATACAGGAAGGGGAGTAACCGGCTCCCCCCACTGAGGAGCTGGCACACCTACAGTGCAGAGTGTGCTGGTGGGTACCTGACACTGTGCAGCAGAGAGGAGAAATGGGAGGGCCTGCAGGCAGGCCCTGGACCCTAAAACTGCCTTGAGACACACCAGCTTCTGGTCTGGGGGAGAGTCCAGAGGTGCTAGGCTGAAGCCACCATCCCCACCAGGCTCCTGGCAGTTACTGTCCTGGCCTCACTGGTGATCAAGTGCACCGTGACCCCTCAGATCAGGAAGTTAACATTCCGGGACTCTACTAACGAGGAAGGTTAGACACCTCTGCTAACCAACAGCCACGGCTGCAGCGCTGTGATCCCACGGGAGAGCCTGGCCATAGGAGCAGCTGCTATGCGGCCAGTCCTCCTGCAGGAAACATCATGTCCCTGGACAAAATATCAAAAAGAACAACAGCCTGAAAGCAGTGTGGACTCCTTCAAGCAGGCAGAAAGGACAGCAGGGTCAGTCGGTATGTGAGACAGGAGAGTAAAAACTGAATTGGTTTTTAAGGCTTTTTCCCC
>NW_003852413.1:4740510-4741528 GCF_000181295.1 Otolemur garnettii
AGCTGTGACACCACAGCACTCTACCCAGGGCGACATGGTGAGACTGTCTCAAAAAACAAACAAATAAATAGATAAAAATAAAATGCATGATATTGCTTAAGGCAAAAAAAATGTATTATTGTCTAGTGTGAAATGTGTATACATATGATAAATACATGACAACTATCATATACAGGATGTTTTCTATTTTTTCCATGAAGAATACAATATTAATTCTAAGTAGACTATGAAAATTTAAGGATTTATATTAGAATACATAAAGCAACTCCTAGAATAAAGATACAAAGAGGCATACTTAAAGAGCCAAACAACAATTAAAATGGAATTCTAAGACACTCAATCTAGGCGGCGCCTATAGCTCAACCGGCTAAGGCGCCAGCCACGTACACCTAAGATGGCGGGTTCGAATCCCCAGCCCAGACCCGCCAAACAACAATGACAGCTGCAACCAAAAAATAGCCGGGCTGTCTGTCTGCAAGAAGATTAAATTAGAGATTGGTAGCTATACGACATTTGGAAGGGCTATTTGCAAATTAAAAGACACGCTTCTAAACAATCTATGAGTCAAAAAAGAAACGGTGAGGGAAATTTCACAATATTTCAGATGGAATGATAATGAAATACAGCGCGCCAGAATACGTAGGCTGACACTGAAGCAATGCTTAGTGGGGAACTGGAAATGCTTCTATTTAGAAAAGAAGGAAAATCTGGGCGGCGCCTGTGTCTCAAAGGAGTAGGGCGCTGGCCCCATATACCAGAGGTGGCAGGTTCAAACCTGGCCCTGGCCAAAAAAAAAAAGAAAAGAAGGAAAGTATAAAAGAAATGACCCAAGGCTCCGCCTTAAGAAGCTTGAAAAATGTGCCAACTATCCACGTATTGCTTCTTAGCTCCAAATCCATCCTTTTTCACCTCACCAGGTGACACTGTGGCTGGGCCTTATCAACCTTTCTGTTTTTTTTTTTTTTTGAGACAGAGCCTCAAGCTATCCCCCTGGGTAGAGTGCCGTGGCATTACAGCT
>NW_003852413.1:4741693-4743321 GCF_000181295.1 Otolemur garnettii
GGCTGGGGATTCGAACCCGCCACCTTAGGTGTACGTGGCTGGCGCCTTAGCCGGTTGAGCTATAGGCGCTGAGCCCCAACCTTTCTGTTTTGCTGGATAGAGTCACCCCAGGCTCTAGCGATAGGAAGCAGCTTCTCCTCCTGCCTCTGGGGTACCTTTTCCTCCTATGGCACAGCTGCCAACCCCAATCTAGCCCAGTGGCACCCAGGCCAAACCATGGACCCCGTGGGCTGTTCCGGGGCTGTTCCAGCCCAGCCTGGCCACGACCCCTAATAAGATTCTCTGCCACTCAGTAAGCTCCTCCTACAGTCACTCTGTCCACACCTTCAAGCAAGAACAGTTTTGCCAGTTAGGCTACTGGTTTCTTTCTTTCTTTCTTTAGATTAAAGCGAGGATACAACTAGGTTACAATGTTTACATTTGTTAGTCCCTCTTGTAGTTGTGTCCTGGACCCAAGAGGAGTGCCATATACCCTTACATTGTATCTATTAGGTGGGTGCACACCCACCCTCTCCCTCCTCCCCTTCCCGCCCTCCCTCGTTCTCCCTCCCCCCTACTCGAATTGCGTTTTTCTCTTGTGTGGGTGTGTATTAGATCATCTACTGACTTCCTACCAGTATTGAGCACAAGGCATACTTGCTTTAAGAAGAATGTGTTTCAACTCCATCCAGATCAATACAAAAGATGTAAAGTCTCCATCTTTCAGTGGCTGATGGATATCCCTGATATGCATACACCACAGCTTGTTAATCCATTCCTGAGTTGGTGGGCATTTAGGTTGTTTCCAAATCTTGGCGATTGAGGCTGTAGGTTTCTGTGGCAGCCACACACTCTCCATCTCAGGGGATGGGAGGACGCTCCAAGATCCTGGCTTCGTCCCACATCCTCTCCCTCAGCCCAGAGGTGGTAACTGCTGTTTCGTGTGCGTGTGTGTTAAAGTATCCATCACGTAAAATTTACCATTGTAACCTTACTGAAGCCTACAGTCCATTCACATTGTTGTGTGACCATCACCACCATCCATCTCCAGACTACCTCATCTTCCCCAAGTGCGACGCTGTCCCCATTAAACACTAACTTCCCTCTTCCCTCTCAGCCCAGCCCATTCCACTTTTTGCCTCCACGAATCCGACCACTCTGGGGACCTCGTATAAGTAGAATCATATAGTATCTGTCCTTTGGCGTCTGACTTATCTCACTTGGCATAGTTCCTTCAAGCTTCCATGTCATAGCATGTGTCAGAACGTCCTTCCTTTAAAGGATAATATTCTACCGTATGGAGGGAGCACATTTTGTCTATTCACTGTCAATGGACATGTGAGTTGTTGCCACCTCTGGACTCTGTGAAAGGTGTACACCCACCTCTTCAAGTCCCTGGCAGTGGAATTACTGGATCACATGGTAATTCAGAGTTTCTTTTCTTTTCTTTTTGAGAAATTGTGATGTTTTCTACAGCAGTTGCACCGGTTCACATTCCCATCAGCAATGCACATGGTTCCAATTTCTCCACCCGTTTTTTGGATAATAGCTACCTTTTTTTTTTGTAGAAACAGAGTCTCACTTTATTGCCCTCGGTAAAGCGTAAGGCATCACACAGCTCACAGCAACCTCCAACTCCTGGGCTTAGG
>NW_003852413.1:4743435-4746252 GCF_000181295.1 Otolemur garnettii
GCAACCTCCAACTCCTGGGCTTAGGTGATTCTCTTGCCTCAGCCTCCCAAGTAGCTGGGACTACAGGCGCCCGCCACAACGCCTGGCTGTGTTTTTGTTGCAGTTTGGCCGGGGCTGGGTTCGAACCCACCACCCGCAGTATATGGGGCTGGCACTCCACTCACTGAGCCACAGGGCCGCCCTGGATAACAGGGTGGACATGAAATCATATTTCATTGTGGTTTTAATTTGTGTTTCCCCAACGACCAGTGACGCTGTGTATCTTTTCAGGTACTCACTGCCCCCTCGCACGACTTCTTTATTGTTTACTTCAACGGCACATACACCAGAATCGAACGTCTTCTTTGCAGAAACGTCTATTCAACGCCTTTGCCCACTTTTTAATGGGGCTGTTTGGGGTTTTGCTGTTGAATTGTGAGAGTTCTTTACATATTCTAGATATTAATCCTTTATCTGATATATGATTTGCAAATATTTTCTCCCATTGTGTGGACTGCCTTTCCATTCTGCTGGAAGTATTCTTCAAGGTTCGGAAGTTTTAAATTTTGATGAAGTCCAGTTTATCTGTTTTTTCTTTTGTTGCCTGTGCTTTTGGCATCGTGTCCAAGAAAGCACTGCCAAGTCCAATGTCGTGTTCTCCTCGTGTGATTTCTTCTGATGTTGCAGCTCCCTGTATTTGCCATTCCTATATTCCTTAGAGTCCTCTTACATAGGAACAAAACCACCTTTATCTCTCTACTCTCGTTCACAACACTCAACACACCATTTCTGACACCAGATGTGGGTTTTTCTTTCCCTATTCCTAGCAATTTTCGAATTCTCTGCAGACATCAACTGGGTGTCTTACGATTCAATTCAATTCTGACGCCAACTCCCCAGAATTAGCACAGACCTCGCAGGCTAAGGGCTCAGCCCCAGAAGCTTGCCCTCAACTTCAGGCAGCAGCTGCAAGGGACGCACCGCGAGGTTACCCCCAGCTTCTGTCTGACTTGGCTACAGGTTGGAGGTTCTCACAACCCCCTTCTCGGGTATAATAATTTTTTAAGAGTGGCTCAGAGCACCCAGGAAATCAATCAGTCTGCTTACTATTGCTGATATATTACAAAGGATTTTTTAAAGGATGAGAACGGACAGCCAAATGAAACAGGCATGGCATAAGGGAAGGGGCACGGCACTCCCGCACCCTGTCTGGGGGCACCACCCTCCCGGCACCTCAAGGGGCTCGGCGACAGGAGGCTCCCCACCCTCCTCCTTCTGGAGTCTCATGGAGACTTCACCACCTACCCACCATTGATTAAGTCATTGCCCATTGGCAATTGACTGGACCTGTTGCCCCTCTCCCCTCCCAGGAGGCTGGAGTGGTGCTGAGGGAAGGTTGGAGGGGGCAGAGACCAAAGACACATTTCTTATCATATCACAATACTGCATCTCTGCCACCCCTCTCACCAGTTAATAATCCTTTACATTACAAGTTGCTATTCAAATTACTGGTGTGGTTTCTGCTTCCTGACTGGGCCCTGACTAACACACCAAAGTCAGTAGAAGGAAGGAAGTAATGAAGATAAGGGCAGAATTCAAGGAAATGGAAAATAGAAAAAAATAAAGTCAAAAGTAGGTTCTTTAAAAAGATCTACAGGTTGATAAACTCACAGCTAGACTGATGAGACAGAGAGAGAGACGGACACGCTATATCAGTATTAGCAATGAAACGCCATCCTTGCAGAGGCAAGAGACATTAAAATGACAATAGAGGTGCCAGGCGTGTCCTACACTGCCCTTTGCTTTATTGCATTTTGCAGGTACTGCCTTTTTTTTTTTTTTTTAACACATTGAGGGTCTGTGGCAACCCTGTATCAAGCAAGTCCATTAGCACCATTTTTCCAATGGCTCAGGCTCTCTTCCTGTCTCTGTGTCACATTTTGATAATTCTCCCAATATTTCAAACTTTGTTGTTGTTGTTATACCAGTAATCTGTCACCAGTCACCTCTGAGGTTGCTGTTGTAATTGCTCTGGGGCACTGTGAACCACACCCATGGAAGAGGACCAACGTAGTCACAAAGGTCCCTGTGTGTGATGGTCGCTATTCCATCACTTGGCCATTCCCATCTCTCTCCCTCTCCTGGGGCCTCCCTACTCTCCGAGACACAACAATACTGAAATCAGGCAATTAGTGGCCCAACGCCGGCCTCTGAGTGTCTGAGTGAATGAAAGAGTCACATGCCTCTCACTTCAAATCAAAAGCTGGAAATGATTAAGCTTAGTCAGGAAGACACGTCCAAAGCAGACCAAAAGCTCGGCTAAGTTGTGAACCCAGAGAAAGAGTTACTGGAGAAACTAAAAGTGCTGTTCCAGGCAACACAGAAGGAGAGGAGGGTGAAGCGGCCTTACTGCTGGAGGAAGTCGGAGCGCTCTGCAGCGAAGATCAAACCAGCCACCACACTTCCTTAAGCCAAAGCCTAATCCAGAGCAAGGCCCTGACTCTCTTCAATTCCATGAAAGCTGAGCGAGGTGAGGAAGCTGCAGAAGAAAAGTTTGAAGCCAGCAGAGGCTGGTTCACGAGACCTAAGGAAAGAAGCCGTTTCCATAACATAAAGTGTAACTGCTAAGGGAGAAGCTGCAGTATTTTAATTATCCGAAAGGTCTAATTAAGGTAATTGAGTAAGGTGGTTACTCTAAGCAACAAACTTTCAGTGGAGATAAAACAGCCTTATGTCAGAAGAGGAAGCCATCTAGGCCTGTCGTAAGCTAGAAAACCTGGATGATGGCACATGAGTTTACAACATGGCTTAATGAACATCTTAAACCCACCGTTGAGA
>NW_003852413.1:4746405-4747161 GCF_000181295.1 Otolemur garnettii
AAAAAAAAAAAAGATTCTTTTCAAAGTATTACTGTAACTAGCAAAGCACTTGGTCACCCAAGCACTCTGGTGGAGAGGTGTCCGTTAACACAACACCTGTTCTGCAGGCCGTGCGGCAAGGAGTAATTTCTACTTTCACATCTTATTATTTTATTTTCAAAAGTATTAGATAGTGGCCTCTGATGGATCTAGGCAAAATAAATTAAAAATATTCTGGAAAGGATTCATCCTTCTAGATGCCATGAAGACCATTCGTGATTTTGAAAAGGAAGTCAAAATATCAATAGGAACAGGGGTCTGGAAGAAGTTAACGCCAACCCTCGTGGAGGGATTTGAGAGGTTCAAGACTTCAGTGGAGAGAGGAACAGTAAATGTGGTAGAAACAGCAAGAGAACCAGATTGGAAAGGAAGCCCGAAGATGGGGCTGGAGTGTTAACGCCATAGATGCTGCAGATATTAAAAGGTTGCAATCTCAAAATCAGACTTCAACGGATGAGAAGTTGCTTTAGACGCATGAGCAAAGAAAGTGGTTTCCCTGAGACAGAGTCTACTCCTGCTGAAGAGGGCTGTGAACAATGTTGAAATGACCACAAAAGATTTAGAATATTACATGAGCTTAGTTGATAAAGCAGCATGGGAGGTTGAGAGGATTGACTCTCAAATTTTTTTTTTTCTGAGACAGAGCCTCAAGCTGTCCCCCTGGGTAGAGTGCCATGGCATCACAGCTCACAGCAACCTCCAACTCCTGGGCTCAAG
>NW_003852413.1:4747844-4749634 GCF_000181295.1 Otolemur garnettii
TTTTTTTTTTTTTTTGTAGAGACAGGGTCTCACTGCATTGCTCAGGTAAACATCTGACCCCAAGTGATCCTACTGCCTTGACCTCCCAAAGACCTGGGATTATAGGCGAGAGCCACTGTACCCTGTCCTAATTTAATTTTTAAATTAAGACAGATACATTAAGAATGCTTCTATACTCTTAATACATTACAGCATAGTATGAACGTAACTTTTATAAGCATTGGGAAACCAAAAAATCTGTGAGTCACTTTATTGCAACATCTGCTCTATTGCAGTGGTCTGGAACCAAGTCCCCAGTGTGCCTGTCTTATGAACTTTATGTGAAAAAGTTCAACAACTTACATGAAATGGACAGATTCCTTCAAAATACAACTTAGCAAAATAACAACCAGAAGTAAAAATCTCAGTACCCCTCTTTATATATTTCAGATTGAATTTGTGATTTTAAAAAACATCACTTTTACGAGAAAAAGACTCCAGGTCTGAGTGGCTTCCTTTATAGATTCTACCAAACACTTAGGAAGAAATCACATCAATCTTATGCAGACTTTTTCACAAAAAATAGAAGGAAGGAAACACTTCCAAACTCATTTCATAAGGCCAAAACAACCCCGACCAAGATTTACCAACACAGACTAACAAAGAAAATGCCACACTGGCTTGGCAGCTGTAGCTCAGTGGTTATGGCACTGGCTAGCGTGTTCAAACCCAGCCCAGGCCCGCTAAACAACAGCAACTGCAACTAAAAAATAGCCGGGCGTTGGGGGGGCGGGGGGGACACCTGTAGTTCCAGCTACTTGGGAAGCCGAGGCAAGAGAATCTCTTGAGCCCATGAGTTGGAGGTTGCTGTGACCTGTGATCCCACCTTTGTCTACCAAGGGCGACAAAGTGAGACTGTCTCAAAAAAAAAAAGAATGAAAGAAAGAAAGAAAGAAAGAAATGCCACACCAATATTCCTTGTGAGTCTATGTTTGAAAATCTCTAACAAAAAAACTAAGCAAACCAAATCTAGCAATATATAAAAAGGATTATATATTATAACCAAGGAGAACCTATTCCAGGAGTGGAAAGTTAGTTTAATATTCAAAAATCAATCACTGTAATTCACCCAATTAATAGAATAAAGAAGAAAGCAAGGATTGTCACAATAGATACAGAAAAAGCACTTACCAAAATCAATACCCATTCATGTTTAAAAAACTCTCAGCAAATTAAGGATAGAAGTGAGTTTCCTCAGTCTGACAAAGGGTATGTATGGCAAATCTGGAGTTAACATTATAAGTTCTGGTGCAAGGCAAGGATGTCCAATCACAACTTCTATGCAGTTCTGCACTGGCAGTTTTTTCGTGTTTTTTTTTTTTGTAGAGACAAAGTCTCATTTTATTGCTCTCGGTAGAATGCCGTGGCATCACACAGCTCACAGCAACCTCCAACTCCTGGGCTTAGCCGATTCTATTGCCTCAGCCTCCCGAGTAGCTGGGACCACAGGCTCCCACCACAATGCCCGACTATCTTTCTGCTGCAGTTTGGCCGGGGCTGGGTTCGAATCCGCCACTCTCGGTATATGGGGCTGGCGCCCTACTCACTGAGCCACAAGTACCGCCCTGTACTGGCAGTTCTAACCAGTGTAACAAAGCAAGAAAAAGAAATTAAGGATCAAGGTTAGAAAGAAAGAAGTAAAACTACTCATTTTCAGATGACATAATTATTTATTTAGTAAATCCTAAGAGATCTGGCTCGGTGCCTGTGGCTCAAGCGGCTAAGGCGCCAGCCACATACACCTAAGGTGG
>NW_003852413.1:4750621-4765102 GCF_000181295.1 Otolemur garnettii
CAGGAGAATCGCTTGAACCCAGGAGTTGGAGGTTGCTGTGAGCTGTGATGCCACAGCACTCTACCCAGGGGGACAGCTGGAGGCTCTATCTCAAAGAAAAAAAAAGTAATTGCTATACCTGGGCATCTGCAAAAAATGTGCAACATCTTAAGTCACCAGAGAAAGACAAAAGAAAATTGCAATGAAATGGTACGTCACACACACTAGAATAGTTAACATTACAGAGACTGACAGGCTAGTTACAGGTGGCTCACATCTGTGATCCTGGCACTCTGGGAAGCTGAGGCAGGAGGATCCCTTGAGTCCAGAAGTTGGAGAACAGCCTGAGCAAGAGCAAGACCCCTTTTCTACCAAACAGAGAAAAATTAGCCAGGCATTGTGCCAGGTGCCTACAGTCCCAGCTACTCAGGAGGCTGAGGCAGGATTGCTTTGAGGAGTTTGAGGTTGTTGTAGGCATGGCTGATGCCATGGCACCCTACCCAGGGTGACAGAGTGAGCCTCTGTCTCAAAAAATAAAAACTTAACAAGGGCTTCAGTTCCTAGTTCTTCCCAGAATTGGGGGAAATTGGCTTGGGCCACTGAGCCCAGTCTTGCAAAACACAAGTCTGAGGAAACAGTAGTATCCCTAAGACAAACTCAAGCAACTCAATTTCAAAGTGGGCAAGAGAGTTGAAAAAGACATGTCACAAAGGGAAATACTCAAACAACCAACACGTACATGAAAATGTGCTCCACAGCATCAGCCATCTGCAGACGCAGATCAAAGCCACAGAGAGCTACCACTACACAGCCACCACAATGACACGATTTCTCAGAGTGACAGAACCAAATGTTGGCCTGGACGCGGAGCAACTGGAACTCTCATCCATTGCTGGTGGGAGTGTGAAATGGAACGGTCACTTTGGAAAAAAATCTGGCAGTTTCTTATAAAACTAAACATGTACCTGCCCTATATCTACTCCCAGGTCTTTACACAGGAGAAATCCTAGCCCACGCCCAGCAGCCTTATCAACAGAATAGCTAAAAAGCTGTACCATGTTCATGCACTGAACGCTACTCAGCAAGATGAGGGGAGCAGACTGCTGGCACCTGCCGCAACACGGACAGACCTAAAAAGCATTAAACTGGCAAACAGAAAAGAAAACCGTCGCCATGGTTGTCCCTGGGAGAGGTGAGGCAGCCATGGGCTGGCGATCTTCCGTATTCTGAGGGGGTCGGGACATGCAGTGTTTGCATTTGTCAAAATTCAGAGGAGGGAACACTTAACATCTGTGTGTCTCGTGGTTTATGAAGTTTCATCTCAAAGGAGAAGAACCATAAACATACACTGGACTCTACCAAACAGGAGCCGCGTGTCTCTAAGATACTGTGAATTGATACCTGCAACTTATTTTGAAGCTTATTTAAAAAAATAGTATGGCTTGTGGGCAGATGGGGGATGTGCTTGTGCTAAAGCAAACAGCAAATGCTCATTGTAGAACTTCTAGAATCTTTCATTTTTTCTGTATGCTTGAAAATGTGCATAGAGAAAGCAGGAAAGATTTAAGAGAGATGGAGACAAGGCAACTAAAAAATAGGAAAAATGAAATGAAAGGGGTGGCAGGAAGCCCCTCCTGTTCCACCCGGCTGAGCTTCCAACCCTACATGCTGCCCCATGGGGACAGGAATCCCAGGTTGCTCCCAGCGGGTGGCAGGGTCCCTCTGTCCTCACCGGGCTGCAGGTTCTCCCACTGAGCAGCCTCTGCCGGCCAAGTTGGAAGAGGTAAACCTGCCCGCAGGGCTCTGGAGGGCCTGCACCGCCACCTGCTGGACGAAAGCCATCGTGCACCCGATCCCCCTGCCCCGCAACCAGCCCCTGTTCCATCAGGGCTGGGCCCCCACTGAGATAGAACAGGGTGGGAGCACTGACACACAGGAGAGGCCACCTCCAGAGAGGCCACCCCTTCTGCCCACACCTCGGTGTCCAGTCCTCGGGGGACACCCCCACTCACAAACACACATCACAGCTGCCTCAATCAAGACCACCCACCCCAGGTGGATCACAAGCCCTGACCCCTTCCTTCCTCCCTGGACACTGGCAACAACAGCATGAGGACACAGAAATATGGCCAGTCCAGGGAGCGGCAGAAGGGTCTGTTCCAAAGGGGGAGAGGCAGGAGACAGATCTTAGAGGGCCTGGCCCACAGGAGAGAAGGGGCCATTGCTCAGCTCTGCCAGGGCCGGGGGAGCCCCCATAGCCACCCCACGTCTGCAGGGAGCCCCCTGCTTCCCTTGATCCCCTCTCCCAGGGATAGTGACAGACCCTCACCCTGGCCGGGGCTCCAATTGTGGGAGGGAGGTTTTGACTCCCCGAGCTCTGAGGGCCAGTGGAGAATACTCTGGATTCCCACACTTGTCTCTGAGTTGGGAGCCCAAAGGTCAGAGAAACCTGGAGGCCAGTGGGACAGGACAGTAGGAACCAAGCACAAGGGCTTCTGCAGGGGGTGTTAGGGGGACCAGAAAGTGGTGGGCGAATCACACGGGGGCTCCCCACACCCCTGTCTGAAGACTCAGGACCCTGTAAGACAGGAAGGAATGGGGCTCCCACTCCTGCCATGACGATGCTGGGCTCCTGGGGACTGAGCTGCCCAAGACTCAGGCCATCTCTTTTTTTTTTTTTTTTGAGACACAGCCTCAAGCTGTCCCCCTAGGTAGAGTGCCGTGGCATAGCTCACAGCAACCTCCAATTCCTGGGCTCAAGCGAGGCCTCTGCCTCCCAAGTTGCTGGGACCGCAGGTGCCCGCCACAACGCCTGGTTATTTATTTATTTATTTATTTATTTTTTGGTTGCAGCCATCATTGTTGTTTGGCGGGCCTAGGGCTGGATTCGAACCCGCCACCTTAGGTGTATGTGGCTGGTGACTTAGCCACTTGAGCCACAGGCACCGAGCCACTCAGGCCATCTCAATTCCACCCTTGGCCTGACCAATAGCACCAAACCTCCACTAGCAGCCTCCAGGCTCAGACAGGTAAGTGCTCCCACAGACAGCAGCCCTAGGGCTGAGCAGGGCGCAGGCATCCCTGCTGGGTCCACCCAGCCATCAAAGGTCCCCCCCCACTGCAGGGAATGCCCGGCCTCATTCCTCAGGCCTCCCTACATCTCCTGCTACTGGCCATTCTCAGCAGCCACAGGGCATAATGGTCCCACCATACTGAGAATAAAATCAAGCCCTTACCAGGGCCTCCCCAGCCGGCACTACCAGGCACCACCTTTCCTACCAATCTCACCCCTGCCTTTCTCCTCTAACCACGCTCCAGCCACTTGGGCCTCCCCTGGAGTACGACCTCAGGGCCTTTGCACTTGCACCTAGAGGTGCTTTCCCTGAATTTTGGCCTGGTGGGTCCTTCTAGTCATTCAAGCTTCAGCTCAGTTTCATTCATCCCTTGGTGAGGCCTCCCTTGCCACCATCAACACACATCCCTCGTGAAAATCACATCACCCCTTGTCACTCTTCTGACATCATCCATCAGTTTGCTCATTTGAGATCCAGGACTGAATCTTTCATCACAGGCCAAGAACCCAGGAGAGTGTGGCTCACGGCGAGAACTCAGCAAACATTCACCACATGAGCTAGAATGGCCTGTGTCTGTCGGGACAGCTCGACGCGAATCAAAGCAGAGGACACCGCAGAGCTCATCGATGGCTCACCCTTAGTGGGAAAGAGTAGAGAAGTGGCAGCCTGGGCAGGGGATCCTGCCACTTGCACCCCTATGGCCCCTCACACCCATCTGCCCACAGATTGACCAGAGAGCTCCTTCAGATCCCCCTAGCAATGTCCCAGGGCTGACTCCTCTTCCCTGGTCCCAAAGGGTGTGTTGCTGTGTTTATTCAGCTTTGCTCAACTCAAGAGTTTCCTTATTTGGGGAAAATAACAAAAAGAGGGAGATGAGTCCACGGATGAGAGGTATAGGGGCCTGTCCCCATCCCCTCAGAGGGCACCTCCCTGAGCAGAGCTCAAGGTGTGGCCTGAGGCCCAACCCAGTTCTCCAAACTCAGCAGCTTATTAAGAGATCTCCCTGCCCCCACCTGCTTGTCTGCGCCCAGCCCCCACAGCCCCCAGCAGCCTCCCCAGCCCTGCCCTGGGCTCCAGGACCCCCCAGAGGCCCTAATCAGGGTGGGCTTGAGCCCCAGAACTGACCAGTGCCCTGGACAGTGGGAGGTCCCTGGGGAGCACATGAAGCCAGGCAGATGTGCAGCTTGGCACTGGGCAAGAACAGCTTTGAAGGTGTCTGGCCACTCCCTGTGGTTCTGGGGAAGGGTATGAAGAAAGGAGGGGGTAGGCAGGAAGTTTCTGTGATGGAGGGGGTGCTGCAGTGGGGCTAAACCATGCTGAGGGCAGTGGGGACAAATGGCCACACAAGGAATGAGCAGGCCAGGTGGAGGGGTTCCTAGCCACCAGGGATGTGGCACTGCCAATGGCAGGTTTTCCGGTTTGGGGGGTGGGGCAGAGGACAGACAAAAGGTTGCAAACAAGACCTCCATTGGGGACGTGATGGATTTGAGATGAAAATGCCCCGTTCAAATAGATCCATCCAATAGAGGTCCGAAAGGAGGGCTGAGTCCTGAGGGTGAGGACACAGAGCCAGGCGAGGGCCACGTGGGTCCAGGGGCCACACCTCCGTCTCACGCACTCAAGGGGGTCTCGGAGCGCACCAGGTGCACTGAGCCAGGCCCCGGGACACAGCTGCAGAGTGAGGAGGGGGTCTGTACAGCACCTGAGAACATGAGTTGCAGTCAGTCTGCAGAGACAGAGAAAAAACCCAAAGTCCTGCTTCAGAATCTCTCCAAACCCAGTCCTTTGGGGTATTTATGGAAGCTTCCTCACATAAGCATGATTGATTAAATCACTGACCAGTGGTGATGGGTTTAACCTCAGCCCCGCTCCCCTAACAAGATGGGGGGGGAGTGGAGGAAAATCTCTAATCCTGCCTGATCTTTCCCCTGAGCAGTCCCCACCCTGAAGGCACCTAGGGCTGCCGGCCATCAGTCAATGAATTAGCACAGATACACAAAGACATCGCTTTGGAATTCCAAGGATTTTATGAGTTGTGTGCCAGAAAGTGAGGATGAAGACCAAATACACATTTCACAGTATCACAGTCGGGTTCTCTCAGCCTAGCCTCCTCACCACTACACTGCCTGTCCCTCATACCCCAGGGCCTTTGCACGTGCTTCCTGGTGCTTGCTGCGCTCCCCCTGCCTGACTGGTTTGAGCCTGGTTTACTTCTCAGCCTTCCTGAGCTGGTCCCCTCCACCCTGGGATCCCATCCTGCCAATAGTCTCCTTTGCCACCCTGGTCATTTGCAGGATTTTACATTTATTGATGTGATCTTGTGCCATGTAGTCCCATGAGGGTGAGGACTGTGTCTGGTTTTGCTCTCCATTATACCTCAGTGATTAGCCCACAAGAGCACCCATTTGTTGAATGAATGAGTGAACAAATGAATGATAAGCAGGGAGAGTTTATGTGTGCAATGTCGAGGTCAAAGGTTACTGGGTTGACCATGTGGGTGAGGGTAGGTGAGGGGTGGGGAGGGAGGCAGAACTGTCCCATGGAGGGATGGGGTGGGGGCCAGGGAGGAAGGTATGGGGCTGCTGTACTGGGGTGACAAGCTGCCCCCAGAGCATCAGGCAGCAGAAAAAGCTGGCAACCACAGAGCCCACTTCCTCTGGGAGGCCAGCTACCATTCCTGGGAGAGGCCAGGGGAGTTCGATCAGTTGCTGAGTCAGTCCCAGTGGAATCTGCCTGGTGGGAAGGGCTCAGGGCACAGAGGTTTGGGAGGTGGCTACAGGACAAAGGCTTGTATCCAGATCAGGAGGGGACACAAGGGATGAACACCTCTGAGCAGGAAGCAGACAGAGGTACAGATGGCAGAAGCTGAAAAAGAGACTGAGGCTTCCTGAGAGGGACAGCTGAGCAGTGGGGCACAGCCTCAGACACTAAGCCCCCATGCCCAGTCTCACACGTAGGCCTGGGAGCTACACCATTGAGAACAAGAGGGGCCCCTGTGCAGTGGACCTCAGGGGGCTCTAGGCTGGCCTTTGCCATCAGCCCTGAAGGACCCCCACTGGGCTTCCTGGGACAGAATGTACATCTAGCCATGAGCCTGGCCAGGCCCAGCCAGGACTGCCCTGCTCCTCCCTGTCACCCATCAGAGCCAGCATGGATGTGAGCCCGGACACAAAGTCAGACCTGTCCCTCCACCACGCACAAAATTTAAATCAAACTGGATCAAAGATCTAAACCAGGCGTCCTCAAACTATGGCCCGCGGGCCACATGCAGCCTGCCTAGGACATTTATCTGGCCTGCAGGGTGTTTTTGCCACCACTGCCTGTCCTGCTTAGCAGCCCACTCGTCCCCGGGCCCACAGTCCAGCCCTCCAATAGTCGGAGGGACAGTGAACTGGCCCACTGTTTAAAAAGTTTGAGGACCCCTGATCTAAACTCAAGAGCTAAAGCTGCCAAAGTCTTAAAGAAACAAGAGAAAAGCTTGGTGATATCAGATTCAGCATGATTTCTTGGATCTGGCACCAAAAGCACAGGCAACAAATGAACAAACAGATAAATGGGACTTCATCAAAATTAAAAACGTTTGCACATCAAAGGGCACTGACCACTGGGTGAAAGGGCAACTATAAAATGGAACAAGCTCTCCAGCACTCAAAGGGTCAATGCTCAGAGCGCAGACAGATCCCCTAACACAGCAACAAAAAGCCAAACCATCCAAATAAAAACTGGGTAAAGGACCTAAACGGACGTTTCTCCGGGAAGATAGAAAAAGGGCAATAAGCACAGGAAAGGGTGCTCAACATCACCAACGTTAGGAAAATGCAAACCAAAGCCACCGTGACAGGCCGTCTCATGCGGTCTCATGCGGGCCAGGAAGGCACGTGGAGGGAGCTGGCGGCCGCACTGCAGGCTCAGCGCAGGCCAGCAAGGGGTCAGCACATGGAGCTACGCTGTGACCCATACAGCAGGCAGATGGGGTCCCCAAAACTCATGTCCACCCGGAGCCTGTGAATGTGGCCTCTTTGGAAAGGAGTCTGTACAGATGTCATTATGTTAAGGATCCTGAGATGTGGTCATCCTGATTACCCAGGTAGTAATGGCAAGATGAGGGACAAGGGATGACATCTGTGACGACAGATGGAGATCGGAGGGATGTGGCCACAAGGCAAGGAACACCAGGGACTACAGGGGGCCCCAGAAGCAGCGAGAGAGGCCTAGGACACATTCTCCCTCCAGAAGGAACTGGCCCTGACAACAGCCCGATCTCGGACTTCTGGCTTCCAGTGCTGTGAAAGTAAAAACTTCTGCAGTTTTGAGCCACCTTGTTCATGGGACCTGGAAATCCCTGCAGGGACCAGAGGTCCCTACTGGGCAGACCAGGAAATAGGTGTGGAGGCTTCAGGCCAAGCCTCTCTTTGCTGAGATCTCATCAGAGCAGAGCCAGAGAGGCCAAAGGCAGGCCAGTGACCCGTCCAGGCCAGGGGACTCAGAGACAATCTGGGACAGAAGGATGAGTGAGGACTGAGGGGCCTCCCAAGGGGCCTCCTGCTCCCTGCCCACCAGTGACACAGGGCCCACTCTCAGAGGAGCTGAGCCCCATCGAGTGGGGGCAGAAGTCCAGTGACAGGATGGCCAGGCCCCTCTAGGACACCAACGCCCACGACATGACTATGCAGAGCTGCCCGCCTCCCCTACCGACAGCTCACCCACATGGCCTGTTCCCTCCCTCCCCAGGCCCAGCTGAGCGGGGTGACGGCTCCCCAGTGGAAAGTTCCCTTCTTGGAGACTCTCTTGCTGCTGAAACACAAGCTCTTGGAACAAGATAAAACTGCTTAATTTATAAAAGCCACAGGCCAATCCAGAACAAAAAAAAAAGCTCCAACCTTTGGCTGGAAGGAGCGGCCTTCCGTGCCTCAGCGACCAGTCACTGCTTTGTGACTCATGCCAGCCCTGCTAACAAGCCCTCTGGCATCTTCCCGGGGAAGAGCCGCAGGCCTCCTCCCCCTCCCCCTTCCCCCCATGCACAAACCATGGGGGGAAGTGAGCAGATCTAAGGGCCCAGTGGGCTCCTTTCCCCAAGGCTGCTGGACCACTACGGGCTCATCAAGGCAGGACTCACCTCTCTCACCACCCCTTCCCTGTAGCCTGAGCTGGAGACGCCCCAAATGCCAGCCCAGTGGGCCACAATCCAAGCAGCATCCACAGCCACGTGTGGAGATCAGCAGGGCAATGTCTGACGGGCAGGCCCCTGTCCACACGTGCACAGCCAGAGCACTGATGGAGACTGATGGAGCTGTCATGGCACCTCAGGGTGAGACTAGGGGGCAGAGGCCACGTGCCCAGCGAGAAGGAAGAAGCCCCTCTAGACACAGCAGCCCACAAAACTCAGGACAGGCTGGAAAGTCTCTTGGAGGGGAGAGAGGCTGCCTCACAGCCATGCTGGTTGCATGTCCCCAATTCGCAGGATAGGCAACTTGCTCAAGATCACCCAGAATGGACAGGATGGGAACTCACTTCCCAGGGACTGATTAAGAGCTCAGTTACGGTGAAAGACCAAGGTTAAGGTCTGACCAGGATGAGAAACATGTTATGGAAACAGTCAAGGGATCTTCATTTCCATTCTATCACAACCAGTTCACAACTGAGTTTTGGGAAAAAAATGATAAAATTTTCTGATGAAAACATCCAAATAAGGATGTCACAGAGAGTGGCATTCCTTCATTAAGGATGCGGAGAGGTCCCCACTCCATCCCTGGCTGAGGGCAGCAGGGATTACAGGCACAGAGCTGGTTTTCTCAAAGGCTATTTTGTTAAGCTCTTGAGAAGCCTGTGTTTGCTTAGCCTATGAGGTTCAAAACGCAGACACTCGTGAATCTCCAGGAAGCACCTCTTAACCCCCTCCCCTTCGTGCCGGCTCTCGCATACCCAGGTTGTCCCTCATCTGAGCCTTGGCTTGCTCATCTATGAAGCCTTCAGTTGGGCCCCAGGCTCCCCAAGGACCCTGCCAGCCAGGCCAGTGGAGTGATGTCCCCTGGGGCTGGTGGCTGTGGTGGCAGCAGGCCCCACTCTGGTCTGCCCAGGGTGTGTGCTAGAGGTGGTCACTCTGAGGACCACTCTACCTGCCCAGGCCCAATGAGCGGCTCTGCACTCATCTAGCCTAGCTGGCCCATGTCCCTGAGCTCACATAGACAAGATAAAGTTCTACCACCGGCTGTGCCTTCTGCCCATCCCCATGCCTGCCCCACCCCTCGCCATGTGGTCCACCTGCAGGGCCCCCTGTGTGTGCCCAAAGGCACAACACACATGCCTATCAGCAGGACCCTGAGTGGCTCCCCTCTCGATGGCTGCCCTATTAGTCCTGACATCACTTCAGGATGTGGCCTGGGAGCAGGAGCCACCGAGGGGACCATCCTGCAGACGCCATTGGGATGGGCCTTCCTCCTCCTCTCTCCCCTCAGGAACCCCCCACAACACACACAGTGGCAACCCAAAGACTAGGACACACATCATTTGTTGGGTGACATTCTTAGCCTTGCTACAACCCACAGGTCACCCCAGAACACCTGAGGCCTGGAGTGTGGCTCAGCCCACCACGTCCCCAGCATTCAGTCTTGAGGGCACACTGTGCACAGCAGGCTCTGACTCATGGTCATTCCTGTGATGGTGCCAGGCAGCGGAGACAGCCGCCGAGGTGCGCCGCGTGTGCATGAGGGAAGGCGGAGGTCTGGCCAGGGTTGACTGCAGGAGCGGAAGCCTCCTTTCTCTTCATTTTTCAAGTCACGTCCCCGACCCATACATCTGTGCCCACTCCAAGGAGGCTCCCGACACAAATGGCCACACGTGTACACACGTTCACACACGTGCACACTTTCAGACACACCCGACTCCTCTGAGCGCCGGGCGCTTCCACCTCTATAATCAACTGCCTGCTGGGAAGGCACAGAAATGCTATTTCAGGGAGGAGTCCGGGCCGGCCTTGAAGACAGACTTTGGCTGGCAGCAAAATAACAAACCGCACAGCGGACAAACAAACCACTGGCTGGTGGCCTGGGCAGCCCGAGCACCACCGCCCAGACCTGAGCGCCAGGGGCAGGTCCCCGGGGCCCTTCCCCGGAGCCCAGAGCTCAGCATTCTTAGGGGCCTGAGTTGCAGAGTGGCACATGGGCAAAGGGGTGAGGAATAGCCAGGGGAGGAGAGCGGAGTTTAAATAAAAGCCAGACTTAACAGAGCTTAGATTTCGGAACAGCAGTCCATCCCACGAACTCAGAACAGTCAAAAAGAAAAGAAATGTTTCTACGAACATGAGTAAAAAGCGACTGTTGGGTGCAATTTCCCCGGGCAGAGATGGAGCCCTGAGTTCAGGGCCAGCGGGAAGAGGGCTGGGTGCCTACCTGAGATCCGGTCCCTCTCCATTCCTACGGATATATTTAGCAGCAGGCGGGCGTCCCGGCGTCCCCTTTCTCACCCCCGTCGCCCCCCCTCCTTCTGCCTCCTCCTCCTCCTCCAAAAACACTCTTTGTCTGGTCTAATTTCTTCAATCTGTTGCAATCACGAATGCATCCAAATTACCACATTTCCATGTGCTGATCATATGTTTGTGCTCCAAACTGAAGTAGCATTGTCTCTTAGAAATGGGAGGAAAAAGAGCAAAGTAGAGAAATTCAAAAAGAAGAGGCGGGGGAGAGGGCCAGAGGTGGCCGGAGTCAGCACTGGCCCCAGCTCGCGGCTCGTCTCCGTGCGAGGCTCCAGAGGTCCAGCGGCTTCCGGCGGCCCCCTCTCCCCACCTCCTCCAGCTCCCGCCGCCGGAGTCTCGCTGCTCCTTTTTAATATCCACTTGGAGATGCTTAACTTAGCCTCTTGGAAACCAACTCACAGAGTCAAATTCCTGGCGACTTCCAGAGTCTTTCATTTTCCCCATCCCGCGATGCTACGATTGCCTTGGCTTTAAGCATTTAAAAAGCCCAGTTCCGTGTGCCTGCCTCGCCCCGCCTGGCCCTTCCTTCACCCGCACCCCAACTCTGCTGAGTGGTAGGGGTGACCGTGTCCCAGGCAGGCAGGCCCAGAGAAGGATGAGCACCTGCCCGGGGGGGATCCCTGTGAAGTTACCCGTCCCCTTAGCCTGGGGTGACAGAGGCAGCTGCTGTCCCAGCTCAAGCTGAGAGGGAGAGCAGGATGGGGACTTCCTGGAAGATTCCTGCCACACACTCATGAGTCAGTAGTCCCAGGCTGTCCCCTGGGAGGGAGCAAGTCTTCTTGCCACGGACCTCCCCAGACTCTGCGCCTCCCTGGGAACATTGGGCCCAGCTGGTGGGGGTGTCAGTGCTTTTTCCCACTGTTCACCTAGGGCCCCCAGGGGCTGCTCACCTGGCAGCCTGGAGGCTCCCACCGGCACCTGGTCAGAGTCCAGGCTGGGCCTGTGGGCTGGGCAGAGCAGGGCAGGCCTGCAGTGTGTGTGTATGTATGTGGAAGGTGCTCACTCCACCTGAAGGCTTCATTCAAATTGGAGACAGAGACAGGTTCTGTCTGTCCAATCCTGTTTAAAGAAAATGTGTATTCATGCCAACATTTAGAACTCAGACGATTTCCCTGAGAACTCCAGTTTTCAGCTTCTCTTAAAAAAGGGGAGGGTGTGTGGCCACACCAGAGAAGCCTTCCCGCCTGGCCACATGGGGCTGGCATGAAGACTGCTGTACCCTTCAGATGAAACACTAATTTCTGGTCTGTTCTGGTCCCTAAGGCCTCTTTATGGATTTGCATTACTTGCCCACACCCCTTGGAGGCCTTTGAGTTTGTAACCTCTGCCCCAGAGGCCCAGGTACTTACCTACGACCAGGTGAGGTCATTATACATATCTCCTGGCTTGAGGACAGAGTGAAAGGCCCTAAAATGCCACTGCAGGCCCCAGGCTCTCCCTGCCTGGGACAGAACCTCAAACATGCTCTCCTAAGCAGAAAGGGAATCTTCCTGGGGAGTGAGGAGACACCCGTTTCCAGCCTTCTGGGAGACAGCAAACAGCAGCCACACTCCCCTAAATTGCCTAGAGGACAGCCCCAGTGGCAAAGCAGCCTGAGTGGGCCGGGAAGAGGGGGACAGTGTCTGCTGAGGCGGGACACCCGGAGGCTCTCGGCTCCTGCAGTGGCTGAGTAATGGCCAAAAAAATGTCACAGCCCAATCCCTAGAGCCTGTAAATGTGACCTTGTTTGGAAAAGGGGACTTTGCAAATGTGATTAAGTGAAGGATTTTAGGTGGGGAGATTATCCTGGGTTAGCCAGGTGGTCCTAAAGGCCACTGCAGGTACAAGAGAGAGACAGAGAGAGATCTGACCCAGGGGAGAAGGCCAGGTGAAGACAGTGCCTGGGGAGTGTGAAGACGCCAGTCTTGAAGGTAGGAGTGAAGCAGCCTCAAGCCAGGGACAGTGGCTGCCACCAGAAGCTGGAGGAGGCAGAGCACCTCTCCCGCAGACCCCAGAGGGACACGTCCTGCCAATATCTCAATTTCCAACGTGGGGCCTCCAGAACTGTGAGGGGATAAATCTGTGTCCTTGAGACCTTCCCAAGCTGTGGTAATCTGTTACAGCAGCTACAGGAGACTAACGCAGGCGCCATAGACGAAGACGCCACTGCTTACTGGGGTCGCCTTCTGTTAATTCAATTCTAAAACATTATGTTGAACCAACCACTAGCAATGTTTGACTCAGAACAGTGGGAATCACAGAGGTTTCTTGGTCTGTTTATTTAATCTCTTTCCCACTTTTGAAATAATATTCCTGATTGTTTTTTCTGATTATAAACGTAATATCTGTTCATTGTGTTGAGTTTAGAAACTACAGAAAAAGCACAAAGAAGAAACCTCATTAATCAGGCGGCGCCTGTGGCTCAGTGGGTAGGGTGCCAGCCCCATATTCCGAGGGTGGTGGGTTCGAAACCGGCCCCAGCCAAACTGCAACAAAAACATAGCTGAGCGTTGTGGCAAGCACCTATAGTCCCAGCTATTTGGGAGGTTGAGGCAAGAGAATCGCCTAAGCCCAGGAGTTGGAGGTTACTGTGAGCTATGATGCCACAGCACTCTACCGAGGGTGATAAAGTCAGACTCTGTCTCTTAAAAAAAAAAAAAGAAAGAAAGAAACCCTGTTAATCCCATCTGAGATTCTCCAACTCTTGCCGTGGCAGGCAGCCTGCGGGGGTTTCTGACCCAGGCCAGCGAGCCGCAGCAGGACTGGGCCGAGTTAGGAGGCCATGGCCTTGGCAGGCTCACCACCTGCCACCTGCTATGTCCTGCGCTCAGCCATGGGTGCCATGGTAGGCACAGTTGCTAAGGGCCACCCGACCCCTGGTTTTACACAGCATGGTTTGGACCAACGCCATTTCCCCTCTATGCCCAAAGCTACAAGCACACTGGCCCCAGCAGGGATAATTTGAAACTGAATGCCTGGCAGCACCAAGTGGCTCCACCAAGTCCTGCACCAGTGGTGAGCCAGCTTGGAGGTGGGTGCAGAGGTAAGTAAGGCGACAGCTGTGGGGGGGGAGGAGGGCACCAAGTCCCCACCATTCACACTGTGCCAGCCTCACTGCACACACCAAGGGAGGCACTCTCCAGGGCAGGTCAGCCTCGGGTCCCAGCAGGGGGTTCCCCTCCTGTTTCCCCTCCTGAGGAACTTGAAGGCGGCTTCTGTGGTCATGTAAAACTTCATCCCCGCTTCACATGCATGAGGCACTTGAGCATATTAAACACAGTGAGTAGTCCTGCTAGTTTAACCCAGCTTTTCCCAAATGGGAGCAGGGGTGCTGCTCTGAGCAGGCAGGACCCTTAGGGCCACAGCTCTGGGAATGTCTGGCTTTACCAGCCCCCAAGCCCAGCTCCTGGCCACCCCAGCCTGCCTATATCCTAGAGTGGGCATTGTCACCAAACATCCCCTTCCAGACAGTTCTCAAGGTGGTATCTCCATCCTTCACCCCCCACAGACCCCCTGGTCACTTTCTTTGAGATGTCACCATCACCAGTTCAAAGCTCCTCTGAATTGCAGGGTGGGGGCTCTGCGGGCACAGGACCTGGCAGGGTATGGAAGAAGAGGGCCTATGGAGGAGAGACAGGAGACAACCATTCTCCACTCTCTCCAGCTTGGTCTGAGAACTGCTCCTTTTTCAGGGCTCAGTCAGATGCTCCTAGGGCACCCCCTCCCCTCCCAGCCTGCTCCAGAATGCAGCCCAGAGCTCTAGGACAATCCTGAAATCTGTACTCCAAACTGACAATGTCTGCCCACCAACCCCTGCTGCTACGTGAGACAAGGAAAAGGAACGGCTCCCTCCTCTGCCCCGACCTGTGCTCACAGTGGGGGCTGCTCCCTCCTCTGCCCCACCTGTGCTCACAGTGGGGGCTGCTCCCTCCTCTGCCCCACCTGTGCTCACAGTGGGGGCTGCTCCCTCCTCTGCCC
>NW_003852413.1:4765294-4778064 GCF_000181295.1 Otolemur garnettii
GCTCCCTCCTCTGCCCCACCTGTGCTCACAGTGGGGGCTGCTTACTCCTCTGCCCCACCTGTGCTCACAGTGGGGGCTGCTCCCTCCTCTGCCCTGACCTGTGCTCACAGTGGGGGCTGCTCCCTCCTCTGCCCCGACCTGTGCTCACAGTGGGGGCTGCTCACTCCTCTGCCCCGACCTGTGCTCACAGTGGGGGATGCTCCCTCCTCTGCCCCGACCTGTACTCACAGTGGGGGCTGCTCACTCCTCTGCCCCGACCTGTGCTCACAGTGGGGGATGCTCCCTCCTCTGCCCCGAACTGTGCTCACAGTGGGGGCTGCTCCCTCCTCTGCCCTGACCTGTGCTCACAGTGGGGGCTGCTTACTCCTCTGCCCTGACCTGTGCTCACAGTGGGGGCTGCTCCCTCCTCTGCCCTACCTGTACTCACAGTGGGGGCTGCTCACTCCTCTACCCTGACCTATGCTCACAGTGGGGGCTGTGTTTGACTCAGCCCCTGGGCACACCACCCTGATAACTTCCACCTACAACCCCTTTTGTGAAACACATCTTCATTGCCCCAGGCCTGGCTGGGGAGGACAAGTGCCGGGCGCCCCCCAGCATGGCCTGAGCTCACTCTACCAGGCCAGGAGGCCATGGGGCTGTACTGGCAGCTAGGAAAGGAGGAGGTCCTCCCATTATTGTCCAGGGCAATAGGGACCTGAGAAAAGCGATTAGCAGGCCAGCACCCTTTTACCCTTAGGGAAGGGGCTTGTGAGGAGGTGTGGAGAAGGACTCTCTGGCTAAAAGGACACTTTCTGAGGCTCTAGGCTCAGACTCTCACCCACCTGCCACGCCCCCCTCCCATAGTACAGGTGCTAGTGAATCCCCCACAATGACCACCAAGATATAGAAAGATGCTGCTTTGAACCTTTCACTTCACAAAATGACAGTTCCGACTTGGTGCCTGTGGCTCAAGTGGCTAAGGCGCTAGCCACATACACCTAAGATGGCAGGTTCAAATCCAGCCCGGGCCCGCCAAACAACAATGACGGCTGCAACCAAAAAATAGCCAGGCATTGTGGCAGGCGCCTGTGGTCCCAGCTACTTGGGAGGCTGGAGGCAGGAGACTTGCTTGAGCCCAGGAGTTGGAGGTTGCTGTGAGCTGTGATGCCACGGCACTCTACCCAGGGGGATAGCTTGAGACTCTGTCTCAAAAAAAAACCCAAAATGATAGTTCCGCTGCTTTCCTGGCCATCCCCGGACTCAGCCACCGAAGTTTGCTTTCCTGAATTAAACATGATGGAGCTCAGTCCCAGCCAGCCTCCTGCCACTGTACCTGCCAGCAGAGCAGGCCAAGACCCTCCAGGCTGGCCCCAGCCTCCAGAGCAGGATGATCCCCAGCCTGGGCCAGCTGCATTCCTCTCCGGAATCGTCTCTTCACTTTTTATTGTGCCTCAAGCTTCGGCTGTTCCTAAATAAATACAACCCAGCTTCTCGCTGCCCTTGGGGCCGCTGCAGGGTTTATTGGTGCAAACGGCCTGCCTAGGCCTATTGCTTTGGGAGCCCTTCCAGGTCAGCATGGAAGGAAACCAAGATGATGGGAGAAGTGGCCCAGACGGCCGAATTCCACCGCTAACGGCCCTCGTGCTCAGCCATCCATCCGGGCTGCAGCCCGCCTGGAGCCGGAGCTGGAGCTCCATTCGCAAAGGGGGCCCCCAACCGCCCCAACCGCCTGTGCGGAACAAGGGACGTCCGGGGGCACAGAGGCTGGAGTGTTTTGCATAGGGCCGTGGCATTTAAGCTTTGCCCCAGTAGATGTAAAACTCCAAGAGTGGGTAACTTCCCCATGGACACCTCCATTCTGCCCACTTAGTCGGCGCCCAACAGTTGTTTGCTGGATGAACAAGGAAATGTGAAGATCTAGTGTGAAGGTTGTCCAAACCGGCGCCACCCCACAGAACTTTCTGCAATGATGTAAATGTTCTGTAGCTGCCGTGTTCAACGTGGTAGCCACATGTGGTGCTGGGCGCTTGCAATGTGACAGCACTACCAAGTCACAGAGTTTTTCACTTATGTGTCTGGATCCTGCCCATCATCCAGACCCTCCCTGGGGCCTTCTCCTCCCTGGAGACACCGCATTCTCCACTGATCTCTTCCCCAGGAGGTAAACTCAGAGGAAGGCTACTCTCTAGCCAATGCAAAAGGCTGATGTTCCTACTCAAAACAAGTGTTTTTGGCTGAGTGTGGTGGTTCACTCCTACAATCCCAGCATTTTGGGAGGCCGAGGCGGGAGGATCACTCGAGGCCAGGATCACCTGGGCAACAAAGGGAGACCCCATCTCTACAAAATGTAGTAAAAAATTAGCCAGGCATGGTGCTTACAATCTCAGCACTTTGAGCCAGGAGTGTGAGGTTGCAGTGAGCACTGATCTCGACACTGCACTCCAGCCCAGGCGATAGACCCTAGCTCAAAATAAAGGAAAAAAGAAAGTAGGTTTTTAACTGATTCTTCCAAGCTGCTCCTATCAAGGTCACTTCAACAACATGCGCTGACCACCTGCGGTGTGCCCCCGTGAACATCCCGGCTGTGGGGGACACAGAAATAACCAAGGCCAGTCTGATATAAAAGGGTATGGCAGGGAGTCTTGCTGGGACCAGGGGCATGAAAGAGCCTGCTTCTCAAAGAGCTTTGGCTCCAGGGGAGGGTCCTTCCCTGACTCTGCCCTGGCATTCCGGGCTGCAGCGTGCTGCTCCACTCTGCCTCATCTTCACGGGAGGCCAAGCACTAGAGCAAGAAGCACAGCAGCTCGAAGGTGGAGAGGGGAGTCAGGTCCAGGCTGGGAAGCAGTATGATGAACCCCCATGCAGGGCTCAGAGAGGATGGGGTTGGGGAAGTGCTCAGGGCTCTGTAAGTGAGAGGACCAGAACTGGTCCTTATCATGGGGAGGGATCCCCACGGCCCAGGCCCTTGCACAGAGGGGGACTTGGGAATGACCCATGAACAGTGACTGTGGCAGGGAGGAACCTGCTGTACAGAGATAGGCTGGGGACGAGGGAACCCACTGGTCCAGGGAGGGACATAAGAGGCTGGACCAGGACATGGACAAGACCATGGGCAGCCCATCCCGGGGCCATTGGGGGGAGGTGGAGTTCATGAGATCTTGGCAGTCTGTTGAGCTGGGATGCTGAGATGGCAGAGGACAAGGTCAACTCTGAGATCTCTTGGCTGCGCATCTGGGTGGGTGGCCAGGCTGACATCAGAGGAACAGAGTTGGGTGGGTGGCAGAGGAAGTAAGGAGCCAGGGTGTCCTCAGGCAGCAAAGACACTGGCAGTCTCTTCCGAGACTACCATCCCTGCACTAGGCACACCTGCCCACAGAGCCAGGCATGGACACCTGGTCATGCAACACATGTGCACTGAGCAGCTGTTGTGGGAGCTGAGGCAGCATGGCACATGCCCTGGGGAGACAGTAGGGACAGGCAGGACAAGCCCTGCCCTTTCAGCACTTTCTGTCTCCTGGAGATGGTGGCAGTTAGACAACTAGTCACAACCAAGTGTCAGGAGCAGCAGGCTCAGAACACACTGGCTGGGGCCCTGAGAAGAGCCTTCCTTGCATAGAGCAATGGGCGCTGACTCTGCCCTGGCATTCCGGCTAGTGCACTGCTCCACTCTGCCTCGTCTTCACGGCCCACCCCAGGGGCCTGTGCCCTTTCCTCCTCTTATGAGACGTCATTGGATTCAGGGGCCACCCTCATCCAGAATGAGCTCACCTCAAGACCCTGAACTTGGCGGCACCTGTGGCTCAAAAGGGTAGGGCGCTGGTCCATATGCCAGAGGTGGTGGGTTCAAACCCACCCCAGCCAAAAAAAAAAAAAGACCCTGAACTACTCACAGCTGCAAAGACCCTATTTCCAAATCCCAGGTCACATTTTGAGGTTCTTGGTAGACATGAATTTTGGGGGGATACTGTTCAACTTGGCACAGATAACATGGCAGTTAGGCTGGGGACATGGCCACAAACCTCAGAGCCGTTGGGAGGAAAAAGAGCAGGACCCAGCAGCACACTGGATGGATGCTGGGCAGGAGGAGAAGCCTCCGGCCAGAAGGATCCCAGCAGGGGATGGAGGGTCAGGCACACCCTTGGGGACATGTTCCTGGGTGCGTGGGAACTGGGGCAGGGGTTGGCCAGAGGCTGCGTGCGGTCTGGGAGACGACTGCCCAGTGGGCTGCTGAGACACAGGAAGTGGGCAGACGTGGGAGAACACACTGGAAAGCCACTCGGAAGGGCCCGGGGGCAGCTGCTAGAAGGGCTGAGATGTGCATCTGCATAGCCTGCCGACCCACCTGGGGACACAACTGCAGGCTCGCTCATGACACACTCATGGATGCTCCCAGCAGTGTCTGTAACAGAGAAAACCCTCCATCGATGCCACCACCAGGCCAAGGGGTAGACGGACTCTGCCTCCTCATACAGAGAAGTCACAATAAATGTACCAAGGATCTACGTCTCACAGCCACCACGTTGTGCGAACAAGCAAAGAACAGCCACTGACCCCCAGTGGGACACCAGTTATGCCTTGTTGGTGGTACACAAGATGAGCCACAGACCACTCAGACACATAACCGCATGGCACGACGCATCTGACCAGGGCCACATCCAAATTCAGGTGAGTGGCGGCCCCGTCGGTAGAAGTGAGGTCACCTGGGGCTTTGGCTATATCCCCACGGCCCAGGCCCTTGCACAGAGGGGAACTTGGGAATGACCCATGAACAGTGACTGTGGCAGGGAGGAACCTGCTGTAGAGAGATAGGCTGGGGATGAGGGAACCCACTGGTCCAGGGAGGGACATAAGAGGCTGGACCAAGACATGGATGAGACCATGGGCAGCCCATCCCGGGGCCACTGGGGGGAGGTGGAGTTCATGAGATCTTGGCAGTCTGTTGAGCTGGGATGCTCAATAGCATTCTTAATATTTTCATCTATCTAATAACTCCACTAAAAAATATAAAGAGAGGCTGGGCACAGTGGCTCATGCCTATAATCCCAGCACTCTGGGAGGCCAAGGCAGGTGGATTGCCTAAGCTCAGGAGTTCAAGACCAGCCTGAACAAGAGCGAGAGCAAGACTCCATCTCTACTAGAGAATATTAGTTAGGCATGGTGGTGTGTGCCTATAGTCCCAGCTACCAGGGAGGCTGAGGCAGAAGGATCCCTTGAGTCCAAGAGTTTGAGGTTACAATGAGCTAGGCTGACCCCAATTCACCCTAGCTGCAGTAACACAGCAAGACTCTGTCATGAAATGTTAATGGGATGGGATGGGATGGGATGAGATGATGAGATGGGATGGAATAGACTGGAATGGAAATATGAGAGAAAGCGATTAGGCTGGTCAAAATGTTGACCACGGGCATCCTGTGAGCTAGGGACTGTGGCTCCTGTTGTCTGTGGCCTAAGTCCCAAACAGTGTCAAGAAGAATTTTTGCCCTTCTGGGGAGCAGATGGGGTGCAGAGTCCTAGACATGAGAGACAAACCAGCGTGTGTGACAAAGAAGCCAGACTGGGTGGACAGGACAGTGGCTCCAAATGGGGATTCAGAACTGGGAGGCTTGAGAGGCTGGGGGTCCAGGTGAGAAGCCCTGCTGGACCTCAGTCTTAGCAGCAAGGAGGCCAGACAGAGACTGACGCCCAGGAGACAAGGAAAGGGTGTCTGGGCTGGAGCCCGCAGAGGCCTGCAGAGGGAGGATTCCGTGTGTCAGCAGGCAGACCCATGCAAACCCAGATCACCGGCTTGCAGCTTTGGGCTTCGGCAAATTATGCCTTAGGCTTCCAAGCTGAGCTGTGGTCACAGCTGCCAAGTGCTGACGGCACAGAACCGGCCAGTCTGAGCACAGGAAGCACCAGCTGGAGGAGGCTGTGTCCATGCAGCCCCGGGTGCCAGCCTCCCAAGACCTCACCCCCAAAAGCACCAGAGCCCCTCTCCACCCATCCCACACCAGGCTAGCCATTGACAGGGAGGGAGATGGAGAGTTAGACATCTTGCCAAGGCGACAGGGCCAGAGAAAAGGTCCCCCAAAACACAGCAGCAGCTCAGCCGACCAGTGGTTAGTGGCCCAACATGGTTGCAGTGGGTGGAGCCCCTCTTAACCGCGGTGCTGAATCATTCAGCCGCCCCCCGGGCTTCCAGCCGGAGCGTCACCCTGCTCTTCCCACACCCAGTCCCATCCTGCACCACAAGGGGCCTTAAAGGCCCTGCACGCCCACGTGCGGTCCCACGTCACTGACATGCTATGTACATGCCACCCCTTCCACCCCCACGCCTTACAAAGAGCCACCCCCGCCACTTGCAGGCCTGGGGGCACAGCCTTTGGAGGATGGACCAAGGCAGAGCTTTGTGCTGGCCTTGCAGGAGTAGGCCCAAGAACATTTTGGGTGCAGAATTCTGGGGTCTCAGGTAGCCATCCCAGATTAGAATGGTTCAATTCATAGCCATGTAGATATTAAATGGAAATTAATTAAAAGTAAATAAATTCTATGCAAATGAATGAATGAATGAAATAAAGTTTAAAATGTATACTTCAAGCGGGCAACGGACTCATTGACTAGAAACCCACAGCCACAGAAAGTTTCCGGGCCAGGGTCCCCTTCCCCAGGTCTGAAGGCAGCCCTGGCTCACAGGTGCTTCATTTGTGTGCATTTCACTCCATGACCCCCTTTAATTTCTGTCTCCTCTCAAATGGCTGCTCCATGAGGGCTCAGTCCCTGCCTGCCTGTCAGCATGATATCCCCTCTGTCCAGCCAGGGGCCCCCAGCTGGCTCCAGCACATAACACGGAGATGAGCCACCATCTCTGCTCTGCTCAGAGCTCCTCATCTCCTAGGGATGCTGAGTCCCCTTTCATCCCTGTGACCCAATATCCTCTCTGAATAGAGGCCAACAGACAGCCAAGCACACAGCCCCCACTGGATAGCCAAGAGGCAGCAAGGTGGACTCCAGTAACACAGGGGCTTGTGATGGCCACACTGGGGTTGGAAAGGCCAGACACCAGCAGGGACAGGCCCAGCCCCCAGGTGCCTCTGACCCTTCCCTGCCCAGGCTGGACCATGGTTGGTTGAGTCCCTTCCACACCTATAAACAGTAACTCCTGCCCCAGAGCTCTGAGTGGGGAATACCTTCTTCCTCCCCGCACCAGTTAGTGTGAATTTTTTTTTAACACACAGAAAAATTACAATCCACTCATTTAATCCAAGATAACATTTGCCATAGCCACCCTGTCCTGGGAGCATCTTCAATCCTACAAGACTGCAGGGAGCTGGCCCGGGCAGCACACAAACACTTAACAAGTATGGGACAAGCCTCAGTCAAAGCCACCCTTCCATCACATGCCATCCCATCCACACCTTGAACCCTGCAGTATCCATACTCCACTATCTCCTCTGTCCTGCAAGTGGCCATCTCCTTGTGCGGGTGGCTGTCCCTGCCCCCACAGTGATCTCTAGCAGGACAGCGTCGACAGCCCTGGAAGCCATCTCTGCCTAGGCCTGGCAGAGACGATGTCCCCCTGGGCCACAGGTGGGGGCTCAGGTGCTGCCCCAGAGGAAGGAAGGAGGGTGGGGCAGGACAGGCCACTTACCTGGGCCAGTCGGGTCTCCAAGCCTCCGTAGACGGCCACTGGAGGTCCGTGTGACTCCTAAAGACAGAGACAAAGGGCAAAGGTCATACGAGGCCAATGGAATCTCCCTTTAGGAGGATGGTTAACACCAGGCACATCCCAGCCTCTGCTCCTACCGTGGGCTCCACAACCAGAAACCAAGCCCTTTGGGGGTCAGAAGCCCAGGTCCTCCCAAGTAAAGCCCAGACCTCGGAGTGATGACAGCCACCACCATCTAGATGTGGGCTGCTGGCTGGGCACAGAGCCAAAACCTCTACATGCATTCCCCCACCAATCCTCACTACCCCAACTTTGCCAATAAGCCCAAGAGACTCCCTCAGGCTACTGGGAGTTAAGACCAAAACAGACCCACAGCCAGCAGACTCCAAAGTCTGGGCTCTGCCCAGTGTCCCACAGCCCTGTGGCCATCTCTTGATGGAGAGAGAGGCTGGTGCCCTGCTAGGCACAGGCCAGCCCCTCCTGTAGCCCATGTCTGCCTTCTCACTCTGGTGTTTCCCCCCAACCCAGCCCCCTCAGCTCCCAGGCCTGGGTAGAACTGGCTGGATTTGGGGAAGGTAAAGGACAAGCTGTTCTTACCTCCTGCCCTGGGAGGGAACCAGGACAGAGCCCCAGATTAGCACGGTCCCACGCGCACGCGCTCCCTCCAACCACACACAGGCCTTGGCCTGGCACTTGCTGGCTGGAGTGGCTTATGGCAGGCAAGTCCCAACTCGAGGGATTTGCCGAGGTGCTAAGCTGAGTAAACCCAAAGGCTGCCAGGAGCTTCGGCCTGGGAGAGGCAGGCGGCTGCCAGAGCACGGCGCTCTGCAGGTGTCCCCAGGCAACTCCATGCAGCCTTCCTGCTAAGAGCTACAGGGACACCCTCACCAGCCCAGCAGAGGCCATGCCCACATGCAAGACAGGGACATGCCCTGCAGCCCCACCCGACCCCCATCCGACCCCCACCCTGGCTGCTCGTGCAAGAAGCAGCTCTTGCCATGTCCATCTGTCCACCTTTCCACCCACTTCACAAACCCAGTCCTGAACAGTGACTAGCTATAAGTGGACGCAGCCATTACTGTTTCCAAAGCTTCCAGAGCCACAGCAGAGTGACCTTCACACCTGGTCTTCATGTCCAGTTCCCCAGGCCCAAACCCACAAGCAGTTTGTCCTTCAGGGAATTGATACAGACACTCAGTACTAAGCCCAAGCCTCTCCCTGCTGGCGGACCCCAAGATGTGCCACAGTCTTAGCTGAACCCTCCCACCATGTAAAGAGACACTGTAGGAAACACACGTGGCATGAGCCCCCAGGGTGGGTGTGGGCACTGACACCTGGAGTAACCAAGGAGGCTTCCAGGGAATAGTAAGGACCAAGCTGAGCCTTGAAGGAGAGGACAGGTGGAGACACACTGACCACGGGCTGCAAGCTGTCCCTTCACTCAACCCAACAACCTCAGCAGACAGGTGCCAATGCCCCCATCTCACACAGGAGGGAAGAAAGGCTTGGAGCAGAGGGAGACTCCCAAGGTCACCTCGCTGCCGAATTCTGCCAGAGCCCCAGGCTGACCCCAGCGGTGTCTGTGACCTCACACAGCATCCTTCCCACAGTGCCACTGACTCTGATGGACCCTCTGCCCTCCGCTGAGCAGTGAAAAGTCCACTGGGAAAACATAGGGACTCCATGCCAGCCCCTCCAACAGAAAGGCTGACCTTGGCCCTGGCTGTAGACCTGTAGGGTGCACAAGTTGGGAGGGGCTCCTGTGGCTTTCAGAAGTGACAGCCTTCTTAAGACCAAGAGAGGATGGCCCAGAGTGCAGTTCTGAGGGGTTGCCCAGGGCCAGGCAGGGAGGGGAGGAAAGAAGAGGGGAGACAGGCCTTGCCCCCAGAGCTGCTGGGAGGACGCAGGGGTGAGTCTGGGCCTCCCAACCGCCGCTCAGCTCACTCCCCCAACCACTGTAAGAGGCCTGATGCACTGTGTATAATGGTGTGGACGTCACTATCATCTGTTCCACATGCCCCCCACACACACCATCAATGAACTACAGAGCCGAGAGTGGCACTAGTGAGTGACAGCTGCGCCCATAAACCCAATGTGCCACCAATGTGGAAACAATCCAGGGTGAGGAGTGCCCAGCCCACCAAACATTGCTGTGGACTTAGTCACTTCCGGCCGAGACTGACTGCTCTGCAGGAGACGCTGGTGACAGAGGCTGCCCTGTCCTCACTGAGCCGGCCAGACACCCACCCCTGCTCCCTGTCCTCTGGCTCCCGGGAGAAAGTGAAATGGAAGAGGACCCATCAGGTTAAACAGTCCCAGGGCATCTGAGCCCTAAAAAAGACTCTCTCCCATTCCCCCCACACCCAGGTGGGGGTGGGGGGATGCTGATGAGGAAAACAGCATCTGTCTCAGATTTTTTGGGTGGAGTTTTGTTTTATTTACACTGTTGATTTTTCTGATTTCCCAAAACAGGCGTCTGGTGCCTGGCAGCCCCTGGCACAGGGAAGAGCAAAGTGAGCTCCATTAATAAGAAGAGGGGGAGAGTGGCCTGGCATCGCCCTGCACCCCAACAAACTGCCAAGCTCGGCGCAGTTGCTGCCACCACCCTTGCTGTCCTGGAAAGAGACCCCAGCGGGGAGCAGCTCCCATTCTGCTCCCAGATCCAGTCACTCAGCAAATAGGTAGCTGGAAAGGCCTCCGAGACCTCTGATGACCCAGTCGTTCCAGTGAAGAACTGAGTTATTTTTATGTGAATTGAAAATAAAACATATTTGGAAGGAGAGAAGACGACTGAAATGCAGCTGTCTGGAATTAGACCAATTTATTTGAGTTTTCAGAAGCAAAGAGGCAGCAAAGTCTGGAGTGAGACGATCAGGTTTCGAATCCAGACCTCACCAGGCCCAGGGCGGGGGCCCCGGGAAACGACATCTGCTTTCTATTAATATATCTCAGCTTCCTCGTCTGCCAAAGGGAGGCGGAGAAGGTGCTTACGTGTAGGTTAAGATTAAACGAGGACATTCCAAATACCCTGTGTATAACAAAGTTTTACCCATATCCTATGAATATGTACAAATATAAGGTATCAAAAATTTTTAAGAAAATAAAGAAAGGTAAATCTAAGCAAAAAAAAAAAAAAGCTTAATTGAGAACACACATTATAAGCACTTAGCATAGTGCCAGGCACAAAATAAACACTTATCAATTATTATAATTGTGTTACATATTACTATTATTGTACAACAGATATGTAAACCAGCCTAGGACCTAGGGAGCTATTAGCTCAGTGTGGCTGCCTGGTGCTGATGCATTTTAGCAAAATGTAAATCGTAACCAAGATATCGGGTAGGGTGTCGCTACCCCGAGGCAGACTGTCAGGAGTTCTACTGGACTCCTCAATTCAAGAGAGCCAAACCCCTTCCCAGATCTGGCAGGAGACATATAGAGGAAGTGGGGCAGTTCCCTAGATCCAGAGAAAACAGCACTTGGGGAGCTCCGAATGGGTGCTTGCCTTGCTGGCCCCCAGACACCTCCTACCTGGCGTCTGCTCACCTAGGCCAGGGCAAACATCAGTAAAACTTAACATGCCAAGGCCATGAGATTAAAACATACTTCAGCTAAGACGGGGCAAAAGACAGGAAAAGGCAGGAACCTGGGCCCATCGCCAGCCGGCATTCCAAGAAAAAACAGTCCTTAGAAGCAGGAGAGAAGGTGTTGAAGACACAGAGACGGGCTCCTGGTCCTCAGAGGAAGAGGGTGACCCTGGGTGGGCAGAGGAGAGCTGGACACCCTTGGAAGCGTTCTCCCTGTGGACTGGCACTCAGGACAGGGAGCCACCAAGAGAAAGGCCCCCTTCCGTGCAGCAGAAACCAAGCAGGCTGCCTGGTGCCCTCCTTGCCCCTTTGCCCCAATTGCACCAAACACAGCCCCCCCTTTGGACAGCAGCCTTGCAGAGAGAGAGGGGCGCCGGCCCACGTGTCCAGGTGCCCAGAGCTTCTCTGATGTGTTCTCCCCAAGGCATATAATTTGGGGAACCTGGATAGAAGATATCATCAATGTGAAGGCCTTTATTTTTTTCTTTTAACCAAGTTTTATGATGCAGCCTGCTAAATTGCAAGGTGGAAATGGCTGTCTCCTCTCAGATCCGTCCAGACGCCCCGTGATCCAGGACAACCCCAAACCTCTCAGGGGGTCTCAAACAGCCCAGACCCCTCAGCCCCTGTTGCAGAGCAAGAATTGGCTGTCCCAGGGGAGGGTGGCACCATGACACTGCTACACCCCTGTTCTGCGTTTGTGCCAACAGTGAATGGGGCCTGGATGGTCCTTCCTCTATTGAAGTCACCGCTTTGCTTAAAAGAGAGCTTTGCAGGGAGAGGTGCTGTGAATCCACAGTGCACAGATAGCCACCTTGAATAACGACAAACTTCTACAGAAAAGAATCGATTCCCAACTTTTCTCAAACTCCTGAGCGAGCCCCTTGGGGTGGGTTACAGCAACCCTTGGCTGGGGGCAGCCTGGCTCCTCCTTCCGCAGCCCTCCCGTCACTCCCAGGCCAGGACCAGAGACTTCACCCCCACAGTCCTCGGCTCACAGATGCTGAGAAGATCTGGGTTAAAGTCAGCAGTTTCAGTGATGACTGGAATTCCAGGCTTACCTCCCACAACCAAAGCACTCAGGTTACCTTCAGAGGAACCCAGATAAGGAGACAATGGCCACCTCCCTCTCCTCCTTGTCCTTTGCCGCATGGAGGGACCCTGAATAGGGGCACTGGGGAGATGGGGACCAGACCCTCCAGGGTACAGGATAACCCTTCTCTCCCTCCAGGCCAAGTGTCAGCTGATTCATCCACAAGGAACATGCTGCTACCAAAGATTAAACCCTGCAGAGCCCTTGGCCTAAAAGCCAGAGGTTCCAGTCCCTTCTCTAACTCCTAGCTGGGAAGTGCCAGCTCATAGCTCCTGTGAGAAGCAAACAGACCACCCAATTACCAAATGCCAAGGAAAAGGAGGCACCACACTGGTGCAGCACCCTCAGCCCTATCCAGGGTAGTGGTGGGGTTAGGGTTAGGGTTAGACCCTGGGGTAGGGTCAGGGTTAGGGTTGAGTTAAGATTGGCATTGGAGGCTCGGCGCCTATAGCTCAACCGG
>NW_003852413.1:4779033-4797067 GCF_000181295.1 Otolemur garnettii
CTGTAGTCCTAGCTACTTGGGAGGCCGAGGCAAGAGAATCGCTTAAGCCCAAGAGTTTGAGGTTGCTGTGAGCTGCGATGTCACAGCACTCTACTGGGACAATAAAAGTGACATTCTGTCTCCAAAAAAAAATTATTTAAGCATAAGTGTATCCCAAATGTTTTGTGGGATATACCTATACTAAAAATTAATCCTTGTTAATTTGAAATTCAAATTTAATTCATCATCCAAAGAGGCAATGGGGTCGTGGATCGGCAGAAGAGCAGAGAGATGGCTTTTACTCTCAGCTGACCAGACCCGGCACTTTAGCAGCCTCAGATCTCCAGAGGTCTACCATCTGTTCAAGTGACCAAGAAGGGAGATAAAAGGCCTGAGGTCTCAAGCCCTTGGACAGGTCAGCCCTGCCCTCCAGACTCATTTGTGACTGGCCAAAAAGAATCACAAAAAGTCAGAGGTACTAACAGCTGGGAGCCTGCTGTGGACAATGCTCCCTCCAAGAAGCCTCAGGACAACGCCAGGAGCTGGGTGGATCTCGAAGAAGTGGAGCAGCCTTTAAAGCCAGCCTGTTAGATTCCATATGGCCCCCAAAGCACCCAAACAGAGAGGCCAGGGAAGTAATGAGAAGCAGAAAGGGCAGGGTGTGAGCCACCATGAGACACGGTCAGAGGAAGGGACACTATCTCCATGTGCCCAAGACTAGCACCTCCCTGGGGACGCCCAGGCCCCTGGAGCCCCATCCACACCCCTGGGTGAGGATCTCTGTTCTCCTACAGGAAAGACAGCCTGAGTGTGGGGCAGTGAGAGAACCAAGAGGAAACTGCCGCATCTCCCTACCACTCTGGCCCGGTGGCTCTGAGCTCTCTGCAGCAGCTGTGGAGGTGGCTCCCCAGGAGATCTGAGTGACCCATGCACCTCAGGGGCATCCAGGGCACCCCCCAACTCCTTTCTGCTGCTGACTCGCTTCCCCAAGTAGACATTTCTGCTGGGATGGGAGAGCCCTGGACCACAGATAAACGCTCCAGCCCACTGGGCAGCTGGAGGTCTGTAGTCATTGACCTCTACCAGGCCCTGTGAACCTAGAGAGAGGAAATGGGTCTCCTAGGGAAGCTGCTGACACCTTCACGCTGCTATAAGCGCATAGGCTGCATCTCATTACTCCTGGTTAGAAAGCGGTCACGCAGCAGCAGCAGCAGCGGCCATCTGCTGAAGGCCCAGGATAAGTCACATGCTGCGCTGGCCTCGAGGCTTCCAGAGCACTGCATCCTCCCCCTGTTGCAGATAAAGTAACTGAGCTTCAGAGGAAGGATCCTGGATGTGCCTCCCTCCTCCTCCCCTGCTCCACTGCAGCCCTCTGGCCGTTTCTGGGGTGCACCAAGCTTGCTCCTTCCTGTCTTCCCAATCTCAGTTCACCTGGGACCTTCTCTGAGGCCACTGCCCACTCAACCTGGTGGTCACTTTCTATGGCAAGACCCCATCTCTAATCACCACATCTAATTCCTTGCATAGCACTTAGTCCTAGTTGATATTTTCCTTTATTAATTGATGGATGGATTGATTTTCTGTTTCCTTCTACCGAATGTAAGTGCCAAGAGAGAAGAGCCCTATCTGTTCACTGCTGGGTCTGGTGCTCATCACGGCCCCTGGCACACAGCAGGTGCTCTATGCACTGCACCCACGATCCTGCTCAGATGCCGTGACAGGCTAACCTTATTCGTCAGCTGGACTGAACCGATGCATTCCTAGACGGCTGGTAAAACATCGTTTCCGGGTGACTGCGAGGATGTTTCCAGAAGGGACTGACAAATCGGTGGGTCAGGTGGAGAAGGTCCACCCTTGGTGTGGGTGTGCACCAACAAAACAGCAAATTCTCACTCTCCTCCTCCTTCCCCTTTCACCACCTCCTGGAGCTGGAATATGCTCTTTTCCTGCCCCTGGGTTCCAGGCCTTACACCAACAGCCCCCAGTTCTCAGTCCTTTGGCTTCTAAGTGAGAGTTACACCACCAGCCTCCCCATTTCCTAAGATCCAGCTTGAGCCTCACTGCTAGCTAAGTCTCCAACTTGCAGATGGCCTGTCATGGGACCTCTCAGCCTCCTCAGTTGCATGAGCCGAATCCCCTAATGAATCTTATCCATCCATCCATCTGCCTACCCACCTATCTAGCCATCCATCTGTCTGTCTATCCACCTATCTATCCATCTACCCAGCTATCTAGCCAAACATCTATCTACCCATCTACCTACCCACCTATCTATCCATCCATCTATCCATCCATCCATCCACCCATCCATTCATCATCTAGCTATCCACCTATTCATCCATCCATCTATCCATTCATCATCTAGCCATCTACCTATCCATTTATCTATCCATCTGTCTATCTATTGCTTGATTGATCTATCCATCCATCCATTTATCCAGCCTTCCATTGTTCTACACATTTTTACATCCATCTATCCATCCATCCTTCCATCCATCCATCTATCTGTATGCTATTGCTTTGTCTCTCTGGAGAAGCCTGACTAACACAAATGGTATCTTAGCTCAGGCTGCCATGACACAGTACTATGGACTGAGTGGCTTAAACAACAGAAATTTATTTTCTCATAGTTCAGAGGCCAAAGTCCAAGATCCACGTGCTGTCAGAGTTGGCTTCTGGCCAGGCCTCCCTCAGCTTGTAGATGGTCCCACCTCTTTGCTGTGACTTCACGTGGCTTTTCCTCTGTACTCAAGCAAGGGGGGAGGAGAGATCTCTGACGCTGCCTCACATACAACTGTAAATGCCCCAGACCCTTCTGTTTCTTTCTTGGTGAGAATCACAGAAATTAGGACTTACTAGAATTCTAGGGTTTGTAGGACAAAAATTTGTAGCAACAGCACCAACTCTGTGCTAACTTTCACTTTTTTAATGCATCTCAATTATCAAAAATAAAAAATAAATTTTGATCAGCTACAAAGAGTCATTTTTTCTATTCTCTCAATAGAAAATGATATTACACAGTCGTCACATAAAGAAGTAATGCCCCCCAAAAGAAAAAGGAAAAATATTACATCGGAGATAATGACAGTAGTCTATTGATACTTTCATGGATTTTGTGATGGTTATGACATTTAACAACTGTTTTGTTTTGTTTTGTTTTTTGAGACAGAGTCTCACTATGGTGCCCCAGGTAGAGTGCTGTGAAGTCACAGCATATGGCACACAACCTCCAACTCCTGGGCTCAAATGATCCTCTTGCCTCAGCCTCCCGAGTAGCTGAGACTACAGGCGCCTGCCACAACACCCAGCTAGTATTTTAGAGATGGGGTCTTGCTCTTGCTCAGGCTGGTCTCAAACTCCTAACCTCCAGCAAGCCACCTGTCTTGGCCTCCCAGAGTACTAGGATTATAGGCATGAGCCACCGCACCCAGCCCTGAACAACTGTTTAAAGTTTATAATTTGTTATTATTTTTTTTCTCATTGTAAGTGAATAGTCACGTCCATCCCTTTAAAGGTTGTAGAAGCCCCACATGGGCTTGCTCTGGTTGCCTGTCTGTTCCCCACCTGGCCCCTCCCCTGTTCTATCATCTGTACAACAAATTCCCTGCATTTAAGTCCTTCTCTTCTATGTATCCAAGTGGCTTCTGTTTCCTGGTTAGACCCTGTCACACAGGTGTGGACAAACTACATACATGAAAAAGACAAGCAGGTTAGCAGGCAGGGCCAGGGGACCAAGGGGGAGTGCAGGGGACGTGGACGGCGACTAGCAGGCAGAGTGCTGCGGACAACAGGAGGAGGAACAGAGAGCCTGGGAAAGTCTGACCAGCGTCCATCCTTTCTGCCCAATGGACACCAAGTCACCAGAGAGGCGACACATCTCACTCCACCTTTCTCAGGCCATCAAATTATAACTCAGGGATGTAGCATAGAGAGATGGGGCTGTGGGGCTGATGGGTGGAGGGGCCCTGAGGAAGACTGCCTGGAACGACAGGAGGACGCCCGCCCCGAGGTGAGAGGAAAGAAATGGGAACTGCAGAGGGCAGGTGGTCAGTAGTGCCTGAGGGTTCCAGAAGAAATTTCTGCATAAGTAACAAGCCAGCAGGGTGACTGATCATGACCAATTACTGAGGCATGATTCAGGCTGGCCCAGGAAGCAAAGAGATGACTCCTGGGGTCCAGACGCAAGTCACAGGGCCAAGGAAGTGACGGGGAAAGGGGAGGCTGCCTGGGGCCCCCAGCATTAAATACCAGTCACAAAAAGGACCCAAAAACTATGGCAAGGAGATGACCTTACAAACCAGCAAGCCCTGGGACTTGTCAGAGACGCGACAGACAGGACCAATGGCAATTCTTTTCATGAAGCCTCTTTGTAAGACACCGTGGTAAGAACGCTTGGTAGGTATTTGGCGGCAATCCCAGGAATGACAGAAAAGAAACTCATCTTGGGCAATATTCTCTTAAATTAAATGCCTAGAGAAATTTGTGTGAAAGAGAAGTCATTACTACAGCTGGTTCCCAAAGACAGAGAAAAATAACCAGAAAGCAAGTGGGCAGAAGAAGTGATTTTAAGAAAACGAGTTCTGGGGTTGACGCTAGCGTCCGACCAGCCCACAGCCCTCAGCTAATGTCACAGCTTTACTCTGGACAGCATGCCTGCAGAGTCACAGGCCGCACCTGCACCCAGGAATGAGGTCCATCTTGGCAGATGGTGAGAGGATGGTTCTGTAAATTACGGAGCACTCACACAGAAAGCCACTGTAGCAGTAATTACGAAATACATGCCTGGATTCAGATTTCAAGTGAAAAGAACAGAACTGAACATTCATAATTAAACCAAATAATGTTCCTTGTACCTGTGTAGACAAGCACTTAAGGGAACACAAAAAGAGATGCTACAACAGGTGGGAGTGCTGAATTTTTCCTTTCAATTGCTCATTCGCCTTTTTTGCCAATAAGTTTTACACAAAATTGACAACAGCAACAATAAAAACAGCAAAAGGGAAAGAATAGATACATAGTATAGTTTAGAAAGCTTTCCTTAAAAAGAAAAAAAGGTGTAATGCAAAGGCCCAGCAGTTAAAGTGTTAACTTCCAGCTACCAGGAAGGCTCTGCCATCCAGAATGACTCATGTGCCCATAGCAGAAGTTTGCCACACCTTGGGCCCCTAAAGCTGGGAGCCAGCATGATGTCAACACTGGTAAGAAATCCACCACCTCTCCCATCACCCTGCGATGCGGCCATTGCGTGCCCTTGGCTGTAGTTCCCCTGCCAAGTGTCTACACCACCGGGTCACCTCGGAGCACTAACCTACCATCCACAATCCATGTTTGACTCTTGTGGCTACAGAGCCAAAGTCAGGTATTTATTAGTGTGTTTTGCAAACGACCCTCCAAATCTCTCTGGATTGAGTTAGCAAAGCCCTTAACAGATAACAGGGGTTGGATTTAACCCACTTCCAAGTGGCTTGGGTTACGCGGGCATTATTCCCCTGCTGGGATCTGATTCTGGATGGAAACAGGAGCCACAGTTATGGGAAGGCCATGAACGGATGCCCCGGATATGGGATCAGATTGATCCCCAGCCCAGGGCCCAGAGGCAGCCTGCCCACTCGTCCCACCCAGCTCTTCCTGGTATCGCACCCACCGGGGCCATCTCCAACCAGGGCACAGTCACTGCTGCTCCTGTTCAGCCACTGCCCCTACACGCCCAGCCTGCCGAGGACGAGGGACTTCCTCAGCTGCTGCAGTCTGCCCCGGCTCCTAGGTGCAGTGCTTGGAAGCCCAAACCATCGTGGCCATGGCCCAGGTTTCCCTGCAGGTCACTTAAGTGGCCTGGGAGGAGCCAGAAAGAGGGCAATACCTCCACCTGGCCAGAGACTGAAGCCACTTCCATCATCAGAAAGGCAGCACACCTACCTGGGCGACTGTTTTGAAACCTCAGACAGGGTGGGGAGAGAAGCAGTGAGCAGTCCCATGTCCGAGAGAGGATTTTCTGGCCCTTCCCACCCCTTAACCCAGCAACTCCTGTGGGCACCTGGGAAGCTGGGGCCCATAAACTTGGGCTTTACTGGCTATTCAGGGCTCTGCTCGCCCAGACACAAAGGGCCGCTGGGGGCCTCGAGCCAGCACTGCTCAAAGGGTGACCAGTGACTTGGGCTCCTGCCAGAGAGGGCTGGCAGCCTGGGCCCAGGGGCCACGCTGTGATCTGAAGCTGGGATCATCTTACACTCCCCGCACTGCTCCTGTTTCCTGTCCTGGAGGTTTCTAGGCTGCCGACAGTCACGCTTTGGAGAACCAGGTCAGATCAGGCCGGAACAAAGCTAAGCTGTTGCAGAGCTGCCAAGAGGCCACTGGCAAGCAGCACCCTGGGGACACCACCTCCTCTGCCAGCTTGGCTCCATGTCCCCCTTCACAGGGGCTACAGATGGACCTGGGCCCAGGGTGGGGCCGGGAAATAAGGCCAAGGGAAACTGGGCTGGAAGCAGAGAGTGTCACACTCCACCCTGGAGACCCAAGGCCAAGTCACCCCCCAAAGCTAGTGTCCTGGGTGCAGCCAGAGGGCATAAACACAGCCTGGCACTCAGCAACACCGGACAGACATTTCTCGAATGAATGACCAAATCCACATGGAGAGTTAAAACAGGACAGGCAGCTCCAGGAGACGGGTGCCTCATGGCTTAGCAGGGCACCTCTGGAAAATGGGCACCTCATGGCTCAGCAGGGCAGCTCCAGCAGAGCCAGCCGATGCCTGGCCTCCCAGCACAGCTATCCCACCAGAGGGCCAGGGTAACCAGCCCAGTGGTCACGGGGCACTTCCCTTGCTCTCAGGGAAGCTCAGTGCTCCACAGGCCTGGGTGCACGTGACCCCCAAGGCTGACACTACGGTGGTGCCCTGGCCAGGGCCCTGCACCCCCCTACACAGATTCCCTCTGGTCAGCAACCCCAAAGCACGTGACCTGGCAGCTGCCAGCAGGACCATCTGGCTAAGGTCTCTGCCAGAGACGAGCCATTTGGCACCAGGTGGCTTCAGCCTTGTGCACTGTGCACAAGTCAGGAGGCTTCACCTGGCTCTGGCACCCACTGAGCCCCCACAAACCCCTGGTGATAGCCTAGAGCCGAGACATTTCCAAGGTAATAGCTCTAACAGCAGAGGTACAGGAACCCGGCATGTCACCTCCCTGCCCACCCTGAAAGCTCATACCCTTTCTCTGGAGCCCCCCACAGCACCAAAGCCAGCCAGATCTGCCCAGGAAGTGCTACTCTTTGGCCCCGGCTTGGCCCCCACACTTGTGTGTGCTGAACCTTCCTTATCGCGCACATCTTAAGCAAACTGCAGGGCCCATGCAACACTGCCCACAGGCAAACAGTAGTGCAGAAACCAGAGAGCCTACAGGTCCCATCCATGTGGGGCCATGAGGGCCACCTGGAATGGGCAAGAGGGTCTCAGAGGAGGGCAGCCTGAGAAGGTAAGTGGGGGATCGGACCTTTGCACAGGTCCTCAGATAAGACATACTCTGTAGATACCTGTCTGGGACCTTCAAGCATAGGGTTGTCAGCCCCCACATCCCCCTGGACATAGACTCGAGACAGCTGCTCTTGAAGGACAATCTATTCTATGCGCTACCCTCCCCACCTGACCTGGCTTGTGCTGGGCACATGGAAGCTGCAGTTCTAGGAAGGTGAACTAGTGCACTGTCTCAAATTCAAGGGGATGGCCAGGTGCACTGCCCTCAGCTGTCAGAGCCCCTTTGGGCCGTCTGGGGCAATGTGACCTGCAAGAGCCTGCAGTCTGGGGTGAGGGGCCCAGGCCCCAGCATGCCTCCCTCACGCCCACAAGAGGCCGCAGAGAGGGCTGGCCCAGGACTCAGGCTCAGCCAGCTCACTCATGACTGGGGGGCTGCAGGAGGGGTCCCTGGGTTGGACAGAGCCACAGACTAACTAGCACAAGGTGGCTTTCTCTCTCCAGCAAAGGTCCCCTGAATGTGCCAGAGCAAACAAGCCAGGACATGAGGAGACAAGAGATGGCAAATAGGCGCACAGACAGGGTGGGGGGCCGGGTAGAGAAGAGGAAGAAGCCCGCGTTCGTGCCCTTCCCACACTCCCATCACCCGGGGTTAGCTGATGGGGAAGTATTCTCTGGGGGTGCAATTCCCCACCCTTCCCGTAATTCAGCTCCTGGAGGGCTGGGTGGGGGTGAAACCCACATCCCCTGAGGCTAAACCAAAGCACTTTATCACGTCCCACACTGGAAGTGCTTCCTCTGGGTGCAGCCTCCCTCCCTGCCCACACCTTCGGGGAAGTCACTACAGCCAGAGCTCTTTAACCTTGGCTGCAATCTCCCAAAGGCCACAAGGAACCTCCAGAATAATCCCAAGTGCACTCAAAGATGAAATCTCTGCTCTAAGTCTCCTGCCACCATCACTGAGGATTCCCAAGGGAGCCTGAGACACTTCGAGGCAAGTTCTATGTGACCCAGTGTGCAATGAGAAACCCCAAACTCAGAACCCCAGAGAAGCAGAGGGCTCAGATTACAGGCTCCACAGCGGGGGTGGGGCCAGGGTGGAGGGACTGGGGTACACTCCTGGCCTCCAACCAACAGCAGTAAGGAAAGTGGGTGAAAGCTCAGGGCATGCTAGAGAGGGCAGTGACATTCACCCCCCTTCCTACTGTCAGTGACACTAATGGGCACAACTACAGCTAACAAGTTTCAGAGCAGACCTTTCTGAGTCTTGTTATGCATGAACTCACTTAATCTTCACAGCAACTTAGTGTCCTCACTATTTAGCAAAGGAGAAAATGACACACGTGAGATAAAGTGCTCTGTCTCCACAGTAAGAGGTGATAGCCTGGAACTGAACCCCAGGAGCTGGAGCTTCTGAGCCCAGGAGCAAAGCCACTGGGCCACACTGCCTGTGGATTACTACTGCCTCTGCCCCCCTAGAGGGCTGGGAGAGAGGGGGCATCCGCAAAAGGTAGGGCAGCATCGGAGCCAGCAGGTACAGCCCACCCTCCTGATTCTAATCCAACCCTGCAGCATCTGGGCCTCTGCTTCATTCTTTACCTAGAAAGATACTCCCACTCTGCCTTTTTTATATTTTTTCCTTTTTTCGGTTTTATTTTAGATTAATATGAGAGTACAAACGATAAGGTTACATTGTGTTTGTTAGGTAAAGTCCAAGTTGTAGTTGAGCCCTTCACCCAGGAGGTGTGCTGTATACCCTTCCATTGCACCCATTAGGTGAGTACCCCTGCCTTTCTTAAACAGATGGGCGTCTGGAGTGCAAAAACTATTCCAGGTACCATCGTGGGGCACTATAGCCTCAAACTCCTGGATTCAAGCGATCCTCCTGCCTCAGGCTCTCCAGTAGCTGGTGCTACAGATGTGCTCCACTGCACCTGGCTAAGACCCTTTCTCTTGGCCACTGCTCCAGACTGCTATTCCTCACGCCCTGGCTCAATCTCACCTCCTTCTAAATCCTCCTGCCCTAGGGGTGCTTCTGCAGCACTGGACGCTGTGCTGCCCCAGAGGGAGGGGTGTTAATGATCTGGTGCAGGTGTCCTCAAACACGTGGCCCACCGAGGACATTTATCTAGCCCGCCGGGTGTTTTTGCCGCCACTGCCTGTTCTGCTTAGCAGCCAACTCGTCCCGGGGCCCACAGTCCGGCCCTCCAACAGTCTGAGGGATAGTGAACTGGCCCCTTGTTTAAAAAGTTTGAGGACCCCTGATCTGGTGTCTTGCCTGCATCCCACCTCCCCGCCTCCCCATGAGAATGCAAATTCTCTGTAAGCAAGAACCACACCCTGTCATCATTTTTGTGCCCAACACACAGTGTTCCATGAATGTACACAGATCTGAAGTGCTCGAGATTGCCCCCAAACAGACTTCCAAGTCTTTCTCCTTTTCAGAGGCTCGTGAGTGCTCAAACCAGCTCTACTGAGAACAGCATTATAATCATTCCATTTACTGTCAAGCCCATAAATAGGTCTAGACGCAACAATTCCACCCATTCCAAACTATTCTAGGTGAAAAATAAAAATCTTCCTGGTCGTCCTTGGATTTTCAGACACTAGGGGGATTCTCAGCATCCTTTGCTGCTTTCCTTAATTTCATGGTGCTGATGGCTGGTTAGGGGTCAGACTGACTTCTGCAAGTGCTACTACCCAGAACAGAGCTGGCCCCAGAACGACTCAAGGACACTCAGTGTGGAGACGAGAGGCCACCCCCACTGGGGCCTCCCACCTGACTCCATATAACTGCAACAGAGTGGCCCGGCACACCTGGGACCACTGCCAGGAGGGAGACAAGCTGGAAACGGTCCAAACCCTCCTTTCTCCCCATCCTCAGAGAGGCCCCACCCTTTGGGTAAACAGGAGGAGCCATGGAGGCTGCTTTTACAAGAGCGGGTTCCTACTTACCCCACATACTATACTTCCACCAACTGCAAAAAGTTTTGTCCCTAGTGGAGTGTAGGGTAGGCATGGGAAAGAGGAGTCAGGGGCAAACATGACCATCTCCCTGCCTCCAGACAAGCCTGGACACGGGGACTTCAAGCCTGCAGGGCCCTCTGGCATCTGTGCAGGAAGGTCTCAACAGAAAAGGCCAAGGACCCATGAGGGGAGAGGACCCAATCACTCCCACTGTTCTGACCCACCTGCTGGAGATGAGGTGTAAGGAGCCAAAACACCCCTTGCCCTTGGCTCCTTACACCTCATCTCCAGCAGGCTAGAGGTTCCCCATGGCAGCGATGCCCACAACCATCTCCACCTCATCCCTGGGCAGGCTAGAGGTTCCCCATGGCAGCGATAGCCACAACCATCTCAAATATTTGGAGCATGCTGGGGTGGAAGGGAGCCCCAGGTGCCAAAACCAAATTTATGCCACCTGGAAGACCCCTTCTCCCCCACTGTCACATCAACCCACCAGCTCTGAGGCAGACCTGTGCTCAGAGAGTTTGAAGGGCTACATTTGCAACAAGAGGCTGAAAATGGAAATTCTAAGCTCCTGACCCAGAAGGATATTTTAGGGGAAGTTCTAAATAATCCTCTTGCAGACAAGGTGTTCTTCATTAGTCGTCTGGTTCCTGAATACGGAAGATAAAAAGAAACTGCAAATGTGCCCAAAGGCAGGGGGATGGCCCACAGGACCTCTTCAGCTTCAATTCAGTCCGTGATTCTGTCCTCTTATCAATAGAGATTAATTCAGCCCTTGGATGAAAGATTTATGTCCAAATAAATGAAGGAAAGGAAATAAACAGGTGGGCAGGGCTAGCAGAGGAGGAGACAACGTGTATTATTACTTGAGGGCTGGTGGGCACAAAGGATCCTGCCTGACACCTTTGGGGAAAACTAGAAAGGATAAGAAGGAACGGGAAGAGAAGGTGAGGGGAAGGGAAGGGAGAGGAAAGGAGGGGAGGGAGGAGGGAAGGGAAGGAAGGAGACCCAGGTAACCTTTAACCTGGCCCTATGGCCTCAGCAGAGTTAGAGTTAGGATTAGCCCACGCACGGGTCAGAGGAAGAAACTGTCAAGAAGGGTGCTGAGCACACCCTGAGCGCCCAGGCGGGCCCCTCACCTGCCTAAAGTGGGATCTGCTGGAGTAGAGCTGGGATACCAGCAGCTGAGGGCACCTTGAGATGCAAAAGATGACCCAGACTTTCCAAGCTGGGGCACTACGTGGTGGTCTCATTCTGAGACCTTCGTACTCCCCTGGGTAGAGGAATAACAGGAGTTAATCTGAAGAAAGGCCGCTGGCCTGATCACCCTCCTGGAAGCCTGAACCTGGGGAAACCTCTGCACCCAGCGCCACCCCACCCTGCCACCCACACAGACGTACAGGGACCCAAAGCGCCCTACCCGCGACGGATTCCAGCGACCACGCAAGCAAGGGACAAGGAAGGCGAGGAGGACGGCGCGACCCCCAGAGCAGTCCCTCAGACACCTGGGCGGGCAAGGGCTGAGGGCAGCGGCAGGGGACCCTTAGCTGAAAGCAGCCCAGCCGCGCTAGGATTAGTGGGGTCAGGTGCCGGCTCCCCAGCACTGGCGTCCCGCGGGAGCGACGACTTGGAGCAAAGGAAAAGACTAAGTTCATCGAGGGAGGAGTTAGACGCCGTGCGGGCTTCGTCCCGACCGCGGGGAGGGGGCCGCGTCAACCTAGTCGGGCGCGAACGCCCCGCGCGCCGTCGCCTGTCCCGGGTGTGCCCGCCGCAGGGAGCCGCACGTGCGAGACACCGACCCTCCCCACGCCGGACGCGGCGCCCACCTGAATACGACTTCTTCATGGTGCCACCGCGGCCGCCGCTCCCGGGAGAGTGTGGCGACAGGGCCGCGGGGCGCGGGCTCCCGGGTCGCTAATCCCGGGCGGGGGTGGGAGGGCCGGGGCGGGGAAGAGGGCGGCCCCGCCCCGCCGAGGTGCGCGGGGCGCTTTTCCCTGGGTCCCCCGCGTCCCGGCGATACACCTTGCCGAGCCCGGGGAAGTCTTGGACGCCGGCCGGGGACGGGCCGCCCCGCCGTGCTTCCGCGCAGGGTGGCCCAAGGGTGGGGGTCGCCGCTGTGGCCTCCGAGCACCACCCGCCACACCCCCCTGGAGAGAATGGTTCGCTCCGGGGAGTCCTGGGGCGGGCCCCGCAGGTGAAGGCGGGAGGGCAGCGAACGCCCGGGGCCGCCCCAGGTCGGGCGGGGCGGGCAGAGCCGCGGGGTCGGAGCCGGGGCGCCCGGTGTCTCAGCGGGCGGAGCAACGCGGGGCAGGCCAGCGCCGGACTGGGGCACCTGTCCCGCTGCTCCTCTGGCGGTCATACAGGTGAACTGCAGTGACTCTGCTGATGAATTGGAGCCTCAGTTTCCTCATCTGTAAAAGGGGTGCGCTGGTCCAGATGATAATTTTTGTTCCAACTGGGAGGCCTTGAGCCTCTGCTCTGTGCCATGTAATGGGCAGAAGAGGGGACTGCTCTTTATAGCCAGGTAATGTAGGTAGTGATGAGAGTGTGTGAAACTTGTACAGAGGAATTCTGTCTGCTTGGTGTCTTTAAAGAAATTTTCCGTAATAAAACCGTTTTGTTTTTTTTTTTAAGGTACAGAGGAAAAAGTGATTAATCCTGACTGGAGGGTGGTGTCAGAGTTTTATTGAGGTGAAGTCAAAACAAGGTTTTAAAGAATGAATAGGACTTTGCCAGGTAGCCAAGGTGATGGGGAGGCGGTGGTTCCAGGCAGAGGGAAGGGTGCGGGAGCCTGGAGGCTGGAATATTTCAGTGAGTGCAGAGATGCATGAGGGCGGCTTATCCACCCTCCCTGGTCCAGCAGGCCAGACCCTCAGATGAAGACAGAGTCAGGGAAGCCAGGCAAATCCTGGTAAGGGCCCAGCCCTGCCTTCTGCATATGACCCAAGAAGTGCACAGAAGACTAAAAGTATAATAACACCATTAAAAAGTCCTCCTCCCTCTTCCTCCCCTTTACCTTTCTGAGGGTCCAGGAAGCGTTTTCATTTCCTGCCTGAGCGTGGGAAACATGTTTGCATGAGAAAGGAGGCCTGTGGGTTTGCCCTAACCTGCTCCCCTTCCCAAGTCATCTGTTCAGACTCAGCCCTGCAGAGGGAGTGGCCTGGCCAGGAGCCTTCCCCAGCCCCCAGGAAGAGTTTATTGGACCCGGGTGGACACTGGACTCCAGCTGAGCCAACCTCCTCCTCATGGTAGAGAGGGACTTAGAGACCCAAGAGGCTGAGGGAGGGAAGGAGAGAGTATGAGAGAGGGGAACAGGCAGTGTAGACTAATTGTGAACAACTGTCCTGGTTTCTGGGCTGTCCACACCCTAACAGTAACCCCCACCCTCCCCCATGCCCAGTCACCACTTACCAGCACAGGCAGATTTCTGCTCAGGCCCTGCCCTGGCCTGGCTAGTAAATACGATGACACCTCAGGACGCTAACGCCTGAGCTAGCCTTCGAGCTCCTGCGCAAGAATCTGTCTAACGGGCACACTGCTGGCTTTGTTCGTTTTACTTAGCTCACATCAGGGGCACCCAGGTGCACATCTGTCCTCAGAGGATATTGGTCCAGGGGTCACAGAGGGCCTTAGGGATTCTCTATCTGTGGCTGGTTCCTCTGTAAATGTTCTTTGGGTCACAATTCACATGAAGCCAGGCCCCCGGGACCCAGGGGCGCCTGTGTGGAACTGATGGTGGACATATAACATAAGTATGCCTGGGTCTTGAATACCCAAATCTTCCTTCAGGACGAGAGGAGGGAAGGGGCAGGAAGGAGGCATTCTACATAATGGGCACATTTTAACTGTGTAAGCACAACATTATAATTTTATTATTTTTTTCACAATTCTCTAAAATGTATGGCATGGTCCCCTGCCTTGGTGAGCAGAGTATACCAAACATCACCATCTCTTCTGCAGGGCATCGAAAGTGGTGCCTCTAATAGATCTACACCCTACTGCTCAGCCCCTCCTCAGTCCCCGTCCCAGGCTGCTGTGCTATCCAGTTTTTAAAAATTGTCTTCCTTATCCTCAGTTCCCCCTCCTACTAACTGTGTGGTCTGTGACAGGTCACATGATGTCTCTGAGCCCCAAGTTTCACTCCTCTGAGTGAGGATGACACAGCTCACAGCATGGTGTAATGATCAGGAAGATAACGTGCATGGCACTGCACTCTTGTAACTAAAACATGAAATACGTGGCACTGACTTTGGGTATGGGCACCGGGTGGGAGCCTGATCGGCCTGGGGGAAGTTGGTGAGAGCTTACAGGAAAGTAAAGAAGATGATCTGGTGTGGAAACAACACCTATGGTCCCTGATTCTCAGGAGGCTGAGGCAGGAGGACCACATGGGCCCAAGAGTTCAAATCCAGCCTGGGCAACACAGTGAGACCCCAATCTCAAAAAAGGAAAAAAAAAAGGATAAAGAAAATGCTGGAGGAGAGGAAACTTTTCTTTGGGAGGGGGACAGAGTCTCATGCTATGGCCCTGAGTAAAGTTCCCTGTCATCATGATAATTCACAGGAGCCTCAAACGCTTAGGCTCGAGTGATCCTCCTATCTCAGCCTCCCAAGTAGCTGGGGCTACAGGAACCTGCCACAATGCCTGGCAAGTTTTTCTATTTTTAGTAGAGACAGAGTCTTGCTCTTGCTCAAGCCCTTGAGCTCAAGCAATCCACCCACCTCGGCCTCCCAGACTGCCAGGATTATAGGTGTGAGCCACCACCCCCCACAGAATTCTTATGTGGCAGCAGAAGGCGTAATGAAACTGTTGCCTGATAGCGGTAGCATGTGGAGATGTCAAGTGCATCTAGCAACTTGATGTCTGGCTGATGAGTTTTCCAGGCAGTTGCTGAAGGTGCTTCTGGCTCCTTCTGCCTCAAACAAAATGAAAAAAGAGAGAGAGGAACTGCGAGCAAATGATTCAACTTTCCACTGGAATTAGAGGGAAATGTAAAGTCCAGAACAGTGTTTTCAGCCAGCAAAGCATTCTCCGAGTTAGAAAGGGCCTCAGGACAAAGAAGCCCAGAGGTGACTCTATGGTCGTTTATACAACCTCAGAGCAAAAGAAAATTAAAAGTGCCTCATAACCCTTTCAGACAAAGGCATTCCAAGGACAGAGGACCTGACAGCAGGCTTTGCAGAGCCTCTCCAGAGCCTCTCCCTTAAGGGGCAATTCTAAAACCTCAAGGACCCTTGTCCCCAGCAAGCTCACTTGAAGCTCCCGTAGAAGATTCGTGGTAACAAAAGCCAAACTGAAAAGGCTAAATACTGTATGATTCCAACTACACATTCTGGAAGAGGCAAGAGTACTCAGCGGTTGCCAGGGGCTTGGGGAGAGGGAGGAAGGAGGAGGGAGGGATGGAGTGCCAGGAATTTGGGGGCATGAAGCTATTCTATGTGTTGCTGTAATGGTGGATGTGTGACATTCATTTGTCCAAACCTATATGGTGTACATCACAAAGTAAGCCCTAACATGAACAGTGGAGCTTTGCTAATAATAATATATCGATGTTGGCTCGTGGATTGTAACAGACTAATGCAAGGTGTTAATGAGAGCGGAGAGGGACGGGCTGTTGGGGAAGTCTCTGTCCTCTCCATGTAATTTTTCTACAAGCCCAAAACTGCTCCAAAATAGTCTATTTAAATATTTTTAAAAGAGGTTTTGTGGGTTTTTGTCTAATGGGGTAGATTTTAGATCGACCCAGAGGAAGCTCCCACGTTTTTAAAGAAATTAGTTTCTTCTCTAAACAGAACGAAGACAGGACAAAATGAAAGAAGCTTTTAGGGGAAGGAAGCAGGCTGAGGAGGCTACTCGGTTGCACACTCAGTTTTTTTACTAAAAGGGGAAGCACGACTGAGATGAAGGGGCCACAAGGCACAGAGAACCACCCCCGGCACAAGACAGGAGGAGCCCCCTCCTCACGCACATGCGTCTCCTCCAGGCCAGGACTTGACTTAGATGATTGGATCATGGTAGGCCTCCAGTCTGAGCCCAAACCCACAGTGGCTGAGACTTGGGCAGTCCTGGGATGGGGTAAGTGTACTTCACATGTGGGAGGAATGTGAGCTGCTTTCACCCAAGGATGAGCTATGGCAGAATGGATTTTCCAACGACGGCCACAAGAGGATCCCCCATCCCACCTGCTTCTGCACAAAGTGACTTGAAACTCCTCCTACTGAGAGGATCTCTGTCCCCTCCCTTTGAATCCAGGAGGGCTTGTTTGTAGTAACCAAGAAAAGGAGACAGATGCAACTTCCAAGGCAAAGTCAGCTGCTGCCTTGTTCTCTGGGCCCCTGGAGCTACCGGGAGAGAGTCTGACCATTCTGACCTCCATCCGTGAGGAAACCATGGGAGTGCAGTAGTTATCTGCTGCTGTGTAACAAGTGACCGTGGACACAGTGGTTTAAAACAACACACACAGGTATTACCTTACCATTCCTGTGGGTCAGGACTCTGGGCAGGTCACAGCGGGGTCCTCTGTCTCCCCAGCTGTCTCCTGTAGGTGGCAACTGAGGTGTCAGCCCAGGCTGAGGTCACATCTGAAGGCTCAGCAGGGGAAAAATCTGCTTCAGGCTCACATGGCTGTTAGCAGAATCCAGTTCATTGAAGACACATGGACAGAGTTAAGAACCCCAGTTCTTCACCAACTAGAACTGAGCTCCTTGCCCTATGGGACTCCCCAAAATGGCAACTCAGTCCATCAAACCAGCAAGAAAGGGGGTTCGGCTAGCAAGATGGAAATGACAGTCTCTGGCACTCTGATCATGGAAGTGGCAACTCCTTGACGTCAAGGTGTTCTGTTGGCCAGAAGAGGGTTACCCAGGGCCAGGAACACCAAGAGGCAAGGATTGAGGGACCATCCTAGAAGCCACTCACCACTGGGAAGCCACCAGCAGGCACTCTGGTCAGTCCTGATCATGGATTCCAGCCCACAAACCAGAAGTGTAGCCAGTGGCTCTTCATACGAGCTCTAGGCCCCAGGCCAACCCTTCTCACACTGTCAGCTTGTCTAACACCTCCCCAACCAGATACTGCCGCTATTCAGTCTCTGAACTCTGCTACCTTTTCCTACCTTTTCTTTCATCTCTCCTCTCAATGTCCTTCTAACCGATTCACCTGCTATTTGCCCCAGATTTCCAGGCCTGAATGGTTGCACTTGGCCATCACAGGCCATCCCGGGAGATCATTCCCTTCTTCTGGCCTGAGGCCTGGCTTTGCATCTCCAGCTCCACTCAGCTGCTCTCCTGCCCATCCAGCTGAGCCATTGCTGCTGACTGCCTCTGACCTGATGGCTGTCCCTGAGGCCTCTTTGCATTTGTGAAGTTCATGGTAAGGGTGTAGCTACACAGAACAGAGGCCACAGGAACCATCTGGGAACTGTGTGGAGACAGCCAGCTGGAGACATCATGAAGGGATGAAAGGCTGCTCAGTTGCTCACCTTCAAATTGTTAATTCTATGTTATATGAATTTCACTTCAGTAAACTTTCTTAAATGAAAACTACAAGGGCAATACGTACATAAAGATTTAGTTGGCTCAGCACCTGTGGCTCAAGTGGCTAAGGCGCCAGCCACATACACCT
>NW_003852413.1:4798008-4800084 GCF_000181295.1 Otolemur garnettii
GGCTATTTTTTGGTTGCAGCCGTCATTGTTGTTTGGCGGGTCCGGGCTGGGGATTTGAACCCGCCACCTTAGTTGTACGTGGCTGGCGCCTTAGCCACTTGAGCCACAGGCGCCTAGCCTGTTTCACCATGAATTAATGAAATCTTTTACAATTAAACTCACTCTTATTAGGACCTTGTCTTTTTCTTGTCCTGGATTTGAGCAGTTTGGTCTGCCAAATTGCAAGGAGTCTTTAACTGTTCGCTCAAGGTGGGTAATGGTCATGTAATATGACATTTCACAGACTACATGACTCATGTAAGGTCGCACAATCACACACTGTGATTTACTCCCCATGGAGCAGGGTTCTGAGCCCGCCATTTACTGAAGCCACAGAGGCCTGAGCTGCTCCCAAGGCCACACAAGCCAGGGCTGACCTCTGAATCCCTGGGAATCATAATGTTCTCACTCTTCAGGCCCATCCTGCGTCTGGACTCATGACAAGGGTGTCCTCAGAAAAGGGACTTCCCTCCCTCCCCAGAAGCCTGGGCAGGGGTGGCTCTTCTGAAAGACTAACTTGGCACCACATATGCTAATGATAACCATTTCCTACCTTCCACAGAAGCATCCCATGGGGTATCTGGAGCAGCCAGGATCCTCATGTAACCCCACCTGTTTCCAGGGTGTATCCATAAAGTTCACAGAAGTCACTGTTTGCAGACAGAGGGCTCTGCGGTCCCCAAGGGGCAGCACTTCAACATCAAACCAACATTCATGACTTCCCAGCACCGCCAATATGATGCTCACAGGTGCCAAGCATCTCCACCAGGGTAACAGCCAGCAGCAGCCCAGACTTGCTTGAACCCAGAACTTTCTTAACACAGGGCACCTTGCCAGTCCCATGGGACCCTTCTGGGGTTCTCAGCTGGGTGGGAGCGGAGGGTGTCCATTGCATACCTTAGAAGTTGACTGGGATGCCTCCGTCTGACCTGCCACCCTGTCCCTGCCGCTGGCCTTACCTTCCCCCCCCCCATCCGCCCTGCAGGAGGAGGGGTCGGGACGCGCCCAGTGAGGGTAAAGGACCATTCCACTTCCACGGAGTGAGGACGTGGGGGATCCTGAGAAACATCAGCAGAAAACCCCAAGGCCACCCTCCACCTTGTCCTCGTAGCTTCTTTTCTTCTTTTTAAAGCTGTTTGGTGGGGGGTGGGGGTTGTTTGAGACAGAGTTTTACTCTGTCACCTGGGTTAGAATGCCATGGCCTCAGCCCAGTGCACAGAAACCTCAAACTCCTGGGCTCAAGTGATCTTCCTGCTTCAGCCTCCTGAGCAGCTGGGACTACAGGTACCTGCCACAGTGCCTGGCTAGTTTTAGAGATGGGGTCTTGCTCTTGCTGGGACGGATCTGAACTCCTGAGCTCAGGGATCCTTCCCTTCCGCCTCCCAAGACAATGCCCGTGTTCTCTTGCTCCTGTCTCCTGGGGGTGCAGCTGCCACCCACGCACAGGGTGAGTGACCTGGGACGCAAGCATGACTGACCACTGGCCCCGACCCCGGGCCTCCCTCCCGGACCTCGGGGCCTCCCTCCCCGACCTCGGGGCCTCCCTCGGAGCTGCATGCAGAGAGGCTTGATGAAGATCTGATGACAGATTGGAGAGCCACGGTGGGAACCTGCCTGCTGGAAACCAGGCCCCACTCAGCCTTTCTCCACAGCAACCCGCCAGGCTGCAAGAAAAGCCAGGTGTCTCCACTTGTCACAAGAGCCGTCTCAGTGCAGTCATTCAGAGTAAGTGAATCTTAATTTGCTTTCTTTAAAAACATAAATAAATACAGGGCTCACCAAACAGCGCTGGCGGGAGACTTGAGTGTGGGCTGCAGCCACAGGAGGCTCTGTCGCTGGGGCCTGAGTCCGGGAGCTGCGTGGGCCAGGCCCGCAGGCAGCGTCTCTGGTCAACTTAGCACTCACTGGGCAGTCCCAGTGTACAGATAGAAGGCCGGATGCCGGTTACAACTGAAGTTCAGACAAGTGGCAGATAACCTCTGCAGCATAAGGATGTCCCATGTAAGATTTGGGATATTCTTTTATATATATATATAT
>NW_003852413.1:4800340-4806493 GCF_000181295.1 Otolemur garnettii
GTTTGGCAGGCCCGGGCTGGGGATTTGAACCCGCCACCTTAGGTGTATGTGGCTGGCGCCTTAGCCGCTTGAGCCACAGGTGCCGAGCCAGTACTTTTACTTTCTGACCCTAGACCTCCCCCAAGACCTGGACAGGAGCTCTGCTGACCCTACCCCACCTCCCACCCAGCCCGTTCCTGCCACCACCTCCCTCCTAGTGATTCTCAGGAACCCAGCCGCACCTCCCACCCGCATGAGGGTCTCAGAGCCTTTCCCCAAATGTGGCTTGGCCTGTGCCCCTCCCTGAATGTCTCTTCCTGGCTGAAAACTGGAAAACATTGCCTGCCCTCTCTGATCTCTTGCTTCCTTACCCAAGCCCTGGGCTTGATGACCCCACCCCACCCCAAGGATGTTCACAATGGGACCCAGGCCGCACGCTCATGTCCACACGAGCCTGTTCATCACACTGCACGCTTACCATTTGTACATTTTTCTGTGTCAATGTTATAATTAAATAAAAAAGCTCATCAGAACTTCACAATTAACTTCAATCAGCAAAGAAACTTCTCAGAGAAAAAAACTGATAACAATTTATCTTGCATGAAAATTTTATTCCCTCCAAGTTTTAAATGGGAACAGTGATTTATTATCGGTGGCCTGTATGCAGCTGGTAGAGCCCACCCCCATGGGGGGAAAATGGTCAGCTGAGCTCACATCTGGGTCAGTTTGAGGTTTTATTTTGAAAAATTAACCTTCAAACCCATTACATTCCAGGAAACTAAAAAATTACCCTGTTTTTCTATTTTTAATGGACTTCCAATAAAAGAAAATATTTAAAGCATAAAAAAAGATGGCATTTAAGTTCATTTTTCAAGTCATCCCATATAGGAAAGACAGATAAGTTTTAACAAGAGAAAATGAAAAATATGACCACAATAAAAAAAAAGTGAGATAACCATCTCCATGTATCAGAGGCTAAAGAGGAGACAGGGCCCCGGGGCTCAGCTCTGCACAGCCAGGGGAGGAGGTGGCCACAGCCTCACAGCTGCAGCACCAAGGGCCTCGGGCTGACAATAACCCCCCCAGCAGGTAGGAGCCACAGTCAGAAAGGAGAGTGAGATTTTGACAGTGGACATCTCAGTAGGAACCAGGGCAGGGCAGTGACCAGCACCTACCTCTTTTTTTTTTGAGACAAAGTATTACTTTGTCACCCTCAGTAGAGTGCCGTAGCATCACAGCTCACAGCAACCTTGGGCTTGAGCAATTCTCTTGCCTCCCAAGTAGCTGAAACTACAGGTGCCCACCACAATGCCTGGCTATTTTTGTTGTTGTTGTTGCAGTTGTCATTGCTGTTTAGCTGGCCCAGGCCAAGTTTGAACCTGCCAGCCTAGGTATATATGGCCGGTGCCCTAACCACTGAGTTACAGGTGCCGCCCACCAGCCCTTACCCTTAAGGCCTGGGACCTTTGCACACCCACAATGGTGATAGTTGGGCAGGTTTGGGGGTGGGTAGAAGCCCCAAATGACTGAGATTGACTTCTTGCCAACTTAGCAGGCTGCAGCTCTGCTGTGCACATACTGAGGCAATGGGCTTGTTCTTATCTCTCTGAATCTGCAGGCTGAAGTTCAAGTCTGCTCCATAAACACTCAAGTGCAAGGTCAGTTTGAGCCAAATACCCCCTCAAGCCTGGGACAGGTACCTCCTTGCTGTGGACCTCTGTGGGGCTCTGGTTGTTCCTGGTGAGAGGCTAAAGGGGGCCTCGTGAAGGAGAAAGAACCCATTGGGCACCTGCAGAGGTGACCCGGCTCCTCGGGGCTGAGAAGCATCTCCTCCCTGGCCTGGGAGCTGCTGCCTGGCTCTGCCTCAGCTTTCTGTCTGTCAGAGAGGATGACAGTTCCCACCTTGCCAGGTGGCACCAGGAAGGGGCCCAGCTCAGGCCTGGCTCCACGAGTGCTGCTGTGGTCAAGATCCAGGGTCTCCCCCCACCTGGGAGCACTGCTGAGGGTTACCCTTTCTCAGACTGGGATGCTGGGGACAGAGAGGTGGAGTAGATGGGAGCTGGAGGCAGGCAGTTGCTGGAGGCCTGGGACACAGTCCACATCTCGGGGGTGTAACCAGTTTGCCGAGGAGGCTAAACTCAGGGCACACCGCTTTATCTTCCTTTCCCTTCCAGCCTCCACCACACCCCTTCACCACCGTCCTACAACTTAGGCAGCTCCCACAACTTTTCTTTCCCTCGACACTCGGAACTGGCTCATCTTGGCTAATCCAGACTCGCTGTCCTATATTAAAACAAGACTTCACTGTCACCTCAGGTGCCTCGTTCGCCACCTGCTCCGTTCCACCCTCGTACAGGCCCTCCTCCTCTGCACCCCACAAAGGCTCTCAGGGGACCCCTCCCTTCTGGGCTGTACCCCCAGCCCCTGGTCCTGTGGTTCACTGCCACGTAAGCCACGAGCCCTTCAGGAGTCCCACCTGGCCTAGCTCCTGCTGTCACACGGACACTTTGGGAGTCCTCCCCTAGGACAAGGGAGAGACACAGAGCAGGGTCCCCAGGCAGCTCCAGAGAGCAGGGCCACTGCCCTCTGCACCCACAGGGCCAAGCGCCATCAACACCCGCCTGGTGCCCCGGGTCCCAGACTCTGAAGTTCAGTGAATGCCCCAGAGGAGGATCCTCTGCCTGCACCAAAGAGGACGCAGGGGCCGAGTGGTTCTCTGGGCGTCCCTCTCTTGGTTTAGTGGGGAAAGCACCTCCCCAGTCCACACCTCTGCTCCTAAAGACAAGCCTCCAGAGAACCCCACTGTCAGGTCCTAGGGTGCTGCAGGCTTTACAGATTCACTGGCACCTTGTCACAGTTCCTGTGTCATCCCATGTCACTGATGAGGACACGGAAGCACAGAGAGCTCAAGTCACCTGCTCAAGGTGACACCGCTGCTCAGCGGGGTAGCCCAGACTCAGTCCCCGGCAGCTTGCAGGCTCTAGGCACTCACTGTGACCTCCACAAGATACTCAGTGTCTCCTGTGAGTCCCTGCTTCTAAAGCTGCTTCCCAGCTCTGCCCGGGCCCCCAGGGCATCTGGAGCCCAGCAGCTCCCAGTGTGGGCAGGGGCAAAGGAATAAAGCTGCATTTGTGCTTGGCCTGAAGAGACTTACTCATAGGCAAGCCCTCCCAGGAAGAGGCCTCTGGGCTCTGAACCAAAGGGTGCAGGACCCTGTGGCTCAGCAGTGTCCCGTGCAGGGCAGTGCAGGGCAGTGCACTGACCTGCTGTTCAGCCAGCAGGGGTGACTCACCCTGCAGAAGAGCCAGGGAGTAGGTGGGTTCTGGTTGGAGGAGGTGGCCTAAGAGCATGTTGGGGAAGGACAGCCAGGCAGAGTGTCTGGCAGAGGAGATGCCCTGCCCATAGCTGCCTGGGTCACATCTTCAGGACCACAGACAGGCCTCAACAAGAGAGGTGAGGGGGCAAGGGACAGGCCTGGAGGGTGGGCAGTGGCTGGGCCTCCGCGGGAGGGAGACACGGCTTGTCTCCTCAGAGCTAGGGGCTGGAGGGGTGGCCTGTCCTGCCATCTCCTGCTGTGTCTGAGTCCCTGCCAGATGGCCACAGAGATCAGCCCTGTGTAGACACCGGCGTTTGGGACCTTCCTGCGTTCTGAGTCTCTACCTGTAGGGCAGGACCAGAAAGTGTGCTCACTTTACTGCATTCCTGGGCAGCCAAGCGAGTTCAGAGGGCTGAGCTGGGGATGAAGAATTTGCAAACTGGCACAAAGAGCAGGGCCGCTTCCTCTCTGTGCCTAGGCCCTCCCCGCACAGGCCTGGGTACAGAAAGACACTTCCTCTGTTTATGGGAGGAAATAGGATGGGAAAAAACTGGCTCCTGGGGTCCCCCTTGGCCCCCCAACTTGCAAAAGCTGCCTTCATGGAGCTTCCTCTGATGCCCCACAGAGGTGTTTACACACTGATCAGTGGCAGAGATTCTAGGCAACAAGGAGCTAAGAGGCCGAACCAGTCCTAGACGTCAGCGGCCATGGCCCCTGGAACAAAGGGCTATGGCCAAGCTGAGAGCTTTGTCAGGTGTCCAGCTAGTGGCCTCCACCGAAGAGCCCAGCCACCTGCAGAGGCAGAGAAGAGAATCTACCCGAGATGCCCATGGACCCCCCGTGAATTTTGAGAAACCCCCACCTGCTTCCCAGGGAAATATCTGGCTGAAACACAAAGCAAGGAGACTGGGCCTCAGCCTCATGGGCCAGCTCCTAGGTCTGTCCTTCAAATTTTCTGCTTCCTACTCCAGGGCCAGCACATCCATCGTTATAATCCCCCAATCATATCAGTAGCCAGTATCTTGGGACACCAGTGGCCCCATGTGGGGTCTGTTTCCAAGGGGTCTTTGGTAGGGGCTTCCCACCTCCCTGCTTCTCTCTGTGCCCTTAGCTCTCTGCTTTTCCCTGGCCCTACAGAATGGGTCACACAGGAACAAACCGGGGCTCCTCCAGAAGCCAAGGTGCCCACTGCTTTGAGGAGTAGAAGTGGCCAGCCAGCCCTGGAGTCCAGCCTGGGTCTCAGAGCCCAGCACAGGCCAGAGCCTAACCCAGAGAAAAGTGTCCCTGGCTCTTGTGCTTGCATTCATCGCTTTCCTTCAAACACTCAATCAGATATACTTAGACACTTCAGGTTAGATAAGATAACAGACTCAACTCTCCCTGTTCTTATCTGAGAAGTACAGTTGTAAACATTGGAAGTAACGTAAGAGGCCCCCACAAGAGAATTCTGGAGGGTGGAAAGAGAAGGTGAACTGGCTAAGGTTCCCCACTCAGGAACATTTAACAGCAGAGTCTCATGACACCCCTCACCCAGAAGGGACCAACCTGGGCATGCATTTCCCACCTCAACCTAGCAGCCGCAGGCAGCCCAAGTAGGGGTTGTCTCCTGGATTAACTGGGAGTCCCACCAAACACCTGGCAAGCCGAACAGGATGAACAAAGGGCCCCCAACAATAATCGGCCAGGGTGAGCCCTCTCCTCCTCACTGGGCCTGAAACTCCACATCCCCACCAAAGACACCACACAGCAGGGAGAGAGCAGGAACGCTGATGGAGAAGAAATGCAGCCACCACAAGCACTGGCCCAGGAAGTGAGGGGAGTAGGGGATTCTGTCCCACCTAGAGGCAACAGACGTCCGCCTAGGAAAGCTCTTGCCCCTGTAAGCAGCACCATACAAACCAGGCCTAAACAGCCCCATAAAGCTCCGAAGACGGGATTGTCATTGGACTCACCGCCACAAAAGTATGCCAGATCTGCGTGCAAAGCCTACGCAGGGCAACTGCTACTAAAATAAAAGATTGAAACAGGACCTGGGGCTCCTAACATAACAGCCACAGTGTCCAGGATACACAATCAACTTCACTCTTTCTACCAAGATCCAGGAGAATGGACTGACACCGACCCTGAGGCAAGCCTGATGCTGCAATTATGTGACCGAGATTTCAGAGCAGCTATCATAAAAATCATTCTGCCAGCAATTACCAATTCTCTAGAAAGAAAGAAAATATAGAGATTCTCTGCAAATAAATGAAGGTATAAAAAAGAATCACATGGAAATTTAAAGGCTGAAAAATATAATAGCAAAAACTTTTCAAAAATTATCTTTTGGGCTCAGTTGAAGATGACAGAGGATAGACTCAGTGAATTTGAGGACAGATCAATCAAATCAACCCCATCCAAACAAGGACAAAATAGGATGGTAAAAAATAAACAGAGCCTCAGAGGCATCGGGGACAATAACATTCTAACAGTCGTGTCACCAGAGTCTGAGAAGAGAAGACAGTGAGACTGAAAGAGAGTTTGAAGAAATAATGGCTAAAACTTCCCAAGTCCAGTGAAAGACATAAGCCTACAGATTCAAGAAACCGAACTCCAAATAGGAAGGATAAGCCAAGGGAATCTACACCAAGACACCATTATAACTTTCTGAAAACTAACAACAAAAACTCTTCAATGAAAACAGCCAGAGAAACCACATACTGGCTACTGGGGAGCTGCAATCACAGAGGATTTCTCCTCTGAAACCATGGAGGCCAGAGGTGATGTGCTTATAACATGTGGTCCCATCTGGCACTTGAGGCAATGGTATTTGAAAGTGTGGGAAAGGGGACACTCGAAGCCAGAAAACACTGATACTG
>NW_003852413.1:4806702-4812404 GCF_000181295.1 Otolemur garnettii
CCGGGTGCGCAGACGCACGGGGTCCGGGAGGTGGCGCTGTCGCCTCTGGAACGAGGCCGCCTCGGGCGGTAAGCTGCGCGGGGCTGCGGAGAGGACCAGGCGGAGACGCACGGAGGCGCACACTGGGGCGCGGCGTGGACAGAGACCTAGCCCTCGACAGGTCCCTTCTCTAGGTCAGTGCTGTCAACTGATGCTATTCTTTGTGAGCTCCTCCCCCGGGATTTCCCAGTGCCAGCTACTGGCCCCCACTCCTATCGGATGCCGAGCTAACTCCTGTCACCACGCCTGGGTCCCTGAGCGCAGCCAGATTGTCCTGTGAGGGGAGGGACTCCGTCTCCATCTGGGACAGCTGGGCTGCGTACCAGGCCCCTTGGGGAAAGGCAGCTGCTGTGGGTGGGAAGAGCCTGGTCCTGGTGTCTGCTTTGGGTTCGGTACCGCAGCATCACATGGGCCCCTCCCACAGCCCTTGCCCGGTTTCCCAGAGCGAGTTCACGAGCCTAGATGAGACGGTAACAGCCCCAGAAGGGCAAGAGTAGAAATGGCCACTCTCCCCTCATCCACGTAGTGGATTTATCATCGCCCAGTCCAGGGGAGAGGAAAGAAGGACTCAGCAGAGGAGGAGATGGAGAACAGTGGTTGGGAGCACCTATGGCCCTGGGTCCCCAGAGCCACCTATGGCCACAAATATACACACAAACACACTTACACTCACATGCACCACGTGCAAACAGGCCCAGGCTTTGAACCCTCTGCCTCAACCCAGAGCTGTCCCTGTGACCCCAGAGGAGGGCCAGCCCTCACGGGTCTATCCTCTCAGGTCCCACCCCGCTGGCTGCACCTGACTGGACGAGAGTGAGCACCTGACCCACACCCAGCCAATCAGATTCCCTGGCCCAGGAATTTAGAATTAGGACCAACAAAGGGCAGGAGGTAGCAAGTAGCCGGTGCTCTGACCCCGCAGGCTCTGCAGCTGGACAGCAGTGACCACAGCCACAGTCCCCAGATCTTTCTTTCTGGTTCTCCATGCTGGGTCCTTCTAGAAGCATCTGCCTGTCTCCATATAATAAATATGGCCAGACTCAACACCCTTTTTCTTTTTTCCTTAAGTTAGTGGATTGTTTCCTGTCACTAATTACCACAAACCAAAGCAGCTTAACACAACACAAATTCCTTCTCTTTTACTTCTGGAGGCCAAAAATCCAAAATTGGTTTCACAGGACCAAAGTCCAGGTTTGAGCAAGGCTGACTCCTTCTGGAGGCTCTGAGGAGTGTTTCTCCTGCTTCCAGCCTCTGCAGCTACCTGTATCCACCACAAGAAACACATCCTGGGGACTCCAAACACCCCAGATGTGTGCAATCAGGGGCTCTGCCCGCAGCAGATTGAGGCTTGGGGCCAGATCAGGGTTTGTCGTGGGGCCGCACCCCTGGCCTCTGCCCACTAGGTGCCATTAGAAACAGCCCCTACACACACACACACACAGAGCTGTGACAACTAAACGCCTCTCCAAGTTAAGAACTACAGATCTCCTGGGTGATCTGCATGGTGGGCAGGGGAGTGGGGGCAGCCAGGCAGGGTGGTGACTGCCGAGCTCTCAGCATGGCCAGCATGGCCAGCCCTGGGGACTCCTCCCTGGGAATGAGGTAAGCTGGGCCCTGGCACCCCTCAAGGTGGCCCCCTCACTTGCCTGGTAGAGGCGCCTGGAGGGCCACATGGCCGCAGGCAGTGGGGTCTTGGCCGTCATCCCATACCCTGGCCTGTTCAGGACATGAAACCCCCTGTGCCCCAGCTCCAGGCCAGTGGCTGGCTGAGCACCTCATTCAGGTTTTGCTCCTCTCCTGGCTTTTTTCCTCTAAAACCAAACAGTCCTCTCGCTGGAAGGGCATGGCGGCAGACGGCCTGTGATAACTCCCAGTGGAGCAGGGCCAGCTGTGAGGCTGAGGGACTTGGGGGTTCCAGCTGCAGCTGAAAGCCTGGAAGATGTGGGTCTCTTGTGATCACCTGCAGGAGGGCATCAAGGCAGGCCTAAATCATCGTCATCATCATGGCAGCCGACCTTCACAGAACACTCATTGCATGTCCCTGTGCAAAGCACGCTATGCGTGTGAGCTCACTCCATCCAGAGGATGACCTTCGGGAGATGGAAGGACATCTGGGAGCTTCCCAAGATTGTGCAGCTGGATGAGGACAGGGCTGAGGACTGGGTCCCCAGTGTTCCGGACTGGCTCCTGGCAGAGGAAATGGCCACACTGGGGTTGGCTGAGTCATGAACTAGAGACTTCCAGCCCAGCCTGTAGTGACCTGCAGTCAAGAGACAGGACTTGGCACTGACCTGAGGGCTCTGGGGTGAGCTGGATGAAGATGAGGCCCCCATCTGGCTCTGTCAGATGTCCCCAGGAGAGACAGGAGAACAAGGCTGAGAGGAGAGCCTCTGTGCTGCTCCTTACCCTCTGATTTGCATATTTTGTGCCAGAGACACTAACTCTAGCATTACAAAGGCAAAGGCACGGATGAATTCAGGTGCACCGTCCTTGTCTAGACAAACTCAATACATAGTGTATATCTGACCCCTCAAGACACATGTGCAAGCCTTTCTCTCTAGAACTCTCAAATGAATGTGTTCTTGCTTTCATAAAATTCCACACCATGTGCAATCTCACTTTTTAAATCAGGAAGCAATCACAAGAGAAATCTGGCAGCACGAAGGGATTCTTTCTAGGGGTTCTTTCAACAGCCTTTTCCCAGAACACCTTTGAAAACATGATCCAACCTACTGGGAAAGTGTTTATTGAATAGATTGCTCCCTGCTTCACGAGATCACCACGCTGTCACCTGGGTTTCCAGGTTAAGCATCTACTGACGATAATGATGACAGAGTCTCCACTGCAAAGCTAAGCAAACCAGTCGGGGTGAGCCCTCTCTGCATTCTGGTCCTGATGTCCATGTTCCTGACCTTGAAGGCTGTTTTCTCTGCTCTGTTTGGGCCTGGACTATCTTAGGAGAAGCTGCTCAGATCATGCCTGTAAGTGTGGAATCTGGGGGGACAGAGTCTGTGCCTGACAAGCCATTGGAAGAAGCTCCTGCAGGGGCCTGGAATCCAAACACACGTGTCTCTTCATACAGCCGGGGGACTAACATCTGCCCTGTCTGGGCTTCCTTTTATGGGAGAGTTTGATCTTAGATGAATTCAAGTTGCACCTTTCATTAAAATCATGCATATTAGGGTGGGGTGTGGTGACTCAGGCCTCTAATTCTAGCACTCTGGGAGGCCAAGGCAGGTGGATTGCCTGAGCTCATAGGTTCAAGACCAGCCTGAGCCAGACGGAAACCTCACCTCTAAAAATAGCTGGGTGTTGTGGAAGGCGCCTGTGACTCCAGCTACTTCAGAGGCTTAAGCAAGAGAATTGCTTGAGCCCAAGAGTTTGAGGTTGCTGTGAGCTATGATGAGCAAGGCAGGTAGGGCTCTGTCTCAAAAATAAATAAATAAATAAATAAATAAAATCATGCACATCACATCTTCTGCTGTACTTGCAAAGGACAGAACATCAATTTGGGGGCCTGGAGCCAGCTCCACCACCAGGGACCCACTGTCTTACTTTAGACAAGTGTCTTAACCTTATTGGGCCTCAGTTGCTTCCCCCAGTAATACGGATGTGACAATGGATCAATGATTCTCAGCCAGGGGCAATTCTGCCCACCCAGGAGACATCCAACCGTGCCTGGAGACATGGTTGTTTGTCACAAAAGGGGGTGCTACTGGCATCTAGTGGGGAGAGGCCAGGATGCTGCGACACCTAGCAGTGTGCCAGGCGTCCCAACACATCAGTAGTGCTGCTGAGAAACCTTGAGGTGGACAAACACGGCCACAGCAAAGCCCTGCTGTCACAGCGTCAGGATGGCAGGACAGCACCAAGATCGTCCCTGGCCCTTGATGGGGAGGGCTCGAACCGAGGAGGTAGAGAAGCCTTACTGCCACGCTCACCGGTATCTCCAAGGCCTTCCAGGGAGATCAGTGACATTCCAGTGGGACTCCCTCAGAGCCCTGCAGAGAGTGGAGAGTAAGTGAGGAGCTGATGGCCGAGCCTTGGGCATGTAACAGGAAACGCTGGGAACTTGGGGGTCAAAACTGTTAGGTTGGCCAAGCTAACTCCATCTTAGATTTGAAAAAACCATTCTGTGAGACTCAGTTACAGGTGGCCATAACTCAGATAAGAGAGCCATGCCACAGGCTTGTCTCCCTGTGCCTGTCCAGTTACAAACCTGTAAGAAATATGCTGCCACTGCAAGCCTCTGACACCCTGGTAAGAAGAGCCGGCCAGAGAGTCCCAGTAATGAGCTGCACGTCGTTGGCGTCCTCTGTAAAGCCAGCTGCTCTTTACCCTGCCGTGAACAGATCTGCCTCCCTCCCTAACACAGCTGACATCTCTTTAGATTTCAGCCCACTTGTCCTCAAAGCCAAAACGTTCTGGTGCGTTTGTTACATTGGTCCTCGTGAGTTTCAATCCAGCCTCATTTTTACCTATCAAAAACATCACATGAGAGGCTCCCCAAAGCATGTGGGGTGACCAAAGCCTGACCACCCTCTTTCCTCCACCCTGCCTTCATTATTGGTTCCTTTTATAGCCCCAGCCAGCCAGGCCACTTGGGGACAGGGGTGTGCCCCCAGCCAGCAATGCCCCTCCTGTTCACTCCATACTTCGGGCGACAGGGAAACCAGCATTCTTTATTTTCTTCAAGCACAAACTCGCAACCCTCTTTCACATCTGTAGCGGGAGCTAGCCCCTGCACAGAAATGTCCACCAACTCCAGAAACTCCTCAGCCAAGAGCACGTGGCCGGCTGAGCTGAGCTGGGTTCCAGAAGATGGTATCAGCAAAGCATTCTCCACTTTCCTGCAGTTTGCATTTTTTTTTCCTCTTTGGCTTCCTCTTGTGATTTTCCAAACCACACAGCTTCTTGGGAGGCACATTGAAGTGTTTAAAATGAGGCAATAAAAATAAATCACTTGTTCTCGGAAGACAGCGCGCTGGTTATTCGGCTGTGCGTTTCCTCTGACTACATGCTGACACACGGATGCTGACAGTACAGCCTGCCGGGCTCCCAGCAGCACGGCCCTCAGACAGGACACCTTGAAAAAAACCCTTGTCACAGCCATTGGGGGACACTCTGCTGCAATGGGCCAGGAACCCCTTCACGCTGTGGTTATGTAAAGTCAAGGGGAACACCTAAGTTCATTGCCATTAGCGCTATGATAGAGTCCCGTAACATCTCAGCACTCATAATTGTCTAAATGTCCTTAGGCAGCTGCCCAGCCAGCCCTGGCCTCTCCCCAAGCCAGCCTGGACCCAGCATCAGGCCCTTAAGGACTTCTCAAGAGGGTTTCAATGAGCTGGAAGTGAGCTCTGGTGTGCAGCCACTGAATCTAGAGAACCCGTTTAGGATTCTTTAAAAGCCCCACCTCACTCCTTACACAGACTCCACAACAGATGCATCAGAGACTTAAATGTAAAAAAATAAAACCATGAAGTACTAGAAGAAAATGTAGGAGAATGGAACCTGGGAAAGTCCTTTCTAAACAAGATATAAAGCCCAGAAGCTATTACGAATTTCTGAGCAGGGAGGGACAAAGGCAAAGCCAAACGCCACCAGACAGCTGCTTCCCATCTCGGAGTTCACACTGCAGAACTGGTGTCCTTCCCAAGACC
>NW_003852413.1:4812516-4818675 GCF_000181295.1 Otolemur garnettii
GCTGAGCCGGGGCAGGTCAGGCAGCTCTCCAGGGGTGGCAGCTACTCTTCACTGTGACTCAGGGATCCAGGCTGTCCTCATCCTGTGCCTCCAGCGATCATGCAGACAGGGATGGGAAGGCTGGGTGTCACACACCTGCTCTTCACTGCCTCCACCTGGAAGTGACATACACAGCCGCTTGCCGGGCTGACCGCGTGGTGCTGCCCGGCACTGTGGGGCTGGCGATATGCTGGCAATATGGGTGGACGTGAACATTCTATGACCAGGCGTCTCTCTGCCACGGGCCCTGCCTCTCCCTGGCTCACTCACCCACTACACTGACTTTATCTCCAACACACTGAACTGCTCTTGTTTCATGGCCATTAAATTGGTTCTCTCTTTCTGGAACGTTCTCTGAGAAATCTGCTTGGCTGGCTCCCTCAGCTGCTTTGGAGGGTCATCATCCTGAAGCCGGGGGTCTCCCGCACCCTCCACCCCACCTCCCATGCCCCTCCCAGATTTCTTCTCATAGTTTTATGTCCAATATAGCATGTAGGGCAAAATGCCATCAGGAAAACTGAGAAAATGTTAGTGATTTCAACACCAAATTTAATGCAGGAAGGTGGCTATGCCGGCTTAGAAGGCAGAGGGAGGAAGGGGTTAACTTCACTGGAAGCAGCTCCCAGCTCTGGGGCGGGAACTGATGGGATGTGAGAGGAGGGGTGACCCCCACCTGAGACCCACCTTTGTGGGGATGTTCCCAGAAGCTCCAGGCAGGCTGGGGGTCCTCAAACCTCAAGGGGACATAGCCCAGCAGGCACTCTGGGAGCTTGGAACGTGGTTTGGTTAGGAGGTGACTGCCTCAGTAGCCCCACCCCAAGGCTGTGTTAGTAGCTGGCAGCTGAAGCCCTGGCTGGCAGCTCTTGCTGGGACGGTGCCACCAAGAGCAAGAAGTAGGAAGGAGGGCCCTTTCCTCCCTCTCTCCTCCTACCTCCTGCCAGAGCCCTGGGCCCAGCACAGAGCTGAGGGCAGCAGGCAGCAGCTGGCCATGGCCAGGCAGCCGGGTGGTCTGCCACTGTCCTCCCCAACCCGAATTCAATTCAAGCTCTCTGAGGGCACCGCTGCCCTTCCTCCTGGATCCAGCAGACACAGGGCAAATACACAATATGAGCGAATGAAATGGGAAACTGGAAAAATACCTGCAACCCAGTGAGACCAGGGGCAGCTCCCTGGAGAGATGAAGAGCACTCAAGTAGAAAAGACAGAGATAGCCGGGTTGCCACTGGACAAAGGAGGTGGACAGGCAGCAAGAACAAGGCGGCTCTGTCTGAGCCTAAAGACCCTGTGACACCAGAGGGGGCAGGGACGGGTGTCAGGGACGGCTGGTGGAGCCGCATGCAACATGCTGCCATATGCCTGGGAATCCCAAGGCGGCACACGGACCAGCACTTGGGGTCGTCTCTGGAGTGTGGGGCGGGCATGGGAGGTGGGGTGGGAGGAAACAAGTTTTTTAATTTTAGATTAATATGCGGGTACAAATGATTAGGTTACACTGTTTGCATCACATAGGTTAAGTCCAAATTGTAGTGGAGCCCTTCACCCAGGGCATGTTAAAAACCTGACAAAGGGCTGATAACCAGAATCTATTGAAAAACTAATCAGCAAGAAAAGAGCAAACAACCCCATTTATCAGTGGGCAAGAGACATGAACAGAACCCTCTTCCAGATACCTAGGAGGCTGACAGAGTCAGCCCAGGTCTCAGTCTGAAGGCCCAGGAGCACCTGAAGTCTTGATCCCATTTACAGAATATTTGTGAAATGACAAAATGACAGTATTGGAGAGCAGTGGTTAACAGGAAGCAGGAAGGAGAGAGGCAGGCTTGGAAACACAAGGGCAGAGAGCGAGAGCCTTGGGGCGACAGACGTCTGCTGTGTTTTGACTGTGGTGGGGTCAACCGAGCCAAAAGTCCAAGGGATCCTCTGTGTGACTTGTGACAGTCATGTGTGGATCTACAATTACCTCAATTAAAATCTCAGAAAATAAATATAAGCCGCCTTCATTATTACAAAGTTGATTCAATTGCCTCACTTTGGTTTTGCTGTTTAAAAAAATAAACTGGGGCCGGGCTTCTGGGAATGGCGGCCCACCTATGGGTGGCGGGAGGGCCGTGCTCGGGCCCTAGCCTGGCTCTGTCCCCGATTGATCCCTGCACCTCTCCCTGAAGGACTCGAAGTTTTGTTTTGGGGCAAGGTGGTGGTGGTGCCGCCCGGCCTGGTAGGATATGTTATGGTGACCAAAGAGAAGTCGAAAGGAAAGCAGGACTTTTGAGGGGATTAGGAAAATGACTATCAGGAAGAGGAGCAGGAGCCAGTGGCTGCCCCAGAGCCACTGGAATGGGACTTCGACCACTTTATCGGAGCCACTGCCACTTTCAGCCACTTCACCCTGTGGGGCCTGGAGACCATCCCTGGCCCAGATGCCAAAGTGCGTGGGGCCCTAACTTGGCCTAACCTAGCTGCAGTGATTCACGCACAGGTGCCAGAGGACTGAGACCCAGAAATTGAAAGCCATGGACCCCTTAAAAGCAATAAACCAGCTTTTCACTTTGGAGCCAGAGTCCTATCACTCAATAAAACAAAAATAAATAAATAAATAAATAAATAAATAAACAGACTGGGGTGGCACCAAGAGCTAACACACTTGTACTCTCAGAGAATCCACTCTGGCTGGAAAACCTGGCTTCTGCACAAAGACTCCGGGTCAGGTCCGGGGGCCTCTGTAGCTAGAGTTAGAGCACATCTCTTCAGCTCACCCAGAATGAGCTTAGCTCTGTGGTCACAAAGCCCAATCCCAGAAAAACAAATAAAATATCACAGGTGCCTCTACACAGAATCATAGGGGCCCCTCCCAAGTCACTCAGTTGGCTCCATTTCTCTTCCAGAAGCAACCAGCCCTCAGTTTGCTTCCCACCTGTAGAGGGCAGCAAGGAGCAGCAGTTTGAGCCGGCCGCTCAGCAAAGTCTGTGAGGTTCTTGCAGCTGCTGTGTGTGCTCAGCTCACCTCGGTCCCAGATGCTTGCTTTCTTTTTTTTTTAGAGACACAGTCTTACTTTGTCACCCTTGGTAGAGTGCCATGGCACCACACAGCTCACTGCAACCTCCAGCTCCTGGGCTTAGGCGATTCTCTTGCCTCAGCCTCCCGAGTAGCTGGGACTAAAGGCGCCTGCCACAACGCCCAGCTATTTTTTGTTGCAGTTTGGCTGGGGCCGGTACAAACCTGCCACCCTCCTCTATGGAGCCGGTGCCAAACTCACTGAGACACAGGTGACACCCAGAGGAAGCTTTCTGGAAAAGGTCTCAGGCACAAATCCAGCTGCTCTCCTTCCTGCTGACTCAGGGGGATCCCAAAGGCTGAGAACTGGCCAAGAGTGGCCAAGCACCCCTCTGCCCCCGAGTGGGAGTCTGGACCACTCTCTTCAGAAATCCCCGAGGATCAAGACGCCTGTTCACCTGCGTCCACAACTGTCCCATGGCTGGCGACATAGCACAGCTCTCAGGTCACCAGCCTCACCCAGGCTTTGGATCTGGATGGCCCCTGACTTCTCAGTGTCAAGCATCCCAGGACCCTCAAGGACCACTGGTAGCTCCTTACCTGAGCCCCGTATTGTTACAGTATCTTCTCCCACCAGAGGCCCCTTTTTGCAGGCCAGGGTAGCGGAGGGGAGGCCCTGGGGTCTCCAGAGGCCCAGGCACAGGGTTGCGCCCTCAGGTCTTTGGCAGGTCCAGAATCCTGCCAAACCCCTCCTGCTTGCAGAGCTCAGACAAGTGTACAAGTGACCTACCAGCCACAGGCCATGGCATCCTCACAAACCCCCAGGAGATGACCTACCTTTTCCCATGGCACAGCCAGTGACAGTAACAGTAAGATTCGGTCTCCACTGTGTAGGGTGAGAAGCCAGAACTTAGGGAGGCCGTAGCCAGCACCGGTCACAGCCCTGCTCATGCTACTGTCCTCCCTACTCTGCTAAACGTTCCTGCCAGGCACCCCTCCCTCACCTCTCTGGTCTTCACCTTCCCCAAGGTGAAGTTCAAGCTGGAAGAGCTTGAACTAGTTCATTTCAAGCTTTTCTTCCAGCTTTAACAGCTTATGCTTTTATTCTACAATCAAAAGAATAAGTGTGTTGATGGGGAAAAACCCAAAACACACACACCACATGAACCAAAGAGTGATGATTCCAGATTAACCATTTTGCAAAAGTTAAAGGCTTTGCAATTCCAGGATTCTGGAGTCCATCTCCAGAGTTCTCCAGAGAAGCAGAGAGAGAGAGATTGAGAGAGAAAGGAATCAGCTCATGCAATTACACAGGCTAAGTCCCCAGATCTGCAGTCAACAAGCTGAAGACCCAGGGGAGCTGATGGTCAGTTCTAGTCTCAGACTTGAGACCCAAGAAGAGCCAGTGTTCAAGTCCAAAGGCGGGAGAAAGCCAACGTCCGGGTGGAGGAAGGCAGGGTTCTCTGACTGGGAAAAGGGTGAAGCTTCTATTCTGCCCATCCACATCAGGAAAAGCAACCAATTTAAATGTTAAACTCAGCCAAAAACGCCTTCACTGAAACTCCTGGAGTAACATTTGACCCAATAAGTGATAATCCTGTGGCCCAATCAAGTTGGCACATAAATTAAGCTGGTCAGACTTCAGCAGGCCTGGAGCACTGGAGAATTTCCCCCTATGGCTTTGATTCCAAGGGCAGAGCTGAAAGAAGACTGCCATTACCCCAAACTGGGAAAGCGCCAGGGAGGAGGGCCTCTGGGGCAGAGCGGGGACCCCAGCCAGCAGGCTCCGCCTTGGGGGGGCCGTCGCTTGGCCTCACTCTGTGGCTGTAGCACCCGGAGACCATCAGGTCTGGGGCATAGACTGGCTGTGCACAGGGAAGGGGCAGAGCTTGGCAGCCACACAGGGACTGAATGAGCACTCTGTGGAGACCAGACGGCTGGGCGGAGGGAACTGGGAGGGTATGGCCCCTGTTCTGTTCATCAGGAGCTGAGCAGGGCCGCTTGCCCCTCACTGGCTCTTAGAGAGAGAGCGAGTGAGCAGGCAGCAGATTGCTCTCTCCTTCGTGTCTCTAACTTGGACATTGAGTGGCTGAGGCCAGTGCAGAGACTCGTAAGGGCTCATGACTGTTTCCGTGTCACTGTCAAAACTGGGTCCCAGTGACTGGTTCTTAAGCCCAAGGGTGAAGTCAGAGTGCTGGTCTACACAGGCAGGCTGGGCGGGGTGGGCAGGGCAGTGCAGTGTAGGGCAGGGCAGTGTACAGCCTCATGTGGAACAGCCTCAGACCCCCTCCTGGGGAACAACTGAGATGAGGGACCCCTCGGGACCTCTGGCCTCTTCCCACCAGCCAGCCGGGACTGCTCTGCTGCCCCTGGCATGCCCACAACACACGCCGGCTCAAACGTCAGCTGCTGCCGGGCATGTCCCCAAGAAGGTGCTGCCTGTGCCATGGGTCACAGCAGCGCCCTTGACTAGGACAGAAGAAGAAAACCTGAGTTCCCTAGTAAAGAAACAATGTGACCTCCCTTTGAAGCAAACTACCCATCCAAGGCCCTTGACTAAAAATAAAAAACAACAGTAACAAACCTTACCATAAAATAGGACTCAGATACAGAATGCATGGGTCAGCTACAACTCCCCCAGGACACAGCCAGGGCTGCCCCGGAGGAGCCACATCCAGTGGCCCCATCCTTGCATTTTAAAACTTACAATTTCTCTGTTGTGAAGAAAAAGGAATGGGGGAGAGGTTTAAAGAGACACAGCGAGAGAACGAGTTTTGCACACACGCTCCTCAGTCTGTCTTTCCCACAACTCACAGCTTCCTTGGTAGACTGCAGCTTCCTCGGAGGCCCAGAAGAGGTGGCTGTCTCCGTTTTTGTGGTCTTAGCAGCTGATGATGCTTCATACCTGTGTCTACTTATGTGGGTTGGAAAATGATGTTAGTTGATCATTTCTGATTAGTTAGAAGACTCTGATATGTATTTCTCTTTGTCTACTGTGCATTTAGGGAAGGCAGGGATAATGCTTGCTTTTTATCAGTTTCAAAATAATTGGCTCCCTAGCATCTAAAAATTACTTTTTATCAAAATTATAAGGTCATGAATGTTAACACTCAATGGGCCCCAGTGTAC
>NW_003852413.1:4819098-4828828 GCF_000181295.1 Otolemur garnettii
TTCACCCGTCCTACAAGTGCACCTTCCTGGCTTGCTTCCATTGTGTGTAGGGATATTATTCTCGGCTTTGTCTGGATTTGACTTTGATACTTGCCTGAGCTAATTTTTACATAAAAGTATCTCATAAACTTTCAGAATGAAGTGAGCTTCAAGAAAGCATCTCTGGGAGGTAGGAGAGGTAAGTTCCCACCTAACAGGTACAACACACAGGCATACGGCACACTTCCTGTGTGAAGGACTCAGCTGCACTTGGCCTTCACTGTACAAATGCAAACAATGGAACCTAATAACGTGTACCACATATTAATTCAGGGGAAAAAAGGATGTCTCTGGCTCGGTGCCTGTGGCTCAAGCAGCTAAGGTGCCAGACATATACGCCTGAGCTGGCAGGTTCGAATCCAGCCCGGGCCTGCCAAACAATTACAGCTACAACCAAAAAATAGCCGGGCATTGTGGCGGGTGCCTGTGGTCCCAGCTACTAGGGAGGTGGAGGCAGGAGAATTGCTTGAGCCCAGGAGTTGGAGGTTGCTATGAACTGTGATGCCACAGCACTCTACCCAGGGTGACAGCTTGAGGCTCTGTCTCAAAAAAAAAAAAAGGATGTCTCTAGTTTTACAGAGCTCCCTCTTCCATGGTTTAGCAGTGTTCAAACCATGTCCATCTGCTTTCCAAGCAAGCTGCCTCACCCACCACCGTCCCAGCCTGGACTTTGTTCTCATCCTGCTTAATTTTTATTCCACTCTAAGCTGTTTTTCCTCAGTGGGGGGTCCTTTCCTAGAAGGGGCCCTGGCAGGCAAGTTTGGGGAGTTCAGAGGGGCTGGCTAGTTTGCTCCCTCCACCTAGGCCTCTCTGGTGGCAGCCCTGAGTCACCTGCTGTGTGCTCACTGGCCATGGTCCCTCCAGGGCTTCTCCCACTCTCATCCCTCAGACGCTTATCTGTCACCTCTGCTTTCTCCCCCAAAACACTGAAAAACCTGTGGGTCAGGTGGGTCTGTGACCACTGGTAGTTTGTTCCAACACATCTCCATTTGGGAGCCTATGGGGGATACTTCACTACCTAGTCTGTGGTAAATGACGTCCACAGGGTTTTCTTAAGGTCAAATCCATATGACCAATGCTGACATTTTAACCATTTAGAAATGGGCAATTCAATTGGACCCCCATTTCAGGTTTTACAATCTAGTTATTTTTAGGTGGAGAGCCACAACCATCTTTCCAGAATCCCCTACTTTCCAAAGCCCTACTTGTCAAGCAAAACTGATTCCAATTTGTTTTGTGATGGCGTTAACAAGGCCACCTCCACCGTGACTCGGGAACTGGAAGACAACCGACAATTTGGGCGCTGGTCAGAGTTCCATAGAGACTTGGTATTAAAGGAAATATGATATGTTTAAAGAAACACATATAGAGGGCATCAAGAAAATGTACACACATTTTAAAAACAGAAAAAACTTACATATGTAACAGTCACATGTGACTTCTGCAATTACAAGAGGTGCTCAAACATGACTGTATTCATTTTTGTACTACACTTGATCTTAGCCAAAAGGCTAAGAAGTGACTGTATTCATCTTTTGTTATCAATATGTAGAATCACAATTTTAATACAGTTTTTTCCTTTCTTAAAATGTGTACACCTTTTTGGGCACCTTCTGTATTAACAGTTCGGTTGCCCAAGATGAAAACATGATGACTGCTACTCAGGGCATTCCACGTCAGCGTGGCACTTCCTGAGGACAGTCAGGACGAGCTGTGGGCAGAGACACCCATGGCCTCGCTTACTCCCAGGCCGCCTCCCACTTCCACCTCGAGGACCAGCCTGCCAAACCAAAGGCTTGTAAACTGGGTCTGGTTCAACAGGGTGCACAGGAGGAGTCCGTGTGAAGTCTCCCTCCTTTTAATTGCAGGCAGGCTCAGTCATCGTAAGTGACTTCAGTGCAGCTGTGGTTAGGAAGTCACCTCCTTGACTGCCTGTGGACACACAGCCCAGGCCACACCACAAAAATGCATGACACCTTCAGGCATTGCCACTTCCTACCCTAGGTACTGCCAGACCCCTTAGCTATGTCCCACCAACACAGAGACCCTGACCGGGAAAGCAAATGACCTTCAAGTTCCTGGTGGAGACGACACTGGCTTCTGCACTCTGCCAAGCCAGCCACAAGCTTCTTCCCCACCTGCCCTGTGCTCTGTGGAGACAGCAGTCTGCTTTGCCCTCAGGCCACACTGGCCCTGCAGACCCACCCACCAGGCCAGGGTCAGGTGAACCCTCTGAAGGCCCACACTTGCCTGTTTTCATTTTCTGCAAGGCACCTGATTAAAGTGACCCCTTTTAGTAAGGACTAAAGAAACATCACATCAGGTATCATAAGGTAATAGTCATGTTTGATCCGGCTGATTTTAAGAGAGGGTATATAATATCTTTTTATAGAAGTGAGGAGATTACAAACACTGGGTTTCTCTTCTGCATCAGCAAACCGGTCGGGACTTGTCTGCAGGATGGTTTACTTGCCTGTAAAATATAGTCCTGCACAAGCTAAACACCCTTCTTGGACTTCCAGAACACCAGGACTCTGGGTTCTGAAGCTGTCTTCTTTCTTTAACCTCTCAAATCCCCTAGGAATTTCAAGCCTTCAAGAGAGACTGCCATTTCACAACAAGAAAAAGACATTTTTTTTTCTTTAAACAGTTCACATTTATTATAGATAACAATAAAAAAATCTTTTAAAGACTATCAGTATTGTATTACCAAGAGTGAGGTAATATGTTTACAAAACATTTACAGAATTTGATATGCAAATAATGAGTTTAGGAAGGAAAGTGAATTAAGACACTGGTAATAGAGGGAAAACCAAAGAATCATTAGTACTGAGGGAAAAAAAGGGAAATGACAGCAGCATTTTAAAAAGAGTGGCAAGGTACTAAAAGTAGAGAGACATACACAAACTGCATACTCAAACCCCAGATGCCCCACGGCCTCCTCCCAAGGAGCGTGGTGGGGTGTTACTCAGAGCAGGCCCTGCGAATGCTGTGCAGTCATGTGCTTTGAACTCTAGAGATGCATTAAACTCTAGGGGTAAAACCGCGCCACTCCTGAACCAACTTAAAAAGAACAGATCTTCAGTCTGGGGGTGGGGGGATGGCTGCAATTCAAATAGTTCTATAAACATCTCTGGGCACATGAGGACTGTTGAGTGGAGCGTTTTCTTGGCAGCTGTCAGCAAAATCGCCATCTGAGACACAGAGAAAGAGAGAAGAAAGAGAAAGCAGGGACCTTCTCAGGTCCTTATAATTTGGAAACGGGAAGCGCTGAGTGGAGTCGGCTCGGAGGCACTAACTGCCCCTGCCGTGTTGTGGGAGACAGGCCTCAGGTGCAGTGAGGGGCTCATCCCCTAAAGGAAACACAGAGCTGTGCCCCAGAAAGGCAGGCAAGCCCGGGAGAGGCCCAGAGCCGTCTTCAGCATGCAGGCCGCTGCGAGGGCTTGCCTGGTCTTGCCCCAGCCCTCCCAGACCCCTCCACAGGGCAAGCGGCCTCCATGGCTCTGCAGTCACACAGCACCACTAGCACCTTCAGAGTGGAGCCAGGACAGCGCAATCTAGCACGTACGTGCCCACCATGCACGCACAGGACAGCTGTGTAGGTTTCAGCACACACCTTTAAAAGCACAGTCTCTGCCCATACATAAGAACACATCTCATGTCCTCATCATGGAGGCTACTCCTATGCTACTCTTGGACAGATTCACAAGTAACTGCTTTTCCCATAAAAGTTGAAAAAAATGAGGGCCTACACCAGATAGAGCAGCTTGCTCATCAGGAATCAAACATAAATGTAAAAGGCAAATTAACCTCACACTGATTTGCTTCTATGGAGAATCCTCTGTGACCTGACCTAAGTTTCTATTTGCCCCCTCCCACCAGCACCCATCGCACGCATGCACACACACACGTCTACAATTTCCACGCACAAAGAAGCAGGGCTCCTACAAGCCAAACGCCACTCTCAAGTGGCAATATGGGGTGCTGTGCTGGTTAGTTAAAAACACACTGTAAAGTGTTAACATAGCAAATGTGACTTACTCTGCTTCCAAAATACCCTCCAGTGACCAGAAAGGCTACCTTTCTGAGGGCAGAAAGCCACTAGCGAGCACAGAGATGGACCTACGATGCATTCAGAACACGCTGCAGTTAAGGGCGACAGAAGAAAAAGGGGGAAGAATCCCCTATACCCAAGCTGACACACAGAAAAATCCTGGTCTGAAAATATCAAAGAGATTTGAAGAGGAGGAAGAAGACTGTAATGTTTAATGATGGCGGCGTTTTCCTCAAGTCGCAGGGAGTCCTGGGAGTCCCTCCTGAGCCACTGCACCCACTTTAGAACAGTGAATGGATGGGGCCGGGGACTGGGTGCTCCTCAGACTGCCCTTGAAGCCTCAGAGGAGAAGGGACCTCAAGGGCCATCTTGACTACCAGCAAGGAGACATAAGGACTACAGTGCAGTTTAGGGGAAACCAGTTGGCAGCTTCTGCTCCGTGGGAGGAGGTGGGACTCATCTCTGAAGGATGTCACAGGAATTCACTCACTAATGGACAATGTGGAGTTTGTTGGAAAAATTTTTTGCATCAATATTTGAGATAAAGTCACTCTTAATTAGTATATAAACTGCTTTTCTCCTAGGAGAGCCCTTGTGCTCTGACTTTGTGCACACTGTATACAAAATCTATGGCTATTGAGTTAGGGTTAGAGTTAAAACTACCTGCCAAGACAGTTCTGGGGTCAAATGACTACATTAACCATCTGGAGAGCTATTTGCTATCTAGAGGTGAGGAGTCTGCACAATGTCGCCATGGGGGCGGCGGAGTGCGGCTGGCTGTCCGAGCAGGCGTGGCCATCCCCTCCGCACGCCAGGCACAGGCATCGCGGCACTACCTGGAAACCATGGAGCTGGAGTGGGACTGGCTGGAGGTGGTGGTGGTGGCGCTCAGCTGGGAGAACCCACTGTGGCTAGACTCCAGGCTGGTCATCGAACCTCTGCAAATAGCATGGGGGGGGGCAGGGCATGAGAACCCACCTGAAAGTAGCCCACCTGCCCACCCTGCCCTCTGCCCCAGTGGCACTTAGAAAGTAGAGGGGCTGAGTGTCCCACCTGGGAGAGCAGCTGCCACGGCCTGTGCACAGATATGGAGAAGCAGGTGGTAAGGCCTCCCTGACCACCTCCCACTGCACATGTGCAGGGAGTCTCGGTGCCAACAATGACCCTAACACTATTCCCTGAGCATCCTATCACCCACTGTCACTGTTGACCCCCACAGGCAACACGGAACTCCAGCCTCTGTCTAACCACACCCAGCAGCTGTGGGCAGGGGAGCCGCACCTGAAATCCTCAGAGCCGATCACCTCGGTGTAGTACATCACTTTGCACTTGTGGGAAGAGACTTGCAAGGAGGCCAGCACGTCGTCCACCCGGGGCAGGTTGGTCGCGGCACACGCGGGCATACTGTGGAACTTCCACTGCAGGATGTAGAAGCCCGGCCACCTGGTCACATGTGAGCCCTAAAACAAGTATGGCAGTAGCAGCTGAGGAGGGCTTCCTTCTGATCCCTCCCCTAAAATGGCTCTGACAAATGCCAAGGGCAGTGTCTCCACGTCTCATTAGCATCTGACAGTAACTACGTGACCATTTCTGCAGGATTAAAGGCCTGCTATTTTGGTTCACTATCAGGAATTCAATAATGTCCTCCATCTGCTGAATGTGGCAAGGCCTCTGCTGTGTGCTGGGAAGGCCGCAGGGACAGACTGTGCACCTGTCGTCCTGATGAGGCCATTCCCCCATGGGGAGGGAGGCCACGCAGAAGCAGGTGCCTGGCAGAGCTCTGGAGAAGCCCTCTGCTTGTCTGCTTGGGCTGGGGGCTCAGCGGAGGTTCTTGGGACTAGGCAATTCCTTCTCTGACATGATTCCAATAATCCACCAGCAGATTATGCGTAAAAGGCTATCAATCTACAGGAGAACATCAGTCTATGAAAATTACTTTCTCCATTAATTCTGGAATTAAAGACCGATAATGCAGCTTAAAATGTTCATGATTTTAATCTGTACCTAAGACGAATGACAGGCTTATCCCTGAGAACTGCAAAGGCAGCAAAATCATGCATCCATTATGAAGGGCAGAGCACTCAAAATAGCTGGCCAAAATGTTAAAAATGAACTGACAGCACTTTTAAACAAATTAGAGTGTTTGATGATGAGAGTTAATAGTTCTCTAAGTGTTTGTTCCTCTCACTTCTATTTAGGGTGATTTTCCTTTGAAAAAGACAAACACGCCATGGTCAAATTATGCCTCAGTGGAAGTCTTCTGGAACCCAGCTGTACACGAGCATGTAACGCTCTTTCCTTCCTGTCATGTGCTGCTTTTGAGAAAATCCATGCGCTTTAGATGTAAGTCATGGATTCTATCCAAAACCACTGCTGAGGCTGAGCGCCTTTCTTCCAGGGCTCACGTGGCTTCCTGGGTCCCCCTGATTGTCAAGCAGCAGAAACACATCTGCACACACCTAACGGCGTGTGCACAGGCGGCACCTCAAGAAGCTGTACAGGCTTCTGGGCGGGGGGGACGGTGAGGGGATGAAGCAAAAGACTCTTACTTCTCGAGACAGAGTCGCCACCACAGGGAATCTGAGGCGTGGTGTTACCTGAACGCTTTCTCCTTCCTTGCAAATCAGAGGCGACTCCACCATGCTGTAGTCACGGCCCAGCTGCCAGATTTTGTCTATGAGCTGCACGTTATTCCCTCCTGGAGAGGTGATGCTGTGGGCCCCCAGCGAGTCTTTTTTGGGTGGTTGTGGGGATCTCTTGGAGTGATAGATGTTAAAGACAATGTCCCCTTTGCACACGTCAAAATCCCAAGTGATCACCGAAGAGGCATCCACAATCTGAATGAGAACCTGGAAAGACAGGCGGCACCAGCCAACCAAGCCCCATGAGCACCCAGTCCCATACCACACCGTGACAGCACTGTCCTCTCCAGGGCTGCTCAGCCCAATGTCTGTGCTGGGACTCTGTGGACAAGTCTCTTACAGAGACATGCCACCATTTGGCCTTCACACTCGCTCTTGTCGTTCTTTTAACCAATGCTCCCCGCCCTAAGCCTTGTCCACCAGGCCCTGCGTTCTTTGTGACCCAGATTTACAGCCCAAGGATCCCAGTCCCCAGCCTGCTGACAGCACTCCAACCCATCTGAAGCTGCAGAGCACTGGAAAGGCCCAGAGAAGGCAGAAGCAAGATAAACAGCAGGCAGAGGGCCCGAGAGCAGGGCCCTGAGCTGGGGCAAGGCAGGGGCACAGGCACAGGCCTGCCACATGAGGCTTGCACAAGGGCACGGTGGCAGTCGGGGCTGGGTGGCTTTCTGGGGGTAGAGGTGGGAGTGCCCCATCTGCGGAGTGCCGATCTCAAACCTGAACTTACGTGCTGCAGTTAGAAAGCTTCCCAGGAGGGAACAAAGTTAGCTTTCCAAGATCAGTGTGGGGATGAGCATGCCCACAGAGGTCTGTGCTCACTGAAAAACCTCCACCGGAGGAAGCCTATGCCTGCTCCCACCATACCTTCTGCACTGGTGGCTCTGTGAGCCAGACTCCTCCTTGGGTCCTACCACTGCCACCTCCCACTGCTGAATGCCTTTTTACAGACCCGAGAGCAGCAGGTGGCACTACATGGCACAGCCAACTCTGCAGCAAAGTGGCTCCCCACAGCAGACCCACGCTGAGACCCTGGCCTCCATGCTGATAGGCACCTCCTTCCTGCAGTCACAATAGGACACTTAATTTGTCCTGCATTTTAGGTGTACTACTGTCTTGGATCTGTACTTTAATCCCCAGAAGAGAACTGAAGTTTTTACCATTTTCATGTTTACAGATGCCCTGTGACTCACTTGAAACATACCTTGTCCCTAAGTTCTTCAAATATGCACGACTTCGACAGTTACTTAATAAACAACAACCAAGGACTCTGCTTCATCGAGCCTGCCCTCTAACACATAATCCTCAAAACAGTCAGGAAATCTGAGACTCCCCCTGTAGCATCCTGAGTAAGGTCCACCAAAGTCGCCTCCGCTTATTCAAATCACAGCAGCAGGATTTCCTTGCGCACTTGCCTCACAAGTGTCAGGGTGGCCATATGGGAAGGCACTGATCCCAGAAATGACCTGAGCCAGGTGCCGTGAGGGCAGAAAGTAGGAAGGGGTCAGCTCTGGGCCACCACTACCAGCCCAAGCCAGCCTCAAAGTCACACTCAACACCTGCTCTGTACAAAGTGCCACCATACTCTCCAATAACTCTGAGCCACAAACCTTCCCCTAAAGCAGCGGTTCTCAACTTGTGCGTCACAACCCCTTTAGACTGTATTAAAGGCTCTCGGCATTAGGAAGGTTGAGAACCACTGCCCTAGAGCTAAGGAAGGGCAAGTCCAGGTGCAGGTCAGGTCACCCACGATGCTACAGCACAGACACAGGTGCATAAGAGCACAGCACACTCCTACTTCTTCACCACAACATGCCAGCAAAAAAGAAACAAATGTGCCATTTCTCCTTGATCAAATTAAGACTTAGAAAAGTCAGCAAATTCCTTAAAACATAAATAACCAAAGCTAGTCAAGAAAAATCATCAAATAAAACTTATTCTATAACCATTAAATATACTAAATTCAGGAGCCAAATCTTCCTACAGGGAAAGATCTGCTACTCGGACCTCTGTGCTGAGGGTCTTTAGTAAAATGGAAGGCGAAAAATCAGAATTCCTCCGGGTATCCTCATCACCTGACGAGCACAGCTGCTTCCTGAGTGAGTCTGAGAGATTCACTCCTCCATGCTGACATTTACCAAAACCAAATACCAAGTGTCAACGAAAATCTAAAGACAGAGACCAGAAAAACGGGTTTACTGTTCTGAAGGAAAGCTGGCAGAGGTCAGAGCAGGGTGCCAGGCAGGGTACCTCGTGCGGGGCGCCTTTGAACACACTCGCAGACTGGTAGATGCTCTCTGTCCAGAGCTTGAGGTCCTCGTTCTCCAGCTCCTCTGCAGTCCTGTACAGCGACTTGGGGACCAGTCCGCCCTCCGGCACTTCACACTGGAAATGTAAACAAGGGGAGAGCTGAGCAAACACAAACGGATCCTGAGAGGCCCAGACCCTCGGGCCAGCACCACACCAACTCCTAGAAGCTGCTTAGAAAATGGAAAACACTGGCAAGGTCGTAAAATATTCTGTACTACTGAGCAATATATTTTTTAACAAACCACTTAAATACCTATGCTTTACTTAGAATAAATAAGAATAGTTGAGGCCCCAGAATTCATACTAATATGCACAAGGCACTGGACTCAATTACTAAAGCTGGTTTATATAAGGTAATTATTAGTTTGTATACTACAGTGTAAAGGAAAATCATTACTTTAAAAAAAGTTTTTTTGTTTTTGTTTTTGTTTTTAAAATCAGGCCAAGGTTAGGCTCAAACTCACTGCCCCAGGGCCAGCACTCTGAGCTACAGTTTTTCCCTTCATGCTGCACTGTGAGCCCAAGACTGTAATGTTGATTCTGTACATAGTTGCCTCCCAGGACTGATAATATCAGGGAACAAAGTTAGCTCCCCAAGATCAGTGTGGGGATGAGCATGCCCACAGAGGTCTGTGCTCACTGAAAAACCTCCACCGGAGGAAGCCTATGCCTGCTCCCACCATACCTT
>NW_003852413.1:4829021-4834580 GCF_000181295.1 Otolemur garnettii
TGGTGGCTCTGTGAGCCAGACTCCTCCTTGGGTCCTACCACTGCCACTTCCCTGATGGGGGTAAAGGTGGGAGTGCCCCATCTTATTTAAGAAAAGTTTTATTCTCAATAGCCACAGGCTTTATTTTTAATTTTTTTTTTTTTTTGAGACAGAGCCTCAAGCTGTCCCCCTGGGTAGTGCTATGGCATCACAGCTCACAGCAACCTCCAACTCCTGGGCTCAAGCAAGTCTCCTGCCTCTGCCTCTCCGCCTCCCAAGTAGCTGGGATTACAGGTGCCCGCCATAGCGCCCGGCTATTTTTTGGTTGCAGCCATCGTTGTTTGGCGGGCCCGGGCTGGATTCGAACCCGCCACCTTAGGTGTATGTGGCTAGCGCCTTAGCCGCTTGAGCCACAGGTGCCGAGCCAGACGCTGGTTTCTTAAACTCTCCCAGGGTGCACCTGTGCACGAGGGGCTGCGCGGGCTTCTCACCACACAGGGGATACAAGTGGACGTCTTTGCCTGGTTGTCTCAATGCATCTAAAACACCAAATTTACACGAAATAAAACTACTTCTCTTAATTTTTCCACTTCAAAAATGTTACTTTGATTAATTTACTGTCAAGGGAGAAATCCTGAGAATTGATCTGATTTGAATAGTATTCTTTTTAATGCATAACAGCTCTAAAACAATCAAAGGTCTGATTCACACATAAAAAGCTGTACATGTAAACCAACTACAAATAGATTCTAAAACAAATTCTCAATTGTATTTAAGAATGAAGAAATGTGCATTATCCATTACCTAAATGGTTCTCTTTAGTTTAACCTTGGATCAGAGATGACAGCCAAGAAAAACAAAACAAAAACAAACAATCCAAAGTACAAATCCTCGGAATCATCTGTGCCAACCCACATCCACCTCCCTCTTTGCAGCCCTGTGCCCAAACCTACCATGCACTCCCCACTCAGGAAGTCGGGGATGATCTCCTTGTCGATGTAATCCAGCAGGCCTCCAGGGCCCTGGTAGTCGTTTCCCGCGTAAATGAGGAACTTCCTTCTGGTGTTGTCGTCGATGAATGGACTAACCTGAAAGTGAGTAGAGAAGACCATTGGTCACATTTGCTTTGCTGTCTCACCTTCAAAGAATAACATTATAATGTGATACAAATGGGAGGGCAGGGGCAAGGGACTGACACCCTTTTTCTGTAAAGTCTGTCTGCATGGCATCAAGACACTCAGAAAAATTCTGCTTTTGTTCCCCTCCTTAAACAATTTAAGAAATTTTGTCTTGGCACATTTGTTTTTTCCTAACCAGTTAAAACAGAAGGTCACCGACATGTGCATCTGCCTTCTCAAGGGCCAGAGATGCTAAAAGTTACCACAAAACAGGCTCCACACCCACCAGCGTCCAGAGGACAGGAAACACCCTGGGCGCGCGGAGGATGAGCAGGCGGCCCAGCGTCTCGGGGTAGTTGGCCTCCACCACCTCAATGATGCGCAGCAGGGCCTTCACCCCCGGCCTCCACAAATGGCGCATGTTCAGCCCCTCCAGGTCCACCAGGCAGGTCCACGAGCTGCAGGTTGCCCAGAGAAGTGTTTAGCAAACTGTGTCCTGTATTTTTCTCTGTTTGGTCACTGATAGCTATTTCCAAATATATACCAGTTTTTTAAAAAGTATACTGCTATGAACTCTGTATTTCTTGGGTAAAACAAACAGAATGAGCACGGTAGGATCAATCCTTAAAATATCAAAGCAATCCATGGCTGACTGACAATGACTAAAAACCTCTCTCAGACATGCTCCGTGATCCACAAGCAGGCCACAGAACGCGCTCTGAGGCGCGCCGAGCCGCTCCCTGACCTGCCGCCAATAGAGCACACACCCGGCATCTTAATGTGCACTGAGCTATTGTTCTTCCACAGGTATTTACTGAGTCAAGTACTGTCTCAAGAGCCAAGAATACAGCAGTGAGGGGAGGAAACCCCTCAAAACCCCTGCCTCATGGAGCTTACATTCTAGTGAACCACCTGCACCCTTCTCAATGTCAACCTCAAATCACTGCACGTTTTCACCACAGTTTATAGTAACCAGAAGTATGGTTCAAGAACACAGAACAGTCTGGGAGAGGGAGCAAAAACAAGCAAGCAGACCACCTGCAGCCTGGGCTCCTGAGAGCCAGAGACTAAGCAGACGGGCGCACCCCGGACTGACATGCCAGCAATGCCTGGGAGCACAAAACCACCAGCGAGTGCCCATATTACATATGTATCCATTTTGTACTTTTTAGAACACCTTGGAAAACAGTAAACTACTAGACGTTTGTTCTAAAAATCAACTAGAAATATACTTAAAATCCTGCACCTACCTGATAGGCCGACCAAAGACTTTTGTATTTTCTTCACATCGTCTTAGCCCTTCTTCATTTATGGAGAGGACCTGCACATGAAAGGGCCACAAAGATTGACCAGGATTAGTCCACGGAGACTGAAACTGCCAAACCGAGCTCTGGAGAGGGCGACGTTAACACGCACGGCAAGGCAGACGTGCACAGGGAAGGCAGCTAGTCCGCTTTCTCACGCCTCCACATGTGCCGAACACATTCCCAACAACCACCAAGAACCTTTACTCTCAAAAAAGAATGGCAAAGGTAACGGCTATCGGAAGGGAAATAAAGGTTGAGAGGAATCACCCAGTGAGCAGGGGTCTGTCTTCAGAACAAGCACATGTGGAATAGGAAGAGAGAAGTGTCTGTGAAGCGTGGGGACATTCTGATTCCACACACAGCAGCCAGGAGAAAAGGCAGTCTCAGAAGAGACTCGAAGCCCTTCAACTTAGAGGAACAAAACCTTCCCTGTGGAAGAAGCCCACCCATACCTGCATGTGTGTGTGTTCACGCGTGGATGTGTATACACACACACAAACACACATGGTGGGTGAGCCTGGCAGAATCTTTAATAAGAGGCTACCATCAGAAATCTTAGCATGAGATTACAGATGGGCCTTTAAGGTTTTGGTTTTTGTTTTGAGACAGAGCCTCACTTTGTTGCTATCGGTAGAGTGCCGTGGCATCACACCTCACAGCAACCTCAAACTCATGAGCTCAAGCAATTCTCTTACCTCAGCCTCCCAAGTAGCTGGGACTGCAGGTGCCTGCCACAACACCTGGCCTTTTTTTAGAGACAGGGTCTCACTCTTGCAGGCTGGTCTTGAACCTGTAAGCTCAGGCAATCTACCCGCCTCAGCCTCCGAGAGTGCTAGGATTACAGGCGTAAGCCACTGCGCCTGGCCTAAGTTTCTGTTTATTTTTAAAGTAAGACCACATACTTCTCTGGGAAAGGATGGAAGGGGTTGGGCAAGGAGTCAGGGAGAAGACAGGCTGGCAGGAGTTTATGAAGGTCCAGATCCCAGACCGAAGGCTAAGAGCCTGCGGTAAGGACATGCCAGCAGAAAGAACACAATTAAGAGATAGGACACGCAAAACATCTCAGGAGAGTGGGAGGGCAGGGCAGGGACCACTGTGATGCAGGAGTGAAGGGAAAAGGGTGGCCCAGCATCAGCTCCAAAGCAGGCACCATGAGGAGGGACACTGGTTCACTGATGCCCTCACTGTGAAAAACATTTTTATAACTTTTGTGTCCTTTGTTGAAATTAAAGCATATATTTCCTTTCTAACTACAAAAGCAATACATGTCTACTGTAACAGGTCCACTGCAAGAAACCAATCCTGCTGGCAGAAAAAGGAAGTGTGAAGACAAAACGTAGCATGGCGTCCCCACAGCCCAGCACTTACGTATCTCAGCAGGGCCTCCTCTCCGAGGGCTCTCACCAAGCCTTTGGTATCCATCTGCCCCAGCCTGAGCACATAGAGAGGCCGCCCGTCTGCAGGAGAGGGGAAGGAAAAGTATTATCTACACCACCCCTGACGCGAAGCTGAACAAACAACTCTGAGAACCTTGAGGAAATATGTTCTCCTTTCCTCCCACAAAAGCAGCAACTAATTTCCGTGTGTGGTGATGTGTCCATCTATTTCCCCCGCAAAATTGTAAAAGACAAGAGCCAACTGACACAGCACCCTGGAGATGGCTGGGGGGGGGGCGGGGGGAGCCGAGCTGCAGCCCCACCAGGGCCTGGCTGGAACCACCCCTACTGGACCCAGTCCCTCATCAAACAAGCAGGGCTGGGCAGAAGTCCTGATCTTCAATAGCAGGAAACCCCAGAATACCCACAGACACTTTCTCTATGAATATAGAGTACCTTTAAAATTTCTCTTCTTAGAAAAATAGTTTCATAAGTTATTAAAAAGTTAACATCAAGATTTTAAAATGCTAGCCTCCTTCAATTCCTTCCCACTCTAAAGATGAACATAAATAAGAATGTTCTGGAAATCCTGAAACCTGCACCAACCAGAACATGCTGGCTCTCGACTTCTTCACAGCCTGGAGCTCTGATAGGTGGCGCCTAAGAGGAACCTGGCTCATTACGTGATGCCCTCTCATCAGGACCAGCTACATAGAGAGGAAAAGGTGGTGCTAGCACACCTAGCCTCCCAGCACCCGACGTCAAAGGGGAGTAGAGGAAAGAACCCAGAAAAGGATTGTGGTCCTGAATAGGAGCTGAGACTTGTCTTCTGTTGCTAGTGGAGGAGGAGGAGTGTCATCTTGACATAGGGGGAAAGGGACCAAAATTGACCTTGTATCTCTCCCCTAGGGACTCCACATCCAAGAACAGAGAGTCCAGCTTTACAAAACTTTCCTACTTAAAGCAAAATGTTTTCTGTGCCCCCAAATCTTGTTGAAGGGCAAACTTCTAAGTTTTCCCCAACATTTAGTAAGACACACCTGTCAATGTCTCACTATCAAACTTTTTAACCTTTTAAGGACTGGGTCACAAAGCAGAATAAATACAGCAGCACCTCTGTAATGTGACCACCTGAGCTGGTCCACATATAGAGGTAGTCAACACAAGGGACCTGCTGTATGGCTTGGTCTATGAAAATTAAGTTAGCTTAAGGAGGTGGTCAATTATGCAGGTTTATACGTATGAATATTATTATGTGCTTCTGGTAAAAATTAATAAAGCTACAAATAACCTGGAAAAATACAAAAGATTAAGTCAAGAAATACAGACAAGTCAGAGCTTAGTCCTGCCCTTGTTCAGAGGTGAGAGAGGAAGCCGGGTCTGAGCTAACCCTCACGGCTGCTGGGCCAATGTCTGCAGCTCAGTTGTGACCAGCCATCAAACTCTGACCAGGAATCAGAGCACATCTTTGACAATGCAGATCTTTTGTCAGGCATGATATGTAAAGCAATTCAAATGAGCTATGTTCTAATTTCTCATTTTAATACATTTTCCTTTTTATTAAACTTCTCATTTAAACTATCTTCACTGAAGTGCCCCACTGTCCCTCTATGCTCATCTTACTTCGCGAAGCAGACGCTCATCACTGCTGTGATGTGAAATACCCAGCAATGCATTTTACAGCAGTGTACAGATTTATGTCACTGGAAAGTTCCTTTATTGGCACTAAGTTACTGACAAAACTCTGCTGCAGACATTTCAGTGTTTTTTTTTTTTTTT
>NW_003852413.1:4835001-4841363 GCF_000181295.1 Otolemur garnettii
ATGTGTTCAAGCTGGGGAAAGTCTCCAAATTCTGAAAGTGAGGAGGGACAATGTACTCACGGGGCCCCCTTAAGTCTACGGAAGGAGGTCTCTAAGGATATCTTCAATGACATACCAAAACAGACAACTACAGAAATGCAGCTTCAAGTTTACACCTCACCTTTATCGTGATGATGCCAGCCGCCCGCGTAGTAGTCCTGAAGGACCTGGGGAGGGTTCCAGGTGTCAAGAATGTAGTCTACCTGGTGCTGCTTCCGCCAAGTTAAAGACTGACACATGATTTCTCTGGCTTTATCAATATTAAAATCACGAGCACGCAGGAACCGGAGAATATGCTCATCTTTTGGAATCTATTAAGAGAAAAAGATGTTTCTGAGCAATATTAAAAGTTACTAAGGGAAAACACCAAGTTGCTAGGAGAATAAGACTGTAAAACTCCCACTTCTTACCAACAGTGAGCTGCTTTATGCTATTCAAAATGAGCTATCACCAGAAAAATGTTCCTTAACACTTCAGAAAATCACTGTTATTAGTCGGAATAATCTTTACAGTATTCCATTCTGGTTTCAGCAAAGTAGAGCAAACGCATACATAATTTATTAAGCAAACCTTTCAATTCTATGAACTATTATAAATTTGTGAACTGTTATGATCTGTGCACTCTCCTGTATATGCATCACTTAATGTAACGACTCAAATGAAAAGTCAGAGTCTAGAAGCTGACTGGCTTCAGTGGCAGATGGTGCTAAAGCACGGGGCCTCTTCACTCACAAAGGACCACAGTTACAAGGAAGTGGTTACAAATGCAGGTTCTAGAACCAAAAGGCCTGGTTCAAATCCTGACCCACCACTTGCTAGTTATGAGATCTTGGGTGGATCACTTCTCTGTGCCCCAGTTTCCTCTTGTGTAAAACAGAGATGAGGAAAACTGCACCTAGAGCTGTTAAGAAGATTAAATAAAGAGCTTAAAACGGGATCTAGTACGTGGCACACAACACATGGTAGCTATTATCATTATGGTTATTTTCTGCATGACTAGAATTAAACAGTATAGTTATTTGGTCTCTAGCAACCAGGACTGACAAAACTAGAGATTAGGCCAGCAACATGCACTGGTAACTTGCTAGACGTGCAAACCAGCCTCTGCTTGCTACTTATTATAAATCTAATTCCTCATGAGGCTAAAATGTCATCAAAAACTTCCAAATTCCTCTGGGAGACCAAGGCGGGTGGACTGCCTGAGCTATCAAGTTCAAGACCAGCATGAGGCAGAGCAAGACCTCATCTCCAAAACACAGCTGGCCATGGTAGTGGTGCCTGTAGCCCCAGCTACTCAGGAGGCTGAGACCAGAGAATCACTTAAGCCAAGAGTTTGAGGTTGCTGTGAGCTCTGACACCATAGCACTCTATTAAGGGTGACAAAGTGAGACTCTGTCTCAAAAACAAAAACACAAACTCTCCAAATTCAAGCTTAAATACTTCTAATCTCAGAACTCCTTTTAAACCTCTAAAATTTAAATGTATGAATACTTGGAAGACACTATTGTTTTGTAATCTGACCTTTAATCTAGATCACTCTATCCCTATAAAGTCTAAAATTATAGTTAATTAATTTTGGAAGGGTATGTATTACAACTTGCCACCAAGGACTCAGAAGCCAAACACAAGATACACATTCAGTAATTTTGAGATCAGAAGAACATTTCCAATATGTCAATCAAGAATATTTGCTCTTGGCAACTACGGACAGGGTGAGAGAGTCTACAGCTTCATGCAGACTGTACCCCGGGTGCCGGTGCCAGCACTCACCTTGCCCTTGTGGGTCTCCTGGAGCCACTGGCGAAGCCTGATGAGGCAGCTTTCCTGCAGCGGGGTCAAATCGCCCAGGTACCTCTTGATGTAGTCTGCATCCAGTTTGTCTGGACACAAGCAACAGGACATATTTACAACACAGTACACTGAGCTTCAGGGTTCTGAAGTCTTGCTGCTCAGTGAGGTTAACATGGTCTTAGAGGTGAAGGAGACTGTAGGGACAGCAGGGTTAAACCAGACACCCTGGAGCAGTGCAGTGATAAGTCTTTAAATTCAATCACTGACTGACCACAGGTGAACTTTCTGATTCAGTTACCCTTCCCTGATCACCTGCTTGCCAAGAGTCAACACTGGACAGTGTTCTGGACACGCCAGAACAATGGTCATAACAGATATTTAGTGACTATTTAATTCCAAGTTATACAAAGAGTCCCTACATAACATATATATATAGAGAGAGAGAGAGATTTTAAAAACTGAACTTAACCCTATTTTGAATATAAGAAATCTCTTTCGTGATAAGGTAACAAAGTGGAAGAATGAGATAGCAAAATAAATACAACCAAAAGAATTCAAAAGGTGAAAAATAAACTGTATTCTAAACCATCTGCCCACACCCACCACCTGTTGAAAGCTAACAAATGGCAGAGTTCTGCCGCAGAGAAGGACGTACAGAAATATAAATCTTAACAAAACCTCTAAGTGGCAGAATTTTCTTGTGTTTTCATATTTTCCTATGTTTTCTGAACTCTTATACAATGGCCATTACCCTATACTTTAAAATACAAAGGGTTTTTTTGTGTATGTGTGTTTAACACACACAACAGGCAGCACTGAGGCTAAACGCAGACCGTGGAGCCAGGCCACTGCCTACCCGACTCGAGGCTCATGACTCAAGTTCTCTGGGTCTCAGTCAGCCTGCATATAACATGAGAAACTTAACTATTTCCACCTACAAGGACCCGTCAGTAGCTGAGTAAAGAGAACGGTACCTGGCACACAGTAAGCATACAAAATGCAAGATGATGTTATCTTTGTGCTGAGAGGACTGTTGCCTCACATTCACTGAAGGTACCTTCACCTAACATAAATGAAAAAGAATAATTTTGGGGTCTCAATAAAAGAATAACTTGATGTCACTTCCTGCCTATTAAAAAAAACTCCAAAAAACTAAGAAGAGTACATTACATAAGCTAAAGGACAAGTGCCAGATCTTGTTTTCACATGACATCTAACATCCCAAGGAGGCAGGAAGAGATGGAGTAAGCAGAGGGAAAATGCTCTCTCTGTGTCAGTGCCCTCGTCTTACTCTCAGAACCAAGTGCCTTTCAGACCTACCGTCAGGGGTCCCCACCACGGGCTCAGGTGCCCCGCCTGGGCTGCCGAGGGCCTCGCTGCTCAGCCCTTCCTGGAGAGCAGCGTCTGGGATGACGATGGCTGTGGCCACGGCTTGTTTCTTGCACGATGACAAAGATGACTCTGCAGAGGGTGTGATGGAAGGTGGAGTCCAGCGAGGCACGAAGGTTATGCCTTCCTCCTCCAGCTGACGAAGGTAGTATTCAATGATTTCTTTTCCCTTTAAAACAAAACCCATTTTGAAAGTGAATATGTATATATTCAATATTCAAATGATTTAACCCTCACAAGTTTTTAAAATACTAATAAAACTGAATTGTTAAAAAGAAAAAGAAAAAAAGCCAAATGTCTCTGCATTTTTGGTTTTAACTGTTTGACTTCTCGTAGGTTTAGGAAATAATATGTAAAGAGATGGAAATTTTTATAAGACTATTTTAAAACACTAATTTACCATACTTAAACTCAACATACATAGTATGCTTTGCCAGCCCTAATTTCTATACAGTACCCTGAAAATAAAACAAGCCTTCAAAATCCTACATGACACATTTCAAAACCACAATTCCATAGTAACTGGTGAGCAACAGCACACAAATGAGGAGGAAGGATCTTCCACGGAAGATGAAACTAATAGTCCAAGGGCTGGGGACCCCTGGGAGCCTGTCTGGTGAGAATCCCTCAGTGTAATGGTATCCCTCGCCAGCAGAGCCTGGGTGGGAGCTGGCAACTGCTGTGCTGCCACCCAACTTCCACTTTCCCGGGCAACTCCAGCGGAGAACTGTGGCCTGCAGCCACACGTTCCTCCCTCAGCAACTAGCAACCTGGACCTGTCACCTGAAGATGAGACACGGGGCAGGGCCCAAGCATCTCCTTTAAGTAGGGGCTGACTCCTCCTCCCAGTCTTCCAAAATGACTGCCAACCCCGATCATCTCAGAGAATCCCAAGATCAACTCACTTTCTTAATATTGCTGGTATATTGTTTCATTGCAATTTTTTCCACAGTACTTTCAAAACCAAAGAAAGATTTAATATCTAAGCTTGCAGACTGCTCAAAACAGGTCCAATCTTCATTTTCAGGGTGAACCTGCAGAGAGAGAGAAAGCGTTCCCACCAACTATACTGACAACTGAGTTATCACCTGTCAGCTCCTCAGTTAACTGGTAACCAGAAGAAACACTCTTTTAATAAAAATGTTACTACCATAAAAATAGCAGATGAAAAAAATTATACAGTAAGGTTCAAAATCATGAAAATAAACCAATAATTTTTCCAAAATATTCTAAAAATGACCATAAAAGGAGAGCTTCATTTTCATTCTTGGTTCATTCATGCACTCAACACACTTGTGCTGTGTCCTCCATTACAAACAGAAAAACCCTTTGTCTCTGATGGGGAGCCAGACAACAAAGCAGAAGCATTACAGGCAGGAGAACGACATGACTGTTGGAAGGGAAGTGCTAGGCAAAAAGCAAAGCTGGAGCAGGATTACAAGGACCAGGGTGGGGCAGCAGGCTGCAGAACTGACCAGAGCAGCAGGGCTGGCTTCAGGAAGGCGGGCAGACAGAGATCTGGGCAGAGCAATTCTGGCATCACCACTCAGAGCCAAGCCCCTGGGGGAGGCCTGTCTCATGGCCAGGGTACAGCAGGAAGGCCAGCAGGCCTGGGCACACCAAAGGACGGACAGAAGAGATGTGATCAAGAGAGAACGCAGAGGGGCATGAGCCACGGAAGGACTCCGGGCTTTTCCTCTGAGTGCACTGTGGAAAAGTTACAGGGTTTTGAAGTGATGTGATCTGACATACTTTAAATGATCACTTTGGATTCAGTGCTGAGGATACCCTGCAGGGGGGACAAGAGCAGAAGCACGAAGACCTGGCAGGACTTACTCTAACAATTTGGAAAGAAGATCTTGAAGCAGGGTAGAAAGCAGTGAAGACGCTAAGACAGATGACACTGCCGGCTCTAATCTTAAAGGCGCACAGCACCTTGGTCCTTCAGTATGTATTTCTAACCCTCAAGTATTACAGTGGGACCAGAAAAGAAGTGGCATGTGAAAGTAACAGTTAAAAACAAATCAAGGCCTCACTTGGCTGCCTTAATTGCCACAATTGTGTAACCCACTCTGCAGGACACTGCACCTCTTAACCTACTGCTCTCACTCATCAGAAAGGAATAACAATATCCATGAAGAACAGCCCTCTAACACAAAGGGGTGTGCTATTTAGAACAGCGCCTGTCCACGCCATCTTGCCATCCTCTGCTAGACGATGGATTACTCACGGTGTAGCAGCAATGCTCGTTAATGATGACTCGATTGGAAAACGTTTCATTGTGGGCCTCAATATGCAAAGTGCGTTCCCGAGAATTCAGTGAGTTTTTCTGGACAAAATAAACATAATCAACTCCGGCAATCTTTAAAGACATAAAGAGAAAAAGGATTTATTAATAATATTCAACTGCACCAGCAGCTGTAAGCATAACATTCTATCTTTTGGGACACGGCCTTCGAAGAGGTCCTTTTTAGTCACCTTCTTCAGCAGTCTGGGTGCATCTATGTCCAGTTTGCAGCGCCTTTCAATGACGTGAATGGCCCCATCTTCACTCTTGAATTCGTTCACAGTGTCACTGTCCACAAACATTGGAATCAAAGGACATGTAGGGAACCTCCTTTCGTAGGCCTATGAATTAAAAACAAATACAAAAAAAGAGGAAGTGAACAAGATGCCATCAGCCTGCTGATACTCTCCCTGGAACAAGAGCATCTCTCGATAAATGTCAACAGAGGCATCACAATTCTCTGTGTCTTAAGCTTTCATTGAAAAAGAAAAAGCCTTGGGAGGCAAAGGCGGGTAGATTACCTGAGCTGAGGAGTTTGAGATCAGCCTGAGCAACAGCAAGACCCCCATTCTTCTAAAAATAGAAAAAAACACCTGGTTTTTGGAGGGTATTTATAGTTCCAGCTATTTGGGAGGCTGAGCCAAGAGGATCACTTGGCCCCAAGAGTTGAGCCATGATGCCACAGGACTCTACCAGGAACGACAGAGTGAGACTCTGTCTCAAAAAGAAAATAAAAAGAAAAACACATTCAACACTCATGATTTGGAAGACTCACCTACTGAAGTTATCAATTCTTCCCACTTGAATACACAGGTTTAACATAACTCCCACCCAAATCCCAGCAAGATTCTTCTCT
>NW_003852413.1:4843130-4844710 GCF_000181295.1 Otolemur garnettii
GGCGCTTCTTAAAACCTAAATGTGCACCTACCATACAGCCCAGCAGCTGTGATCCTGGGCATGCACACCAAAGGAATGAAAGCTTACATTCACAGCAAAGCCTGCACACAAACATTCAAATAGCTTTACTCGCAACAGCTATCGACCGGAAACTCAGAAACATCCTTCTATGAGTAAGTGACTAAATGAACTGTGGAACATCCATACCATGGGATACTATTCACAAAACAAACCAACCCCAAAGAACAAACCTTTCCTGAGACACAGGTCTTGCTCTTGCACTCAAAGCCCTGTACACTGACCCAGGCTGGAGTGCTGGGGCATAATCACCGCTCACTGCTGTGTCCAACTCCTGCCTCTCACCTTGGCCTCCCAAAGTGCTGGGATTATAGGCATTAAGACAGCACACCTAGGCTCGGTGCCAATAGTTCAGTGGTTAGGGTGCTGGCCACATGTACCAGGGCAGGTGGGTTTGAACCTGGCTCAGCCCTGCTAAATAAGAACAACAACAACAACAAAAATAGCCAGGCTAAATTATGGCAGGCACCTGTAGTCCCAGCTATCTGGGAGTCTGAGGCAAGAGAGTCACTTAAGCCTGAGTTTGAGGTTGCTGTGCTCTGTGATGCCACAGCACTCTATCAAGGGCAAAAACCAATAAAAAGACAGCACACCTAGACTTTTTTTTCTTTGAATTTCCACACACAACATTGAGGAATGAACTATACATACAAAGATATGAATGACTCTCCGGAGATTTATGCTGAGCAGAAAAACCCAAACAGTTGCTAACTGTGCTATTCGCTTCTGTACATTCTGCCAGTTACATATGTAACATTCCTGAGAAAGCAAAACTGTACAAATTGAGAACAGATTAGTGGTTGCTGGGGGTTAAGGAAAGAGCAGGGCAGTAGGGAGGGAAGTGGATACAGCTTGAAAGGCCAACAAGAAGGATCCTCAGAGGACACTGACTCTGGGCCGTCTCCAGTTAACAGCCTCAGTATGACATTCTGGACAGTTTTACAAGCTGTTGCCACTGGGGAAAATGGGTAGAGGGCACGTGAGATCTTTCTATACTATTCCTTGTGAATACTATATTAATATACTATAAGTCTACAATTGTCTCACAAATTCTAAAACTTAATTCAAATAAAGAACAAGATTTGCTATATAATTTATCCAAATTTTTAGAAAATACACTTACACACCAGATTTAATTACTCTGTAGCAACCTCTAAAGACTATCTATTGAAGACAGGGCTGAATTCACACTAAAACCTAAGCAAGCCTCTGGCTCCCAGGTGCACATAAACAGGAAACCCTAGGACAGAGGGTACTGAGAAGGTAGGCTGTAACCAGAACCTGAAAAGGGAAGCTCAGCCTGGCCCCAGGAGCTGACCCCACTCTGAAGGAAGCGGCTGCAGGCCGACACTCTAGACTGACAGATGACAGTCTTCACCACAGCTAATAGGTTCTTTCTCATCCAAAATGCTTGGGACCAGAAGTGTTTCAGATTTTGGATTTTTTCAGATTTTCGAATATTTGCATCATACTTACTGGTAGAGAGTCCCAAATGCCCAAAT
>NW_003852413.1:4845582-4847625 GCF_000181295.1 Otolemur garnettii
CCCGATGTTTACCTTGAACAGACCAGCCCATCTTAGTATAAGAAATACTAGGATCACAAGAGTTGCCAAGAAGATCCCAGAAGGCACAGGAGGATCATGGGAACTCCTCCACATGGGGTTTTCATTGCAAAGCCATTCAAAGTCATCCTCAGTTTTCTTGTAAGTACCTTACTTCTCATAACATTCTAAGTACCACCTATCTATCTATAAGGTGCCATGTAAGGCAGTACAGGAGGGAGTGGGGGAAGAGGAAGTGGACAGCTCACGAAAGGGAGTCCGTGAAATCCATGAGCGTTTCCTGGCAGGACAGCGTGGGGAAGGAGCATTTACACCGGGCTTCAAAGTGTGTAAAAGACCTTGTGAGGGGACGAGGGCAGAGCATCTCCAGGAAAGAGAACTCAGGAGTGCCACTGCAAGGAAACCTCAGGCAGGAGCAAGGACTCACAACTTAAAGGGAGGCAAGTGGCGGGAGGGGAGCTCAGGGCTGCCACAGTGACACTGGGATGACACACTTCCTCATCCAGTAGTCCCTACTGAGCGCTGAGCACACGAGGCACAGACAGATGGCCCTGCCTTCCTCTTCAGGGGACAGGGAAGGAGGAACACTAACATGTGACTACAGTCACATTTTCAGAAAATTAACATCAGCGTCATGCACAAGAAGGGCTGGAAAGAAAGCCAAACCCGTGTGTGGTGACCAATTACATTTGCTTCTTCAATGTCCTTACTTTGAAAGTTAAAAATATATTCTTTATATTTATCCACTCCCTTCCTCCACCCAATTATATTCTGAATCCCATTACTGCCAGGATCTTGAAAAATCACACAGTATCTCGTAACGCATTTTATAATAACACTTAGGATGTTGCTCTGATCACAAGTCAGTCTCATATGAGACCCCAGGAAATTGTTACTATTAAGTACTAACCACATGAACAATTCTAGAAAAAAGAACTGCTGACCATCATCTTTCTGTTCTATATTGACACTGAAAACCCCTGTACTGACTTAAATTGTACTACATTAAAAACAAAAAACAAAAAACTGGCTTTGTACATTCCAGGACTGTGACAAGAAATTGAGACTATAAGAACTTTAAATAAAACAATTCTTTTTAAGTTTGGTAAAAGTAGAGAGTATAACCAAGAAATAACCTAAGCTATGGTTCCCTTATTTAAGTACCTGAATTAGGCCATTTTCGCAGTATCTACAACATACTTAAAGTCCTTGAAATAGAGTGGGCAGCATAAGGCACTGCCCACATAGCACAGCCTTGAATCTAAACCACACTAAAAACTTTCCACTCCCTATAAAATTAGCCATCCACAGAAACTCATATTTTCAGAGACATTCCCTTTTCCCCTGGTGTGTCCACCAGCTGGTCTGTGGGGTAGGGAGCAGTGAACACAGGGACCCAGGGCCTCCCTTTCCAAGCCGGTCAGTGTCAGAGCAGTTATGAGCATCTCTGTACTTCCTACGCTCCTTCCAACCCCTCCCTCTGCCACTAAACGAATCCCCCACAAACAGAGCAGACAGTCTCTCTCTCTATCCCCAGGAGAATAAAAACCTCCATGCCTAAAATGCTGCTCAATAGTCTTTTTTGAACTATGGAATAAAAGCTTACTAAATAAACAAATCCAGTCTTTTGTTTCTGTGTTCACTTCCCTTGGCCTGGCTTTCAGAAATATGTAAGGTTAATGAATTCTGCACACTGTTAGCACATAAAACTCCAGATTTCTGGGGAGTTATAGAAAAGGAAGCCTGCAAAAACTTGATATAACTTCCATCTCTGGGACTGTTTACAAATGCCAGTACTCTAGTTTTCTAGCAAAAACTACAACCTACAAAGTTTCTATAGCATGTAAGCAGCCCCTGAAAAATAGAAACAGTCTGTTTTATAAAACATCCATCTATGTCAGTGATTTTCAACCAGTATGCCATCAGAAGATCTTAGGTGTGTGCAAAAATTGTTAAAGATCATTAGTTAAATTATTTTCAAAAAATATTCAAAAGACAATATACTCTTGTTTTTGATCAACGTAA
>NW_003852413.1:4848859-4862401 GCF_000181295.1 Otolemur garnettii
AAGTCCTCTATTATAATAATCACAGAATGAATGACCAAATTAGAAAATCACCATTCTGCAACCACTAGTGTACAATAATTGATTCAGGCAAAGATCACCCACACCTGCTACTGAAAGGTGATCAGTCTCAATTCATCATCCGGCAGACTACTAGTTACAAAGGGGCAGGGGTGCCTTTAAAATGGAAGATGAAATAGGGACCACCTCCACCAAATGATTTAATTCAAGACCAACAACTGGACATACTGGGCTGGGCGTGGTGGCTCATACCTGTGATCCCAACACTCTGGGAGGCCAAGGTGAGTGGATCACTTGAGCTCACAAGTTCAAGACCAGCCTGAGCCACAGTGTGACTCTGTCTCTAAAAAAAAATAACTACCTGGGCATTGTGGTGGGTGCCTATAGTCCCAGCTACCCAGGAGGCTGAGGCAAGAGGATTGCTTGAGCCCAAGAGTTTAAGGTTGCTGTGAGCTATGATGCCACAGCATTCTACTGGAGCAACACAGTGAGATTCTATCTCAAAAACAAAACAAAACAAAACAAAACTGGACAGACTACCAATCAGATGTGATGCAATGACTCATCCCGTGACATGTACAAGACCCTGCAGTCCACTGTAGTCCTCAACAGAAATGGTTAATCAGACAAATCCAAATTATGGAACATTCTACACAAAAACCAGCTGGTCTCTTAAAATTAAAAGAAAAAGAGTATTAGTGTCCTGAAAGATAAACAAAAAGCAGGGAACTGTTTAGTATTAAGGCATCTAAAGAGACAGGACTACCAAACGCAGTGCTGTAATAGCTCTTGGACTGGAATAAAAATAGCTACACAGAGCATCTGAGAAACAACAGAGAGAAGGAATATGCACTCATTAAATAATGTTACTCCACCAGTGCAGACTCCTCGAGTGTGGTAATGACCACAGCTATGCAGGGGAGTGTTATTCTGGGCAATAGGCACCTCTCTATTTAAGGGTAATATGTCATGATACAAGCAAACTCACTTTCAAATGTTGCTACAAAATGTGTGTGTGTGCGTGTGTGTGTGTGTGTGTGACACAGAGAGAGAGAGAAGGAGCTATGAAGCAAAAGTGTTGATTTATCTAGGAAAAATGCATGTGGGAGTTCACTGCACTTTTTATCAACTTTTTTAAAAAATGGAAATTTCTCTCAAATTAAAAACTTTTACCACTTTTTCAGGTAACTGGTTAATTATGACATTGCCACATTTTACACATGACAATGTATGCAAATCTTGGGTCTGCACAAAGCCTGGCAAAGACCACCGCAGACCCGGCCTGCACTGCACGTCAGGAGCCACCTAATCACAGGGGCCACCACCTACTTTGACGAGTGGCAGCCCTGGGGCTCAAGTCTTTCAGTAGAGGAGCAATGTGGATTTGGGTAGGGCACTTCTCTGTGTTACTTATTTATTTTTTTGGAGACAGAGTCTCACTTTGTCAACCCCAGTAGAGTGCTATGGCATCACAGCTCACAGCAACCTCAAACAATTCTCTCGCCTCAGCCTTCCAAGTAGCTGGGACAACACTGGCACCCAGCACAACACCCGGCTATTTTTAGAGACAAGGTCTCACTCTTGCTCAGGCTGGTCTCGAGCCTGTGAGTTCAGGCAATCCACCTGCCTCTGCCTCCTAGACTGCTAGGATTACAGGTGTGAGCCACCACACCCAGCCTTGCTTTCCTGTTTTAAAACCCTATTTGGGCCAGAGTCACACCATAGGCTTTCAGGTTCAAATCATTGTGCCAGGAGAGCAGCAATAATTTCCAAACATTTTATTTATTTATTTATTTTTTGCAAACTATCTGCAGTATTATCTAGCCATTTCCTAATCACACCCAACATTTATTAAATATAAAAATCAAGAAAGGCTGAACAAAATGAACTCTTCCAGAAGTAATTTCCTTTTTTTTTTTTTTTTTCTTTGAGACAGAGCCTCAAGCTGTCCCCCTGGGTAGAGTACCATGGCATTACAGCTCACAGCAACCTCCAACTCCCAGGCTCAAGCGAGTCTCCTGCCTCCGCCTCCCAAGTAGCTGGGACCACAGGCGCCCGCCACAACGCCCGGCTATTTTTTGGTTGCAGCCGTCATTGTTGTTTGGCAGGTCCGGGCTGGGGATTCGAACCCGCCACCTTAGGTGTACATGGCTGGCACCTTAGCTGGCTGAGCTATAGGCGCTAAGCCTTCCAGAAGTAATTTCTTCAGAGACAGAACTGTTCTTTGATGTCTCCTTTTTAAAGGAAAAATTACTTTTGTAAGAGAAATGACCAAGGTAATCATTTTGTCACTCACTTTTAACACAGCAATCATTTCAATAATAAAAACACCACCAGGGCCTCACTAGCCTGCCTGGAGAGGAAAGCTGCCTTCTGGGCACCTCTGCTCCCTCCTGCCTTCCTACACCCACTCTTCTCTTCCAAAATGGATCTCTGAGCCTGCAATTTGGAAGCTTGGCAACAGTACTTTCAGTTTTTAACCAACCTTTGAATGCAATTTTGACATATTAAGAGCTAGGGCTGTGCTAAAGAAAACCATATTTTAGTGAAGGCATTTCAACTTGAGAATTAATGAGCTGAATGCTGCACTCTGCCAGGAAAACCCATTTATAAGAATTTCTATTCAAAAACCTAACTAGCTTTATTAAATTGAACCATGTTCATAGATAATTTAGCCAACAGACCAGCCAGCCATTTTCTGTACAACTGGGACATCCTACAGCACCAGACATGACCATGGGACTCACTGACAGGCTGGGTGGGTAAAGGCGGCTGTACTGGGCAAGTGTGTCCAGAGAGGGCCCTGACAGTGGAGAATCTCCCTGGGGGAAGGAATCACAGCAAGCCAGGCCTTCACGTGACTTCATTAGCAGGCAACAGTGACACAATTCTAAAGGATGCAGGAGGAAAGCACTGACGATGCATCTCCCAAGACCCCTTTATAAGATGTCAGTTCACTCAGAAACTGGCTCCAACACAGGTGGTCCTACCACTCCAAGCTTCAACTGCCACAGCTTGCTGCTGAGACTCACACACAAATAAATGCTCAAGCTATGACTAGATAGTGAGAGTGACACCCACCCGGAGAAGACGCATCTTACCACAGCTCAGTCCTGCAGGCTCCTGTATCCCACCTGTTTTCCTGTTAGCAGAAGACTGCCAAGAAAGTACTCCTGCTTAGCCCACTAGGAAACTGAGGTTTCAAACAACACACTGTTTGTGAATACATGTGTTCATACGTTAAGTGTTGATAAAAACTGAAATTCACAAAAACTTTAGCCCTTTTAAAGCAAAGTTATAATCCAGGTAGTTATGGCATACGTACCTCGCTCATTTATTCAAATATTTACTGAAAGCCCAGAGGAGCTATTTTCAATATACTATAAGACCACTTTTCATAAACTAACAACTGTAAAATGGCATATTAGCCAAGTACCATATCTAAACCAAAGTCATTGTCCTCAATTACCAGTATGCGAGACAAAGGAATCAAGTTGTAACAACATAATGGAAATCAACTGGGAAGTTCAAACAAGAAAATACGATGACTGTACGAAAGCAAAAAAGAAGTAAAGGCTTGGCGCCGGTGGCTCAAGTGGCTAAGGCGTCAGCCACATACACCTAAGGTGGCAGGTTCGAATCCAGGCTGGGCCCGCCAAACAACAATGATGGCTGCAACCAAAGAATAGCCGGGTGTTGTGGCGGTTGCCTGTGGTCCCAGCTACTTGGGAGGCTGAGGTGGGAGACTCGCTTGAGCCCGAGAGTTGGAGGTTGCTGTGAGCTGTAATGCTATGGAACCCAACCAAGGGGAAAACCTGAAACCCCGGCCCAAAAAAAAAAGAAGTAAAAATCTGACACACCCCAAGCCATTTCCTCTAACATCAAACACATCTGAAGTTTAAATTATAAACTTCATCTTAGAAAACCTTAAATTCCATGTCCTGATTACACATTTTTTCCAGAGGTAACACTTACATCTAGAAAAGTTGTAAGTTTGACCTCTGATCCTATAAAATCTAAAGAAAGGGCATCGTACTAGATGGGTTTTTCTTCTAGGGCCTTCTCATTAAAGTACGAGCATGCTGAATATTGTGGAGCATTAATTATAGCTGAAAGAACAGATGGTAAATGAGTTGCTCATATTCTGTGCACCAAAATGTTTGCAATTCCAAGTATTTTAGACATTTTGACCATCCCTCTCTCCCAATGCCCACTCTCACAGTTTACACACAATGATATAAACCAGCTGTATTTACTTTTGATAAAGAGCCATTTCAATATATATTATACTACACAACAGAAAAGAAATGGGCAAACACTGGTAAGAAACTTGAGAAATTCCGCACGCGCACACACATACACCATCTCTTTCATTCCTAGACCCACTCCTTAGTTCAAGAGTTCTAAAGACAATACATTTTTGTTAGAGAAGAAAGAAACTTAAAAATGTCTTTTAAAAGCCACATATTTTCTCTTAGGAAATAATGCATTGACTCAGATATTCATACCACCTGGGCAGGGAGCCCACATCAAGGACAGGCTTTACATTCTGCGGTCATCTGTGTGCTCTGCCCTACAGCCTTCCCTGTCACAGACCTCCACAGGACTCTGTTAGCAGGCAACAGTGACATAGTTCTAAAGGATGTGGGATACATTACTCATAAAATTAAGACATCACATGTAAAAGTTTTAATTCTACAGGTCACTAATTTATCCATGTTATATTTCTTAAATAGCATCCAAAAAAAAAAAAAAAAACCCACACAGTAGTAGAGGCTTTTCCTGACCCTTAAAACAATTCAAATTAGTGACACCTCCGCTGTGTTGGACCCTACTCCGAAAGGCAGTGTTCCTGAAGAGTTATCTGATCAGCAAGTGAGATCAAAGTACTCAGAACAAAAATTTCTGACAATGAATCTTCCCTAAAGGGCAAAAAAAATTGGTTTTGAATACAGTTCTCTCCATTTTAAGATTTTTTGGCATAAATTTCCTTAATTCTTCTGGTCCTAGAAACTACTACTGCACGACAAACCCCAAGGGGACAAAGAGGCGAGGCGGCCACCCAACATGAGCACAGAACTAAGACATCCTCAGTAAGGGCGAGTCATGGCTCTCCATCCCCCAAAGGAGAGTGAGCTCGTGGCTGTGATGCTACATAGCACACAGGACAGTCCCGTGTCCTGTCAAAATTGTTCCTGGTTCACATTAGAAAACTAAGTGTGTATCAATATTTCACAGTACTCAGCAGAGTACCATGGATTAGACCATCACTGCTGTAATCACAAAACAAGCATGGAAACAAAGAATTATGCTCGAAAGAAAAAGAATCACCAAACCACTAAAACATTAGCATGTTTATATTTGGCTAAGCGCTACCATTCAGATAATGCCTTAATGTATTAACAAGAGGACAGTTTTAGACAGTCCCTGATTAAACACAATTCCTTTCCTTCTTGCTGAACTCACCATATATGTTCAACTAACTATACAGCTAAATTCTTGGTTTAACAAGGCCTTCTTGAATATTTTATCTTAAAGTACCTGTAATATATTCCTCTTCAAGAACTTCCAGGCTAGACCACCTGGAAACTTCTGTTAACATTGTTTATAACAACAGACAAACACACAGTCACTGATGTTTCAAACAAAATTCAAAGTATAATCTAATATGTTTAATTGCATCTTCTGCATTTTAGTTTAAATTAGAAAAATTAAGTCTATGATTGTTCAACTATCTGTTGTCTGCGTTTCTGAAGGGTCCCAGATTGACAGCTCAGACATCAGCCCGGAGCTCCAAGCTTTGTTTGCTGAAGACATTCCTGACTGGCTCTTGTGGATACACTTGTCCTTCAGCACTGTCACAGGGTGCTCTAAGTCAGAAGGTTCGGGGCACCCCTGGTGTCACAGTAACAGGGCCTCAAGGCAAAAAAAAAATTATTAAACTATTAGGCCCAAACAACTTTGAAAGCTTTTCTATCCTAATAACTTAGTAACCATTTGAAAAAATAATATAATTAAAGGAAAAAAGTTTTTATTTTATTCTTAAATACCCAGAATTACTCATGTGGATATGTAAAACGTATACAAAGCATACATGCCAAAATCTATAGACATGTACAACATACAAAGTGAACCCAGGTTAAAACAAAAAGTTACCAATATTGGTGCAGCACTTGTAACAAACACATCAAAACAAGATGTTAATACAGGCCTTCCACGTTGAGGTCACTCACATCTGTACTACTAGTACTTTGGAAGGATCACTTGAGGCCAGGAGACCAAGCAGACCATCTCCACAAAAAGTTAAAAAATTATCCTGGCATGATGGCACTCAACTGTATTCCCAGCTACTCAAGAGGCTAAGACAAGAGCATCACTTGACCCCAAGAGTTGGAGGTTGCCATGAGCTATGATGATGCGACGGCGCTCTAGCCTGGACTAAAGAGATCTTGTGTTCCTAAATAAATAAATAAATACACATAAAAAAAACTGTAAGGCAGAAGGAGAGGGTGCATGTCTGCTCAATTTTCTGTAAACCTACAATTGTTCTAAAAAGCAAAATCAGCCCGGCATGGTGGCCCATGCCTATAATCCTAGCATCTTGGGACACTGAGATGAGAAAATCACTTGGGCCCAGGAGCGTGAGGCTGCAGCAAGCTATGATTGTGTCACTGCATTCTAGCCTCGGGGACAAGGAGAGACCCTGTCTTAAAAAATATATAAAAATACGGTTGGACACCCAGAGCTCAGTGAGTAGGGTGCCAGCCACATACACCAAAGGTGGGGGGTTCGAGCCCAGCCTGGGCTGCTAAACAACAATGACAACTGCAAAAAAACAATAGCGGGTTGTTGTGGCAGGTGCCTGTAGTCCCAGCTACTTGGGAGGCTGAGGCAAGAGAACTGCTTAAGCCCAAGAGTCTGAAGTTGCTGTGAATTGTGATGCCACAGCACTCTACAGAGGGTGACACAATGAGACTCTGTCTCAAAAAAATATATATATATATGTATATATATATACACACACACATGTGTAAATGTAAATAAATAAATAAATAGGCTCGGTGCCTGTAGCTCAGTGAGTAGGGCACCAACCATATACACTGAGGCTGGTGGGTTCAAACCCGGACCAGACTAGCTAAACAACGATGACAACTGTAATAAAAAATAGCCAGACATTGTGGTGGGCACCTGTAGTCCCAGCTACTTGGAAGGCTGAGGCAAGAGAATCACTTCAGCCAAAGAATATGAGGTTGCTGTGAGCTGTGACGCCACAGTACTCTACTGAGGACAACACAGTAAGACTCTGTCTCAAAAAAAATTAATTAAATAAATAAATAAAATTTATAAAATATGGGGGAGAGGTATCAAATAACACCTTGGCTAAAGATAAAAATCTACAGTGTTCATACTATCAGAAACAAAAAGACAACTTCTTTTAAGAGGAACCTGGAGAAATTCATCTTCCCCAGGAGGCCTGTTCCACGCAGCACGGGGATGCATGAATACAAGACAAAGGCCCTGCCCACAAAGAGCTTTCATCCGGGGGAGAAACAGAGATTAACAAGCCCACAGGTAGGCTTGGTGCCCGAAGCATAGTGCTTATGGCACCAGCCACATACACTGAAGTTGACAGGTTCGAACCTAGTCAAGGGCAGCTAAACAACAATGAGACTTGCAACAAAAGATAGCCAGGCATTAAACCCAGGAGTAGGAGGTTGCTGTGAGCTGTGACACCACAGCACTCTACCAAGGGTGATAAAGTGAGACTCTGTCTCTAAAAAAAAAAAATAGCCAGGCATTGTGGCAGGTGCCTGTAGTTTCAGCTACTTGGGAGGCTGAGGCAAAAGAATCACATAAGCCCAAGAGTTTGAGGTTACTGTGATCTGTGACACCATGGCACTCTACCAAGGGTGACAGTGAAACTCTATCTCAAAAAAAAACCCAAAAAACAAAAAACCCACAGGTATTTACTGAGTCTGTTATGCATGCACCATAATCAGTTTCACAAAGCTTAATGCATTTACTAGGTATACTCTTGGCTCAGTGCCATAGCTATGGTTAGGGTGCCAGCCACATACACTGGGGCTAGCAGGTTCAAACCCAACCAGGGCCTGCTAAACAGTAATGTAGTCCCAGTTACTTGAGAAGCTGAAGCAAGAGAATCACTTAAGCCCAAGAGTTTGAGGTTGCTGTGAGCTCAGATGTGACAGCACTCTACCGAGGGCGACATAATAAGACTCTGTCTCAAAAAAAAAAAAATAGGTATACTCTTTCTATGGAACAAGAAAATAACAAAACAAAGGCTGAGAGAGGTGAAGTATATTTCCCAGGATTTGAACCGGTCTATCCCACCCCAGACAGTCCCCCATCCCATTTCAGAGCACAGGCTTCAGGAAGACCCAGCCTCAAATCCCAATTCCACCATTAGGAGCAGTCCTTGGGTAGGTTATTTAATCTAACTGAGTTTCAGTTACATTATCTTTTCAACTCACAGCCCTGTTAAAAGATTAATGAGAAAACATAAAGTGTTTAGTACACCCTGACACAGAGTAAGTACAACACTCAATAATGCAGCTACTGTTCCACACGGCACATGAACTTTGCAAGGAGGAGAGTTACGGACACAAAGTAAAGGCACCGCCAGTCCAAAAATCCAGGAACCTACTGAATTATGTACAAAATGAGGGGAGAAACTTTCTGATGCCAACAACTTAAAAAACTAAAATTTTCATTTGACATTTTGAAACTTTCCAAACTTGTCTACTAAACTTTGAAAACGCACCAGATAAAATCCATGAGTTCACCAAACTAAAAAGATAATTATCTCCCCCACGGCCCTAAAAACACAAGATGTAAATCTCACAAGGCTTTGTTTGAAACCAGTTATTTTAAGTTTATAATTAGCCATCCTAAAACAAAGGAATTAGGTATAAATAAATTCCTTCTATAAGAAAAAGAAAAGATCAAAGGAAAACATACCAAATGATCTTATTTTGAGATAAACACAGAAAGTAAAATATTCCCTTTGTAATATGAATCCTGGAAATACACGGACTTAGCATCTAATTCATTGATTAGCTCAGACTATATTCAGTTGTCGGGAGCAGAAAACCATGACCCAAGCTGGGAAGAGAACCTTCACAAAATAAACAGGGAAGAGGGGCGCTGAATAACAAGATGTTTTCTGAAAAGGTTTTCAGTTACAGGTGGCCCAGAATCAGACTTAATGCTAATGGTATTAACATTCTCCACAGAATAAAGAAACACAATCTACTTGGAGAGAGAACTCATGTCAGGAAACAAATCGCTCAGCTCCACTGTGGCCTGAATAAATGTAAACATTAGACTTTCATTCCCACAGTTCTGGGAGAGTCGTCTACTGTTCTCCAGACAAAAGCCTCCTCTAGACAGTCCGGCACAACTACCTACCCAAGACCTGATTCTGCACCTGCACCATGTGGCCTCAAGCGGACAACTCTCCACATCCACTGTCCTAACCCACCCTCACCTCCACCCACCCCATTATCACACACGTGACTCAGCTGTCAAAGGTCCTTTCCCTCCAGCCCTCCAGAGCTATAGAAGCAGGACTAAGACACAAATCAGGAGGAATCAGGCAGAGCAAGTCAGAGTCTAGGCTCTGTCTTTGGGCCTTGATTTGAACCCCAGCGGTACCACCTAAAAGCAAAAGCCTCCAGTTCCAAGAAAACAAAAAGCCTATGAGACACCAAAGATGGAGCCTAGGGAGAAGGTTTACAGCCCAGCAGTGAACCAGTTCAGACCAGACAGCTCACACGTGGAAAAAGGTGGGGTAAGAGAAAAGTGGAGGTCTGAATTAGGAAAGTCAAGAGTCTAAGCACAGCAGCGGCAGGCCTCTGGGTGGGCACAAGCACCTGGTCAGCCCACAATGCGGTCACTGCTAGTGGACTAGGCAGCCAGGTCATAATGACCATCTGTCATGCAACTCCAGCCTCAGTTTACCCACTTGTAAAGTGGGATAAGAGAGCCTACCCACAAAGCAAGCAAGAGCAGTAACTGAGACACCAGCACGTAAGCACCACCTGGAGGCTCGCTGCTGCTTAGACTTCTCCTGTGTCCTTTCCTGTAAGTGTTCTACAAATGGCAGCTCAGTAGTAGGACCCCTGTCTGTCACAAGGAGCCCAGGCAATGCGATCGTCTCACAGGACTTGACAAGGTCAAACAAAAATACAGAAATGAATCTCTTATTTGGGAAAAAAGAAGTGCAATTTGGGGCATACGCACAGACCAGGTGGTCGTCAGTATATCTGAAGAACAAAAAGAAAACTGGGAGTTCTATGAGAAAGAAACATTCCATGTTGATTTCAAAAACTGGCATGCTCTGACCGGGGAGTGACGGCAGCAGTAGGTACAACTGGTCTCAGAGTTACAGCAGCTCATCTCAGTAGCTGCTATGTAAAACTGGTTTTAAGAGCACAGCAAGGCATTTCAGCAGCTGGCTTTAGAGATAATCCCAGGACAGTGCTTTTCTTTTCCCCAGGTCTCTCTAATTTAGCTGTGTATGACAAAATAACTCCAATTCACATAATCAATTTTCACAGACTGTACTGGCTGAGAGCAGAGCCCAGGGAGGCGGCTGTGTTGCTGTATAGCTCGAAGAGGCTACAACTGAGTGAGCTGCACCAAGCCATCCCAGGAGGTAACAAGCCCCCAAGACAGAACCTGTTTTAGAATCGCTCCGTCCAATGGCTCACAGCCTGACTTTGCCTCCCTGCTATGCCACCAGTATTTTCAAATGCTTTCAGAGTTTTGGACTTTTAAAGTTAAAAACATGATATAGTGGTAGTTGAGAATCTTCATATCACTTACAAGGCACTCTAAAAGGTTCTTCATGAACAAGAAACCATGACCATGAGAATCCAGAAACATAAAGACTTTTTTTAAGCTTTCCGCTGTCTGACTGTCTAACAATACAGTCAAAACTCAGATGTCATGTTAATTTCTACAGCTCTGGAAAATGAAGACCCTGCCATCCCTGCTCCTCAGCCTACCCCGTGACTGTCAAAGAACTGTCACTACTGTTCCCCTGCACGGAAAGGCTGCCCCTGAGTATTCAACAATACCTGAGCCAATGCTCCACTCGCATTCAACACTGATAGGGTAACATAAATATGTTTATTCTCTACCCCTCTTCACCTCCGATTGTTCTCAACCCCTGGTTGAGTTTCAAATAAAACTCAATCTAAGGACCTGACTGATAATGGATTTGTAAAAGAACACAAAATCTCTATGAGCCAGAGAAATCTTTATCAAACTTGAATACAAACCCCTTTTTAAAAAGTTTTCTTAAACCTTTAGCGTTGACCAGGTTTTTTTTGTTATAATATTAAATGGGTGCAAACTCTAGGTAAACACACACACACACACGCAAAACCTCATATAACCATAAAATCTAAAATAGCAACATAAAATTTAATGGGGAAGATGACAATCTGTTGAAAACAAATTTCCCTTTCAAAACAAATATGGAATTGAACAGCAGGGCGCAGCTGTTTTGGAACTTGGCAAGCCCACACTAGGAGAGGCTGTTTGATGACATTTCTTTGCTCTATTTAAACCTTTATCTGTACAGCTCCCTGTCTATGCAGTCCATATCTTGGCCCAATCACATTATTTACATATTAATTCCACCTCTGTTCTTTCTGTATTGTTTTTCAGCCATAAAAACAGTATTATTTGTTGCCCACAAAATAAACGTAAAAGTAAAGCCCACACTGTCCGATACTGCTTAACTACACACATGACAGACATCCAGATGATCTCAATCTGTTTATACAGTTTCCAATTATCAAAATAAAAGTACCATATTAACCAATCCCTGTTAGAGAATCAAAAGACATTAGTTAGAAAAAATAGAGACGTATACATCTTTAACTAGGTTTTCATATTTGAGATATCTGTTCTGTCAATAAATCCTGAATGTCAAATGCTTCACACACCACGATTACTTAAGCCCTGGGCAAACATGAACGTCTGCCGCGCTCTGAGGTCCGACTTCTTTGTGTTCCATGTGTTTAACTTTGTATTTTAAGCAATCACACGCTGAAAGGATCCAATGGAAACCAAAACATGCTATGATTTTCAAACCATTCCCAATCTCCACAAAATTTTTGGCTTAATAAAGAGCGATATGAGCATAAATACATCTCTGACAACAAAACAGCAGTTTTGCATATTCCTCTCCAAATCCAGTTAGACCTGGCAGGGCACTGTTTTACTTCCCACAGTACAAAAGATAAATTTGTGGACTTCAGGAAAGCATTTGGAATTGCAGCTGTCAGCTTTTAAAGATGCCATGTGTTTGCCCACATAAAAGAATGCAATGAGCTATAGAAATACTATCTGGTTTTGTGCACCAGAATAAAACCAGTAGACTGATGTAGCAGTTGATTTAATCCATCAGGAAAATATCTATCATGTACTATTATTATTATGCTTGTTTTTTGAGACAGAGTCTCAAGCTGTTGCCCTGGGTAGAGTGCCATGGCGTCACTGCTCACAGCAACCTCAAACTCTTGGGCTTAAGCGATCCTTTTGCTTCAGCCTCCCAAGTAGCTGGGACTACAGGTTCCTGCCACAACACCCAGCTATTTTTTGGTTGTAGTTGTCATTGTTGTTTGGCAGGCCCAAGCTGAATTCAAAACCACCAGCTCCGGTGTATGTGGCTGGTGCTTTAGCCGCTTAAGCTACAGGCACCGCCATATCATGTACTATTATTAAATGCCTATTACACAAGTTGTGCCTCACAGACCTTGAAGCCTTTACAATTTAAATCACATTTAGACTTAGAAGAACAAAGAAAAGAAAATTAGGAATAATACTTTGACTTGAACACTTAACAGATGGGATAGGGAAGAAGTTTCTATTTTTTCTACCACTTCCATTCCCTTACTTTGGGAGCTAACTCCTTTTCTGGAGGGGATCACCACTCAGCTTATCATCCTATACCTGCTTTTAGATGCTAATCTTTTTTTATTAAGAAATTAACAACTATGGCAAGCATAAGGTGTAAGCCAAAGCTACATTTTGAATGCACAGAATAAAATACAGTGCTTGAATCCCTCAAGGAACTTATCTTTTGGATATAGAATCCATCAAGTATAAAAGAAAAAAAATCTAGAAAGATATGCAACTATTTCTGGTTGCCATTATAGTCAAAAACTATAAGGTACAGTACAGGCCAGGTATAGTGGCTCACACCTGTAATCCCAGCACTGGGAAGCAGAGGCAGGAAGACTGCTTGAGGCCAGCACTTGGAGAACAGCCTAAGGAGGAGTGAGACCCTATTTCTGCAAAAGATAGAAAAATTAGCCTGTTGTGGTGGTGCACACCAGTAATGCCAGCTACTTCAGACCTTAAAGCAGGAGAATTGCTTAAGCCCAGGAGTTTAAGGTGACAGTGAGCTATGATACCACTTTATTCTACCTAGGATGACAGAGTTAAGACCTCGTCTTTTTTTTTTTTTTGAGACAGAGCCTCAAGCTA